>NC_140030.1:11349025-11933785 GCF_963513975.1 Fringilla coelebs
GGGACAGTTCTGTTGGAGAGTGGTGAATGACAGGTTCTCTCTGCTCCCAGAAAATCCTTCTTCAAAAAAGTGCCCCTTGTGGGTGGTTAAAGACAACCAAAAATATTCCCATTTGTGAAAGGATTGTGGTCTAACCTCAGATCAACAGACCTAATCAACACTAATCCAAGCAAGAGCTTAGGCCTGTTGCAAACAAGCATAGACTGTATTACTCTGGAAGCCCAGGAAAATCGGCTATGAAATACAAAATGTAGGTTTACCCTCAACATTTCTGACTGACATTAATGGAAATGACAGTTTACTCCCAGAATAAAGATAGGTTGTGCTGGGGGAACATAACAATTCCCTATGAATTACCACTTGATAACTCATTGCCAAACCCTTTGTGGCGTCAAATGTTCCACAGAGGTCAGGAAAGAGCTATGTAGAACTGTCAATGCTCCTAAAAGGTTGTGCTGGATCATTAGAGCACAAAGAAGTGGTCACAAAGAAACAATGTTTCTTTGCCACTCATTGAGGGATGCCAAATACCTTCTGAGTTTTGTGGTAATTGATGTAACTGAGGCTGTGTGCTGAAACAGCCCAGCCCAATCACATCAGTGGAACAGCAACAGCATCTCTTCTGGATATCATATTTGTGGTTTTCCTCTTTCATTAGAGTTGACCAAGTCAGGGTAAGATGCCGAATGTAAAACCCAGCACTTTTAAACATGACATCTTTGTATCTGATTCCCATCTGACTTAGATGGGGAATAACGCTATGATGATAACAAAGTTGTTCCTCTTTACTCCAGTCCCTGGTTTTCTCCATTTCTATAATTTAGAAAACACAACAATATTCTTTAGAGATAGCAGTCAGGATTCCCTCTGTTTTACAAAGCAGCAAACACTCTGGGGGGCTCAGAAATAATTCTCAAGTACTGTTTCAATGTGTTTGAAATCACTGATTATTCTCAGCTATATGGGAACACACACACATGCATACACAAACAGCTCTTGAAGGAAATCAGAGCATCTGATGGAAAAGGTTTACTTTACTCTGGGTGATCTCAGCAACATTATTTACACACAAAAATCTCTTAGAGGGAACCATAAAAAACACATCAAAGTGCAGTGACTTTTTGTACCCCTCCTTCCCAAGTTCTACAACACATTTTGCAGTTTTTCTTCTCTTCCTGGTCAGTTTCTTCCAGATCTCATAAGAAAACAGAATACATGAAAACAGAAACTATTCAGGGAGAAAACGTTGTTAAATATTTTTTTTTAGGAACTAATTCTCCTCCATCAGATTTTTGTTTTTTCATTTTTTAGAAAGTTTCATTCTTCTTCTTGCTCTGTAAGGATGTCCCTTAGGAGATCTATACACATCTGAACATGGGGATGGTTAGATCCTGTGCCTTGTGTGCCTCATGCTTTGGTACTTTTAAATGAATCTAAACCACCATCTCTGCATTTTGTTCCTCTCCTGAGTAGGGAGCAAGACTGTTTGCAAAACTACCAAGCCCCTGCAGTAGGTGTGGTCCTTCAGAAATCTCCTAGGATGATCTGCATATGGGACCTGCCATAGCCAGGAAGCATTGGGTTTAATTCTGCATGTTTAGTCACAAAATTGGAGCAGAGCAGGGCAGTTTGCCATATTTGCTAAAACTGGACCTGTGCACTACCACCTGTTCATAAGAAATAAGGACTCAGGAGACTCAAATTCTGTTCAAAAGAAAATTTCTTATGTAGACCTGAAATAATTGACTAATCCCTCCACACCTCAGGTCTTTCCCCATAATTTTGGGATCTTTAGGGAGGAATAAGTACCTAACATTCAGGACAGGGTAGCAGCCAAATGTTATGATAATGAGGATTGCACAAGCAGTTCAACTGAAATAAGATTGCACACTCTTCATTTTGTTTTCTGTACTATCATTGGATATCACACTAACAGAACTGTGGGGCACACCTACACTCCAGTTCCTATGTGGGACACCTTCTCTTGCAGGCTGGGATTTAACTACTGGCTGGATTCTGGTTATCCACAGGAATTCATACTCAGGAAGAGGTGGAAACATGACTCAGGCCCAATAAGTCATGTCCCAGCTGCAGAAGGATGTCTGAATATCCTGCTGTAAAAAACACTTTGCAATTTCTCATACCCACTATCTTCCCTCTCAGATGGAAGGGAGAAAGGAAAAGTCACAGCTTCATCATATAAACCAAGTGTCCTCTATTAACAAATTTGTTTTGCTCCATAACTGATAGCAAATCCAGAATCTGGCCTGAATTTTGAATAATCATATACTTTCCTCTTGCTATCTCTGTCTCTGCACTTGCCTTGCTTGTCATGTCTCCTTCAAGATGTGCTCAGTGAAAGTTAAAATTTCATATTTCAGTGAAATGCAAGACTGTTGTTCTGCCTTGCATCTTGCACCATAGCACGACATAGCAAAAAGGGCTAAAAATTGAAAATTGGCTGCTGTGCTTTCACATCTCTGAATTACCCTCGAGTGTGTCTTGGCTATTTCCATCATTTTAAGGCCTCCCTTTCCCTTATGTGCCCACCTGGAAAATGGCAATAAAACTTACAAGCTTTAGGGGGCTTGTTTTCCAAAGTTCACTGCAGCTCTAGTTGCTTTTAAGAGAGCTTATCACTTTATCAGGCATAAAGAATTGTTGTTATTCTGTATGCCTAAATCTAAGCAGCTAAATTATTAAAACAGTTTGGTTTGTGTGATACCTATTCAGAATGGGGTACATTAAAATACAAGTGACAAAGCTCTCAATAATTTTAATATTTCCAAAGTATCTTACACAACCGAACAAAATAATTCATTTTGCAATGTGTAAGCTCCAACTTGGAACAAGAATATTTGAAGTTCAGTTCAAACAGCTGAAAACAAAGAGAGTCTTAAAAAATTAATACATGGTTATTCATCTAAAGAGGTTGCCTATGACAATTTGGTTCTTTGTTGTCTAAAATACAGCCTTTTGGTGTTCAATACAGGTGAATTACTCTTCTAGACCAAGAAATGGTGTCCCTAGACTGCAGGAGGGTGCCAGCCTTGAGACAAGTAATCATGATCTACACTCTTCTAAGAATGTAAACAAAGACAATTCCCAATTAATGGCATGTTTTCTGCTTTAAAAAGGCATAATTTCAAAAAGGTGAGGAATGTTATGAGCAAAATTCCTGGAAACTGAAATGTAAGCAGATAACTTTGAATGAAACTTGGACGTTCTTTTAGAAAAGTTTATTAAATGGCTAAACCCCTACAGTTTCACAATCAAGAAAGAACAAACTTTGGCTATAAGTCCAACATAATTTTCTGGAAACTGTGAATATAAAAGAAATGTATAATGTGAAAACAAAAAGAGGCAGTTTTAGTTAGCAGTAAAATTGAAAACTATCAACGAAATTAAATAATAAATATGAGAAACTAAAAGCATGGTGAAATTCCTGTCTATATGAAAAAGAGCAGTAACTTTTAAAGTTTTATCAAAGAAAAAAAAGTGCTAGAAGTGATATAATTCTCACATTAGATAAGAATATTAAATCTGTTAGTAATCATAGAGAAGGATAAGGTTTCAGTAAATATTGCCTTGTAGAAAAGAAGGTTCATTTAATTACTTCACATGAAGATGATCAAGATTTTTCCAGTCCTTCAAGTAGCAAGGAGGAATGTAGGCAAAGTCTGTTAAATATTTTTAAATCAGTAGGCTGGGTAGCTTGAATTCAAGAGCCCTTATTTTCCTGAGGAGTCAGCTGAATCACTAATGTTGCTCTTGAATAAATGTTGAAATACTGGTGAAATTCCAGAAGACTAAAAAAAGTACTAATCCTGAGCCAATATACAAAAATTTTGAATTAGGCAAGTTACTGGATATCAATCCCAGTTAAAAAAAAAAAAAAGAATAATCTGATAAAGCAATAAATTTCTATGGTTAAGATGGGCTTAGAGTTCCCTAAAATAACCAGCCATGGGGTACACTTCTACCCCAAGTCTCAGCTCTCAAGGATTGGCTCAAACTTGACCACATGCAATGTAAAATATTCCTAAAATAGTGGTAAAAGACAATTGTAAATGACCGTTGAAAAAAACAGTTGAAGAATTTATAATGATACACAAAATTTGCTGACTTAGCCAGGTGAGACAACTTCAACTAACAATGCACTACAGGCAAGCTTCTGCAGCAGTTCTAAAATGAATCTTTAGAGATAAACAACAGAGCAGAAGTTCCTAATGGAATTCTGAAAATATATGAACCTTTTGTTGTGTAGACTGAGTAGCAAATACAAGCAGGGTGATGATTTTGCCTCTTTGTGCAATATTGATGAGATTGATACTAGAATATTGCATACACATCTGGTGTCCATATTTGGGGGGAAAAAAAGCTGAAAAATTGAAAAGGATGAAGAAAGGACCTTAAAAATCATTTCAGGATGGAGAAAATACCTTACAGTGGGGCACTGGAAATCCTCAATGTATTTAGATTATAGCAGATTTAAGGGTGGCTTGAATATATATGCACATATATTCCTTAGAAAAAGCTCTGAGCACTTAAAGGACTTTTAAACCAAAGCAAAAAGGGCTAAAGAAAATCAGTAGATACAGGCTAAAACCAGACAAGTTTAGTTTGGAAATAAGGCACATTTTTCAGCAGTGAGAGAGATTAGTCAGAAAAAGAATCTAAAAGGGAAAGTAGTGAATTCTCCTTCTCCTCATAGTAATATTGGCTGCAATTCAGAAAGATGTGCTTCAGCCAAACAAAAGCTATTCTTTAGTCAGAGATTTTTGCTCAACATATTAAATTGTACAATTATTTTTTCTGCACTTAAACACTTTATTTAGGGTACAAGTAATTTAACTTTAGCTGCCTACAATGTAGATATCTGAACCTCAGGTAGCCTCTGCAGGATTGCTTTAGAGTCAAAAGACACTTAGAGGGCTGGATTTATCTCACCCAATTCAGAAACCTGCATTAATAAGTGATTAATCCTGAGTTCCTCTTTCTACTACAAAAGAGAAGTTATAAAGGGAACAAAAAGAGACTATAAAGGTAGTTTGAATAACCAGCTCTGATTAGAGATTACCAGTGAAGAAGCATGCATTTAGTCAGGTGAATCCTGACTAAGTTTTGTGTCTGAGTGTCAAGAAAGCATTCTGATAATTCCTGAGCAATGCATCTAGCTCAACATGAAAGGCAGTGCATGGATTTCTGCTTGGATTAGGTGAGGTAAAGGTTTACAATATTTCTTCTGTGACTAATGTTTAGCTTTATACATACATTTATTTATATTTTGTCTTCCTTTTTTTCCAATATGAAATGTAATTTAAAGACAAACAATAAAAAACCTATGTTTTCCCTGCATTTCAGAAATAGATTTTCAAAAGGGAATTAAAAAAAAGGAGCTGAATGTCTGTATTTGCTAAAGGCCCAACATCTCATTGCCACCCAGTAACCCAGCCTCAGCAGGAAGACACAGAACAAAACGATCTCCAGTGTGAAATAAGATCTTGCTGTGATTCTGAATTTTGGGATGCTTTTCTGTTTGCTTTGAACTCCATATTAAAACAAGGTAGAATAAATATTTCCAACAACAGAGGAAAGCTTGAGAATGAAATATAACTCAGAACTCTTCCCGGACAGCAAGGCTCAGTCACCGGGGGCAGGCACACGAACACACACAGAGTTAAAGGGCTCGCGAAGATTGAAGGCGTTTGTGTTTGGAAATAAGCAAAATCTCCTACACCAGTCCTGGTCAACTTTTTACGCAAACAACATGGCTTGAAGTCAAGGGCAGATTTGCCTCAGGAAGGACTGGAGGGTTGGATTCAATGTTCTGTTCATTAGGGCTATTTTCCTTTTCTTTATGAGCCACATGAGAATCTATCTCCCTGTTTCAACTGACATGAACCATTTTGTTTCAACAGTTTTTTAATGTTCTAGCCTGTACACTTTATTGATGTTGATTATAATTTGGTTGCTCACCAACTTATATTGAAACAAAAAGCTGCAGTCCAAACCCATTTCTGTAGTGATTTAAGAACAGCTAACATGTACGAGGCTTGGACCAAACTTTCTCATTAAATAGTTATTACTGAAGTTTTTATTTTTGCTAAGAAACATTTTAATACATAGTACATTTAATACAAAGTACATTTAACTTATACACATTTTAAAGTGTAAAACACTTCTTCTAGATAGACAATAAACTTAAATGAGAACATTAGACAAGGAATGAAAATTATTAAATACTTAGAAGAGGCATTTGTGGAACGTCTGAAAAGAGTAAGATTCAGCTTGGACATTATACCTTAACCATGTGCAATGATTAATGTTATGTAGATATGTATGTAACTTGGAGAATCTATTTAGTCTTACTGAAAATAATGAAAATATTACTATAATATAAATATTATTTTTGAAAACAAAATCAACTTTTCTCCACAAAAATCACTTCGTTTGTCAACTTCCTTGCTATGAGACAATTGGGAAAAATTTGGCCTTTTTTTTAGATCATGTTTTTAAGATTGCTCAGAGTACAACTGTAAAATGAATGAAAATTTGGAAATTTATTGGTTAACTATTTAATTAATGAGCTAACACACACTTTAACATCTCTCAAAGTTCAAAATACTATTTGAATTATGTACTGCCATTTGTTTTTGTTTATATACATCAAAGAAGGTATAAAAATGTTATGCCAAACTCTAAAACCATACTTGCAATCATTTAAGCAGACACAATTTTTTCACAGATTTTCTTTCCCCTTGAGAGAGACATGAAGCAGAGAATGGATGGAGCATTACCGAAATCCGTGTATTGCTAGAGGATGGCCTTACAGTCCAAGATGAAAAATGACCTAAGATCCTATCTAGAACAGATATGAACTGTAGATTCTCCATGATCAAGAAGAAAATTTTCATCTGGATCAACTGTTTCTACCAAACTATCTACAATGGGACATCTCCGGAGGTTTCTCATAAATATGTGGCACTCCCTTCTGAATCATGATCAGACTTAAGAATACTTTTCTTTTCTGAAATCCAGTTCCAGCTTAAAAATGCTGCCACGGTAGTGCCCCAGAGAAAAGAAGCTCTGGAATGTGACTGTCAATATGCTTAAACTGTTAACACACCTTTGGTCTATGCCAGCTACCATTTCTCCAGATAGCAGCTGAGCCCAGTTCAAGGTGAGTTTCTAAATCCCAATAGATTCTTTGGATATGACTAAGGTGTTACAGAGAAAGGGGTTACAGGTATGGATGTGATCCATGTTCCACCTGCCCTCAGGTCTAGAAATCAGACCCTGAACCATTTTCCTGACAGCACAGTTTTAGTCTTTGTGTACAAGAAATAATATAGTAACATGAAAATCATGAACTCTGCCCTTAAGAGGATGTAGCAAATTCTAATATCTCTGGAAAAGATAAGAGACCACAAAAACTCGCCAGTCAAAAGACTAAGGGTGCCTACAGACAGGTGCTGTTGAGCAAGGAAAAACAGCAATGCCAGCAGTGAGCAGTGTGCTGCTGGGGACACAGGCGGCTGTGGTGAGGGTGGTAGGAAGAGACAAATGTTGGAGCAACAACTTTGTGGCCATGTCCCTACAGCCTTTCTGATTGCTTTCTGATGTCCTTGTTGAAAAGGTCACTGGCCCAGAATGACTCACATCCACAGGGTTCCTATCTTGGAGTAGTGGTTTTACTACATCTAACAAAGTCCACCTAGATCCAAACACAAATACAAAAAGCAACTGCCAAGGCAAGAGCATAATAACAAGGTAAGCAGCTAGTAAAACTGCATTACCTCCAACTGCTCATAATTTAGGGATTTTCTGAGCTCAGCAGGTTTCTCTTGCTTTAATTTGCCTGTTTCTCCTCTTAAATTTTGCTATATACAGCACCCTATGCCAAGGAACTCCACCACTTAACTGCACCCCAAGTGAATGAGCTTCCTGCCTGGTTTTATGCCTTGCTTCTAGCTCCTGCTAAACAACCAAGCCTTATGGCCTCCCCAGCATCACTCTAGGCTGGATCAACTTTTCCATGACTGCCCCCCTGTCATTGCTTTACCAGACCTGGAGTACCCATTTCTTCAGCCTTCAGAAAGAAGTTTATCCATATCCCTGCCTTTGCCTAAACTTTTTTCAGTGCTGCTGTTATATTTGAGTGATTGCAGCACTGTGCACAACTATTGCAGTTTTTGTGAATTTATAGAGTAGCCCACCAAGCTCTCATTTTAAAATCCCATATTCCATTCCTAATTTCTAACAATCAGCTTATGCTTTTATGCACTCCTGGTAATGTGAACTGATTGCGTTCATACACTGAAGCCCTTGGAGCAAAGCCTGGCTTAGTACTTGCCCCATGAATTTGGCACAAAACGATGCACTGACCTCACATGATCTGCACAAAGTTTGTCTACTCTTCCCACTGGAAGCTCACAGCTGTGGCTGCCCTGCCACATCCCTGTCAGCAGCTCGGGATATTCTCACAGTCCTTTTCTTTCCTCTCACGTCCTTCCTCACCTCAGCCCAGGGCAGCCTGAGCTATCCTGCCACAAGGGCTAGATCTCCTCCTGCCCCCAAGTGGCCTAACTTTAGGAGTGAAATTTTGGTATTCTTTAGGAGGGCATACCTTTTCTTCTTGCCCTAGATGTGAAGAATGTATGCTTTGCCATCTGTCATATTTATTACTTTCTTCACAGCTACAATATAGATGTAGATTGTGGGCAGAATGATGCAGTGTGAGGAAAAAAGTGTACAACATCCAATGGAGTGAGTGTAAGTTGAAAAACCAGGTTTTGTGGATAGATGTTGGATGCTTGACTGATTCACTGGATCAATCCTCAGCCTACCTAAAAAATGAACCAGAGGTTGTTCAAGAAGATGCCTAATTTCTCAGCTCCAGAATGCATCCTGGAGGTGACACAATTCATGGCATAGACAGCCTGGGGAAGAGAGCTGCAGAGTGAAGCAATTAAAAGATTGCTGCAAAGAGGAACAGAATAGTCTGTTCTCCAGATCCCCTGACAAGAGGAAGAAAAACAGCATGTTTAAATTGCAGGAAGGGACAATTAGGTTAGACAGTGGAAAGAACTTTCTGACGGTGAGAAGAGTTAAGCCCTGGAATAGCTCGCCTGGCAACTGGCGCTGTTTTTCTTGTTGACAGGTTGTAAGAACAGGTTAGACAAACATGCCAGGAATGGTTTAGGTCTACTTGATCTTTTCTTGGGTCAAATGGAGAGATAAGATCACTTCTTCTGTTCTTCCCAGACTCACCTGCTACAATATTATCGTTTTTCATCCCAGATTTCTAAAGATAAAAATGGATTCTCATTCGACATTTTACACTACTGAAAAGAGTAGCTTGTTGTATATGTCTAAAAATTCTACCAGACACAAAACCACATTCTCTGCTTCTAAAAGTCAGAAATCCCACAGTTAAATAAAGGATCTCTATCTAGTTCTGCCAGTTTTGCTTCGTATGCAGAAACAAAGTACGACACATTTCTTTTAATAATATAATATTTACTCATTAAATATATTTACTCCCTTCTTTGGAGATCTTTGCATCTTATCTGCTGATTATTTCACAAGCTGAAAATTAAAATGAGTGTTATGGCAGAAATCTCTTTTCAGATTTGTAAATAGAAACCACTTCAGAATACCTCTGGTCAGAGTTCATATTTGTTTGGCTTTGATTACAAAATTACAGATATCTGCTTAAAGTATTACAGCCAAATACTGGTCCAGGAGGGATTATATTCCCAGTTTTGAGATTAATGCATTGAACAGCTCCTGGTCATGAAATTTAAAAGCATTCTAAATGGTGGCCACTGGCCGTTTTATGTGACAGCCTAAATAATTAAAAAAGTCTGTTTCAATCCCATACCCATTGAGTACATTTTTGTAATGTTTTGCTGCCTAGAAATGGTCTCTGCACTAAAATGAGAATTTATCCTGTATCAGCTAGGAATCTGCAATCTGTTTTATGATTCTACAAGGATGTATAAAAGAAATAAGCTATAGCTATCCAGTAGAACTTTTCCCCATTCAGAGAGTATCGCTGAAACTTATTCCTTTGGCTTCTGTCCAAACAATCCACACTCAATATTTTCCTCAGTTCTTTGCTGACTGCTTATAACCTATGTGGAAATCCTTAGATTGCTGGTTGGAAATCACCAACATTACATTGCCTGAATTCACAGGTTCCATTCCTGGTTTTAAGAGAAGCCTCGTGTTCAAGATTGGTTAAGGTGTCTCTATAGACACCTACTGTGGTGTTCGTCATTCCCAGAGCTGTTTCTCCGATGTCACCTTCTCCATAAATATCCAGGTCTTTGCAGTCCATATGTTTAAGCCATGAGCATGCTCTACATGCCACAAACTGCTTAGAGATTGTGCTCAGAGTGCAGTCAAAGGCTTCACGGTTTATGTTCAAGGTTTTCTAGGAAACTATCTCATGAGTCAAGTGTAATTCTCTAGGTCTGTCCAAAGCATCTCTAATTTAAGCTACCAAAATGTGAAGGGACAACTCGTTTTGAACCTGGGAGGTGATTATGGGATATGCAACTGCCTGAACAGAACACTCATCTCGCACAGAGTGATAAAATTCTCCTTCTTGGACCCAGGATGTTCAGACTTACCCTTGAGTTCTAAACTGTCAGCTGGGTGCTTTTTCTGCAGGGAAATCATATGTTAAACATCTGTCTGAGCTTAAAAAAAAGCATCAGGAGAAAGCTGATGGGACCGAGAGATTGCTATGGGACAGTTACATCTTTAAAAGGTTATTTCTATGTATCTCTGCCTAAGTCAGGTGCTTGTGCAACAAAAATCAATCTTCTTTCTATTCATGGCAGCTCTCTCCTATCAGGTGCTTCAGGCATGTGTCCTTTTGGAGTGCTGCAAACCACCTCAGGAAACAGTGCTTTCCTTGCTCAAAGAAATGTGAGAATAACAACTGCCAGTGTTATAAACATCATGAATAAACAAAAACATTTTTTAGGATCTATGAAATACTATTATGAGGGACTGAATTATTCTTGTTGACAAAGGCTGATTTTCCAGGAAAATTTGCAGAGGCTACAGAAAACACTAAGTAACCCTCCACTGACAGCCTCTGTCAGTCTTAATGTAAAGTCTAAGGGGTTGTTAATGGCTCTGACATATAAAGCACTCCAGGTTTTTGAAAGAACAACTAGATATTGATTCTGTATACTAAATACATTTATTTCTAAAAATATTACAAAATATTTCACGTGGAAATTGCATTAAAAATATGTACACTCAATATGTAATACTATGGTAGTAGTGGAGGTGGGGGTGTCTTTTCTTTTGAAGCAGCAATAACATTTATGAACTTTGTATTTCCCAATTTTTTTCTCCACTCTAAGTTTTTTTTCCAAAGGCAGGAAAGTGGTGTTTTCTAGTTCAGAGAGGATGTGTTGTGACATTGCCAATGTCTTGACTTTTTTTTCTTTCCTTCCTCTTTAGGTTCTTTAGAGCTAGATACACAGAAGATAACAGTCCTATGGTTTATCTATAGTCCAGAGACTCAGAAACAATGAGACAAGGTGAGTGAAACTTCCTGCTGATGACAACCTACCATAAAGAGAAAGAAACAAAAAAAGAAGGGAAGGTGGTAAAAAAATTACAGTCAGATTTGAATCATCTGTGTGATTGCCTTTCATATTTAAAAAGTTTTTAAAGATTTGTGTGACTAAAAAAGCAAAGGATATCCTGAAGAATACTGAGGAATTTCCACTTATTGTAGTTCACATGGATGCCAGATCCACACAAGAAGAGCAAGATGTGCAGGCCAGAAGGACGGTGTAGGAAAAGAAAATAAGCCAGAGTGGACATCACCATGTTGCACAACTCAGTGGTCAGTGGTGCCAAAAAAAGGTAGTAAAGAAGACATCAGGTTTGCATGGGCTAGAGTGCAAAGGAGCAGTGGAGCTCCTGAAACAATAACGTGCACTTATATCCAACTCCTGCCTCCAAAACTCACCTCACATTTTAGGAGGTCTTTCAGAAGGATTAGAAAGACACTAAAGAGGAACATCAATTTGAACAATGCTATTAAAAATAGCATTGCTCTTATACAAAGCAATGGAATAGTAGCACAAGAGATAAAGAATAAAACTAAAAGTAGTGCATGTCTGTAGCTAACAACAGATAAATGTAATAGTTGGCTGCACAACATACTGTACATCTTTAAAAACCCTAAAAATGTATCAGCTATGTTAAGGGAGACACTTTGGTTAGTATGGAAGATAAAACCTGATGGTGAAACATTAAAACAGCAAATGGCTTATGTAGGGAAAAAAGCACTGTTTCAGTAGGAAAATCAGTCAGACGAGCCACATTGGATGAGGTCTGTTCCAATCTGAATGGCAAAATCTGTCTCACAAATGTTCATTTCAACTTTAAATATAATTATTTTAGTCACGGCCACTCTTGATTGCTATCAATGGATAGTCCTGTGAAAAGATGCTATGTCGTTCAATATCTTCAAGCCAGCACCATAAGCCAATACACCATGTTAACATCCTAGTTCTTACATACGAGCTGAAAAGGGTAAATCATTGTTTGTCTGATAGTTTAAGCTGCAATCACCCAAACAGACAGCTGGACATGGCCACCTTTAAATTCAAGTTGTCACTCACATTTTTTATATTACAGCAGACACTTTAGAATATTGTCCATGTGAACCACTGGGGAAGTAACCACACATGGCAGCTGGAGTCAGGAACAGAGGACTGGCAATGCAGGCAGTGAAGCAGTCCCATTAATGGACAAAGAGGAATAATAAAAGGCTGGATTTACTCATTGTTTATGATAACAACCTATGTTCATTCCCCTTTTCCTGTGCATCGGCTGTTTCACCACACACCTTTCCACGGAGCAGCGGAGTAAATAAAAACTGGTCATGCTGGCTGACATTGATAAAATCAAGTTCACAGGCAAATATTTCAAACCCTTTATTAGCAAGGCCATAAACTACATATGCTGTTTGATTAGGATATGATGAAAAGAATTTATTAGCAGATGTGTATTCAGCTACACTGTTTTACTGGCAGCTTTATGAGATTCTCTCCTAGGCTGACAGGTGCGGCTTGCCAGCTGCCTTGTACAGCAAACAGGGGATGGAGACCATGCCATGTGCAATGATTTAATCAGTTACCATCAACTGCTGGAAAATAAACAAGCTTTTGTGCATTTCTTTCAGTCCCATGTATATTAATTGAAACCAAATATTACAAATGACACTGAAAGAGAGTATCGCTGATCAGAGGAAACTTAAATTTAATAGGACACAGCCATGTAATACATAAATATAATAAAGCACAGTCATGTAATACATAAATATTTGGTTAAAAGATAGCAGAATTTTGTTAAACTTGGCAATGGGAAGTCTTTTGAAGTCTCATTTGTCAGTTTCCATTCGTGGGACAGTCAAATCTAGTCATTTGGGTCACAGCTGGCAAAAGAAAGATGATCCTCTTGGTTTATTGTTCTGATACAAAATTGTCATTACAAATTGAAAACACAGGGCAAATAAAAGAGGGCAAATGGGGAACTTGTGTGGTTACATATTTTTAACTGTTGCGTCTGGCTGTACTTTGCTTAATAGGGGCTGCAGAATTCAAGATGTCTATATCCTGGGTCTCATTACTATTGTTTAAAATTTCTATACCACTAGTTTACAATTAAAACGTTCTTTCTCAATTCAGTTCTCATGTCCCGTGTTTTCAGTGCTCTAAATATGTGTAACCTGAACTAATATTTTTATTAAGTATCTGACAGCTGCCTTGAAACATTTTTATTTTAAATATTTGCATGTCAAAATACAGATATAGAAGACTTTTTTCCACAGCCAATTGAGAATGTTCATACAATGTAAAGAAAAAGTAATATTGCTAAACTGAAGAAAGGAAATTTTACAGAAGATCCTTTAACTCTGTTTTCTGCATGTTTGTGACAAAGAATTCTCATGATTACACTGTAAGCAAGGACAAGTGAAGAAGAACTGTAAAGCAGATAAAAAATTTGTCAGACTGATTGCGTAAATAATTATAGCAGTGGTCTGTTAAAAATTATGAAAATTGAAGCCATGGAAGCATTTTGAAAAAAGTGAACTTCTCTTTGAAGTATCAGTACACCCAAATTCTTTCTCTCAGCCTAATCATAAATTCAGATTTTAGTAGATTTTCTGTCCTGGTTTAGAGTCAAGCTCTTGTACAGAATTAGAGGTGCTAGAGAAGGAATAGCACCAGTAGCAGAAGACTATTCTCTGTCTGTTTCTCTGAAAGAGATTGCTTTTGTTCTTTTCTGTTTTAATGGTATGAGAGAGATGAGTTTCTAATAGTGACAGACATGGGATCCAAAACTGTGATAATAACTGCAGGCCACATTAGGCAGAAATATGATATTTTATAATGGATGATGAGGTAGTGGTTCGCTTTCATTCACTCTTTTTTTCTTCATGTCCCTTGGTGTATTTTGTTGCTGAAGCAGAGACCACAGCTAAGTCTTCTCAAGATTTTACAAGGAAAAGTGTACCATCAAGGGTATGTGCCCTGCAACTGATTAGAAAATAGAGTTAACATGCACCTACCCTTGCAATCAGCTTCTGGGGATGCCTCAGAGAATTTGTCTTGAGAAACTAGTAACTAGTAACCCAGTAACCCAGTCTAGACTTTTCCATGCAAACAGCCTCATCATATTGCTGCTCTGTTTTTCCAGTGCAAAGCCTGCTTTATGGCATGCATGCGTGGAACCCTTCCCATGGAGAGCCTTTCTATCTTTTCCCAAGCAACACAACAGCCTCTCCACCAGCGTGGGGTCCAGGTCATGTAAGAATGGGTTCCTCTCAGAGCCTCTGAGAGAATCTATACTAGTAAAATAAATGATAGTGTGACCCCAAAGCTAACTTAGCATGATGTGGTTATCTGTCTTTACCTCCAAAATAAGGTGGCCACACTCAGACTCAACATGGGGAATATCTTTATCCCATACATTATCCTCAAACCACACCTGGGAATCATCAGGGAGAGTGGTAGTTATCTTGAGTCAAAATCAGGCAAGGCACCATTTAACATTACAGATAATGGAGTTTTAGTGTCTGTGCCTGTGCCCTGTTTAAATTGCTGGTAAAAATGAAACCTTAGGATACAGCTAAAAAGTCTGCAGTCTGGACCCACAACCACAACAGACTTCAGGATGTTATAAACCCATCATAGGATACATTTATATTGCATGTCAAGCTCAGGTCAGCATTCTGGATCTGAACTCTAACTTACAGACACTGCAAAAATTTACAGCCCTAAAACAAGGTTGCAATTCCCTCAATGGCAGGGGTTTAAGTCCTTTGGGCTCCTAAGGTCCAAGGTGAGCTAGCATATGATGTTCAGGTCTATTTTGCAGGTTGAAATGATCAAGGGAAGTTTGAGGAAGTGTATCTAGCTTTTTCCCAACATCTGGGCAGAAGCCAGAGTTTGCAGAAATGCCCTCTCAAGGCACCAAGGAGCACGAGGGAGTCCTGCAGAACTGTGCCTTAGGTGGCAGGAGGACTGTTCACCATTGTCTGCCAACCAGGTCTCATACAGTATCCACTAGGACATACATTTAAGCCTGTGATGAGAGTATTGCAGAGTGAGAATATAATTTTCTGTAAAGTCTTCTGACTGTTCCATTTGTTTGCAACATATCAGATGTGTCATCCACTAGTCTTATTTCCCAAGCAACCTTGACTCTTCTTCTCTGTCCGAAAAAGAACTCTGCCATCCATGCCCCATCCCTAATTAGCTGAGGCACAGCATGACTATCATGTCAGAGATATCCTGGTTTCATTAGCAAATTTTCTCTCCCCTACCCCACCTTTAAATTTCTCCCACAGGCAGACAAAGGCTGCCTCTACAGATGCAGATGGCATCTACAGATTTCACATGCCAAAGTACAACCTTAACCTCTCCTCCAGTGGCTTTAGGACTTTTGAGAGCATGCATATTCTTTAGTGCCTACATGTACAGATATTAAGAAGTCACAAAACCTATATAACTGACTGCCAAACAACTCTGCTCAAATGTCTAGAGTGCAAAATATCATCTAGTTGTAATAATTGATTGATTTGAGATAAGTGAGATAAGCCCATTCACTGCATCTACACAGCTGTGGTCAATATTTCCAAGATATTTCTAGTTCTCAACACCTGCATAAAAGGGCAACTTATTTCTGTGCAACTCTGCCTACTGGTCACCTTACTGCTTCTACAGACTGGTGTACCTCCAGAGAAATGCAGCAATTAGGTTCTTCTGAGTCCTTTTGGCCCTTAAAGCTTTACTGTATAGAATTAGTTTCATTTTTGCTCCCCAAACACATAGAAACATCAGACAACATTTCATCTTCAGCACAAAGCCCCACCAAAACATATTCCTAATATTATTTATATAGTATTTTTATATGGAGAGAAGTTATCCTCTGGAACCCTGCCAAGGATATTGCACAAGTAGGTGAGGGCCTAGAAACAACTGCTAATCTCAGAGACAGCAACATGCTTTAATCTCCAGGGTCTTTGTTTAAATTCCTTGTTATATACACCTCTGAATGTACTTTTCTTGGAGAGATGAAATTAACCTCCTTGAATCTTGGCTTGCAGTCTAATTTCAGGACTGCTGCAGCACAACCTAGCTACAAATACAAGTTTATTGAAAAGAAGTAATGGGATTCAGTGCTGGAACTAACAGTAAATTTTCAATTCCAGAATTAAAACTGCCTGTTTTTGCAAAGCTGGCAGATCTCACAGTAAAATCATAAAATATTTTTCAGACTTGACATCTGCAAAAATAAATGTGGGGTAGCAAAAAATGAACGTGACTTGACAAAATGTTTTCTGAAAGTCTTAACAAAAGTTTTGCCACTTTTGCAGATAACACTTTCATTTTTAAGCACATTCCTTGTGTTACAGACCAACGCTTCTGACCTGCCTCTGTCAATTTCCTCTAGATATGTTCAGTCATTACACTCATGGTTTTGGTGTAGGTTAACAGAATGTAGACACGTATACATTCCCAGACCCACCTATAAGATGGCATCAAGGACACTGAATGATGTGTGATGACAAAACACTGCTCACCCTACACTAAGTCTTTCAAACACCATGTCATTAAATTCATACTGGTCACAGAAGAATTCTGACCATGAAAACTTGGTGGGAATTCAGATGAGTGGTAACAGATGGAGAGTGATGAGGTTTGGTGTAACTACACATGTAAGACAAGTCCTTGTGCTCGTCACTTCTTGAAGGGCTGGGGTTTGAGTTTTGACCCAAACCAAGGCACTCTGGTAAATGCTGTTCACCTTCTTGGCAGAATAGCAAAGTGTGTGTCATGTCCAAAACATTTCTCCTGGAAAGAAGGAGTTTGGGGCTGCACTGAAGGGCAACCTGGGAATTGCTGATAAAGCAGAGGTGTTTTTCTCCTCCCAAAAAAGATGCTAGAGTTAATTTGTTGCAGTTTTGTCTGCACAAGACCTATTATATGGGCTGTAATTTCACGGGATGGAGACTGTGAACTCCCAGGTCACTTGTAAACCGATCACTCCCCAGCCTCTCCTCCTTGTGCTTTTAAGTGTTCTGAGCCTGGTAAATTGAAACCTGAAGAAACACAGAGCTCTGATCTTTGGGACCTCTAGTGCAAACCTGGACTTTTGCTGATTTGCTCTAGGAAGTAACTGCTTACTTACCCCAAAATTAACACCACAAAGCTGATCCTTGGAAGATAAAGTATGGGAGGTCAGAGACAGGATCAGGGAAAAGGGTTTCATTAGAACTGCAGCATTTGCAGCCTGATTTTCTTCTCATTTGCATCAGATTGATCCTGGAATTGTTTCACTAAAGTCAGAGGTGCTAACAACTATAAAACCTGTCTGGATTAGAAACAGGTCATTACTATCACATCTAATGGATTTTAATCCATAAACTTAGTAAAAACAGCAACAGAAATTGCTTGTTAGCGACATGACTAACCACACTTTCACTCTTATCTCACAACAGAGGCTACATTAGCACTTCCTTACAAGCTCCAATTTACATCAAGGTTTCAGGCACATAAATAAGTCTTCTAATTGACTGACTTCCTTTAGCCAAGCAACTAGGTACAGTAGCATTCATAACAATGACTAACACTGTTAAACAACCTTCATATAAAATAGTTATTTTACTAGTTTACCAGTTTTTATTTAAATTTTGCTGCTGGGAATTCAAAGTGCTATCTTGTATTAAAATGAGAAAGAGAGAAAAAAAATGAAGGCAGAAAAAAAGAGAAAATTTAAAAAAAATTAAAAGTAATAAGGAAAGTCCAAGCTCTCAACTGGTGGAAATCAGAATGGCCTCACATGTCCCTCATTTTCTCTTTGACAGGTTGATTTTAGATTGACATCCAGTTTATATTAGTGAAGAGTCAATGAAAGTATGTGATATAGTAAGTAAAAGAATCAGTTGCCACTGCTAAACTAAGACTTTCATGAACAAGAACTAAATAGGTATTTTATATATATATAATATATATTTAGACATTCCTTTCCAGCATCTAATTTTAGACTCAGATTCCTGCTTTCCACACAAATGTGGTTATCCCACAATTTTTTTGTTGACAACCATTTATATCAGAAATAAAGAATCATTATTTTGAGGTTAGAACAAGACTTATTTATACTACAGGACTGGATCCCACCACATTTTAAATATACTGGATGAATAGTTTTTGTGTGTCCCTCATTTTGCGTCTTTGTCACACACAGCAACCCACATTCAGTCTTTGGCATGCAATAGTTATGCATCCCAAAGACGTTTTCCTCATAAAACTGGCTGTTTACTTTTTGTACAGCAATACCACAAGCTAATGTTCTTTCTTTTTAAGAGGGTCAGGGTCTTTGGGTCTATTTTAAAATGAAAAATGAAATAGTGCAGATCAAATAAGTTCAGAACATAAATCAAACCTCAAATAGTCAAAAGGGCAGCCTCTAATTTCTTACCCAAAATATGTGAATATTGAAGAGGGATAAACAGTCTGTTAATTTGCCTTCTTGTTTTATTCTTTATCTCAAATGCAATTTTAATACACAGGAACTGAACTGCCAAAAATAAGTTCTGGCTTGCAAGCAAGAAGGCATCATATTGCCAGTTATGGACGCGATAGTCCTGTTTTATGAGTAAGCCAGGGAATATATTCTGGGCACTGCAACTCTGCCACTTACATGGTTAAACTGTAAGAATGGTCCCTGACATGGTTTTGTTAAAATCACCTAGCATTTCCCAAACAATTTCCTGGCACAGTGCAGAAGTTAATATGGGAGAATGACCACTCAGAACAGGCAGATTTAAATAGTCCACATTTTGGAAATAAAGAAAACTTAGTAATATCTAAATGTCATGACAATGCCAGCTGGCCCTATGGCTAGAGAACAGGCACTTGGACTGTTTGCTCTGTAATATAAACTTAGACTGTATGACTAAGACACCTCAGCACAGGAACATTGTATTTCTGGATGTCTCTTCCCAGAAACCCTACCAAGTGAAAGAAAAGAGTAGCAGAAATACCCAGAAGAGGTTTTCCCCCCACATAAAACTCCACTTAAAAAACTTAGAAAGATGTGGGTTTTTAAAAGCACTTAAAATTCCAGAATGTTTTGTAGCTGACTGGGGGGTAAGAGTAACAGTGGGAATACCAAAACCTTGTGTGTAAATTCCTGACTGCAAATAGTAGTTGAAAGTGTAGACATCATACAGCTTCTACACGAATATCTCTCAGTGCTGCACAACTGTTTGAGATACCTCCAGGAATTCCCAAATCATGTGCAGACCCTCTCTCTAGGGCTCACACTGTGGATAGGGTGCAGAAACCCCTGTGAAATGCATGCACATTGCATAGGGGAGTGCTGTGGAAGCACCTGGTACAGACATGATAGGATTTGTCAAAGTGCTGAACCTTGCTTTCAGTTCAGAGACTACTCAGGCCTTTGCTCTCCAGATCTTCATTGCTCTGTGCTAATTCTTCTCTCTCATATGGAATCATAGACCTGTTTAGCTTGAAAAGACTCTGTCTGTTTTTCACATTTCCTCTCAGGTGTGTCTGCACCTGGGGAAAGCTGGTCTCCACCCAGCTTCTCTGCTGTTGAACCTCCCAAAAGAAACTGTACCTGTAGACCAATGTAGAGGACACTTTCCTGGATCTTTAGTCCACTGACAAAGTAAGCTTTTGTTTTGCTAAAGTAAACAGGGATGTTTTAACTAACTCACAAGGTTAATCAGTCGGACCATTAGTAGAAAATGTGGCTCTGGAGCACCCCAGGTAGAAATGAGAAAAGCATGTTTACGGTAGACATTTTCCATATAAAAGGTAAGATGCATCTCATGCAAAGGAAGCAAGTTTAATATAAATTAAAATAGTACTTTTTCTTTCCCATGTAACTGTAGATAGTCTAGATGTTGATGTTCAATACATGATCTACTAGAAAAAAGTTGATGTGCAAATGACCTACATTCACCTTCCAGAAGCTGCTGGTCTCAAAAACAATTACATCTTCAGCAGTGTGGCTGCTGCCAGTACAGCTCCTAACATGGAACAAGCAATGAAGGCCTGCACTCTGCCATAATTCCCACAGCCAGCCCACTGTCATTCATCATGGGCTTCTGAACATTTTACTAAGCAAAGGGCATGAAGCCATAAACATTGAGAGGAATATAAGAGAATTAGAGAACCTTAAAAAGAAAACTTCATGAGTACTATAAAGTATTCTTCAATTCATAGGGTTTTATTGTAGGAGTTTTTTAGTGTCTTGTTTTGAGGGGGGTGGTTTGCTTGGGGTTTTTTGCCTTAAGCAGAACAAATTAATAGGGAAAAAATATTGGGAAATGGTTCTTTATTTTAAAAATAAAGAACAGAGAACCTGTCAGGTCTTGGAATCTTTGTTGCCCCTCATTTTATGAACAAAATGTGAGCAATATACTGTTGAGGACAGCTAAAGAAGGGGATTGAGTGGGAATGTTACTTGATTCAAACCTTACCGTTAACAAAATTCTCCACTGTCAAGAATCTGTCAAGGGAGTTCCTGTATTCAAATGGAGAGCAAATTAAACATATCACTAACCTCAGGGAACCTAGGAATACCAAAACAAGGGATATTTTTAGCCCATTTGGCTACTTGGGGGTGGTAAGTGTCTGCTCTCATTAAAATCTTACAACTGCTTCTCCCAAATGTCAAAATTGTAAAGCTGTTGACCGATGCAGCTGTGATAACCCAGGCAGCGGTATCCCAGTGCTTTGGGTGACCGTGGTGTCACCATGACAGCGCAAGGGAGCTAATTTAGCTTTGCAAAAAATCAGGAATTCTTCCAAGCCAGCTTAGGATACCTTCAGAATCCACCTCATTGTCTTGAGCTTCAAGCTACCTACAGAGGGTGAAGAAATCCATTGGTCTGATCTAGAAGCTCTGCTTTTTTCTTCACTTCATTAATGTCCTCTTTGCTTCATGAATTTCAGGGCTGTGGAAAAACCCAGGCCAGGATTTCTAGCTGAGTAAAAGCTCACGGTATGTAAATTAGAGAAAGAAAAAAAAGAAAAAAAAAAAAGTTACACACTCAAAACCAGCAGTGCAAATAGACATCCACAATGGGCAGGAAGCCAACAGCAATGCCAGAAAATACAGAACAGAATATGTACAAAACCAGATCTGTCGTTTTGGAAATGGATATCAGAACATGGAGAAAATATACATCTGTGTTGCAAAAAATAAGGTCAGATGTCCATGTGCACGTTTTTGCCTGGAAAGAGGAATTTAATTCCTTCCTTGAGTAAAGAATTTTACTCTTCCAACATTATGACTTTTCATTGCTTGCATAGGAATAGTTCAGTAAAATTTACTCTGGGTTCAATTCGTTCTTACCTCTACCTCTCTGGTGACTTCTCTGAGTTGATGAGGAAGAACCTTCCACAAGTCACTGTGCTATTTTAAGCTCCTTTAAAGTTTGGCACATAAAACAACTACAGTGATATAATAGACCAGAGGCGCTGTTACTGCTTCTGGCCCAACCATTCTCAAAGCTCAAGGAACTGAAGGTGTCTGGACCTTGAGGAGAACGACAGTAAGCTGGAAAGTCTATTTAGGTTAGATATAGCAATATAACTATTGTCAAGAAAGGATCTCTTAGGAATGGGGCATTTACATGGGATTGAGAGGATCAGTGAGGAAGGAACATGTGTGCTTGTCCTTCTGCTTGACTAGCCCAAATAATGTCTGGCAGAGCTGTGTGTGCACAGCCCACAGCAGCCAGAGCTGGCACGTTCTCAGGCTTGTCCAGAACATGAACCTAAAAAGTTTCAGATTCAGTTCGGAGTCTCAAAATGTGTGAGGAGGCTCAAAACTACCACATCTAGACTGCACTTACATAAGACTATTAAGTTAATTAGTCTTGCAGCACAGTACAAAGTGTAATTCAATCCTGGTGATAGACTGGGAGATTAATCACAATTTACAGCCTTGTGAAGGCAGATACGCAGACACACACACACACACAAGTATGTAAAAGGAAAGAAAGGAAAAGAAAAATATTCAAGCACTCCGAGACTTTAGCTTCCAGTAATAATTAAATGTATTGATGACATGTTTGAAAGATAAACTATTTCTCCCTTTTTCTCAGTTTTTCGTTGATCATAAAAGTGGGGTTTGACTGCTTTCAGTTTCTAAAAAAAAAGGAAGATAAAACAAAAGCAGACAAATGGAACTTTGAAAAGAAACCTTGATACTTAGAATAATTTCTTTTTTTCCTGGCTTCTTTTTTACCAATTAAAAAATGTCGACAAAATTTACTTTTTCTTGAAAAAAAAAAAAATCAAGTGAAAATTCAACCACCTTCAGTGCTAGCGCTGGGCTAATATGATCTTCTAAATTAGACATGAACATTTTTACACCAGTTTTTGGGTTTGGGGGAGGCGGGGGGCTTTGTCTTGGTTAGGTTTGGTTTTCTTTTTTTTAGTTTTTGATCAGAAAAAATAGCTTGAATTTCAAAAAAGTGAAACTCCATTACAGTCTTAAGTACCCACAAAAACATTTGTTGAGCATTTAGAAGTGAAAGGTACCATTTTGGGCCCTAAGCCTTTCACATACCATTCAACAGTCAAAACAAAGTCATTTCAGTGGCGGATCTCCTATACTGCATAACCTGTATATGTTATTTGAAAACCATGTTCATGTCTAAAAGGCTGCTGTGTGTGTTATTACTTCTTACAGAAAAGGTGTGAAATCAATAGGTTCTTTGAAATGTTTTTAACTTGTAGAGGGTATCTATAATTTAAATTTTTTGCTGTTTTGCTATGATGTGCTATTTCCTCGTTTCGGTTGAAAATCACTTACATCAATAATAAGAACAGCGGATTTGAATTCTCACAGTTGTTTACTGCAGTGACAGAAATCCCCTGAACACAATTATCTCAGATGAAGATTTTCAAGTCCCTCACTCAAAGCCTTCCTAAATACAATGTGTTTTGCCCTCAGTTGACTGAGAGGGACGGAGTTTCAGAGAATAGGGCTTCAACGCTTCCTGAAAGTGTGACAGCTTCAAAGTATGTCCAATGAGACCCTAGAACCACCAGTCATTTTGGAAAAATGTTGTTGCTGTTTCTCTGATCCATTGTCTTTTTCAGAGTGGCACAACTGTGTTTGCTGTGCACAATTCCCAACAAACTGATTGATGTGGAAGGCAAGCCAGGAAAATCTCTGCTCCACCCCACTTTGCGTGTTCCACAGTAAAAAATGTTCAATAACTGCCCAGATGGGGAATATATTTTTTCCTTTCTGTTCCTGTACATACTCCTTCTGCAAATTGCATTATTATCGGGTCGCTTGCAGGCTGTTGACTTCATTCTACAGCTTGTAACCCTTCACATAGTTTCCCACCTACCACATTGCTCTGGAAATGCCACCAGTGAGCTCCTGCCATGAAATGTTCCTGTAAATGGGAACAAAGGGAGCATATGGATCCTTTGACTCCCCCTTGCTACACACACACACACACACACACACACATTTTTTTACCACCAGAATGAAATCCGCAAGCGGTCCCAACATTTTGTGTGCAGCCCTGGGCTGTAATGACATTTGTGCTGTATCTTGCTCTTGGGGTGTTGTATAACCATCATCACTCGAGCCTATGTCTTCATTCCTTCTTGGGTTACATGACCAGCACTGAGATTAGGAACAGGTTTCAAAGTATGTCCACATACTGGTAATTTATCACACACACATTACACAAATAAATAAATAATACACACATATATATCAACTTAATTGCTACACATGTAAGTACCTGATTTCACATAATGAATACTTCAAGGAAGCCCATACCCCAATAGATATTAATTACCCTGTCTGAACTAGAGGCCCCACTTTTCTCCTAAACATGCTCCATTCAGTGGGCTATAGTATTTTTATGCTGTTGCTCATCACTGTGCTGGCCTAAACATTTTATTTGCTAAAACAAAAGCAAAAATAAAATCCCCAAAGGAGAGATTTTTTTTAAGTTTTTTTTAATGAGGGATATCGGAAAGGTTGGATAGTTTTGGAGCAAAAAGAAAAGAAAAATACCTCTCCAGGTTTTATTTGCTTTGTTTTATTTAAACTGTTTTGGTGTCAAAGGATAGGAGTATTGCAAGTATTATCTTTGGAGAAAAGAAATCCTTCTGCCCAATATACTTCTGGATAATTTGTATAATTCTTAGTTTACAGCAGCGCAGGTAAGAGATGATTATTTTTTTCCCGTAGTGGGTTTGTGCCATCACCCTCCCCAGGAGCAGACCCTTCTCCCCAGCTCGGCATATGCAGCACCAGTAACAACAGAGGCACCAAGACTTCCTCACAGGAGGAAATTCCAGCTTTTACAGGGCTACCCTCAATTTCAGAGGAATTTTGTATGATTTAGGACCCCTACAAATTTCTGGTCCTGATCACAGCAAGTCTGAAGTGGATACAGCCTTGCACGCTGGAGGTACATTAGATACAACAGCCCTACTTGTGTCTTGCTCTGTTAAAAGGACGCCATTATTCTAAGTCCCAAGTAATTGCTAAACAGTTACACTTCAGCAAATTTCCATGAAAGATATACAAGTCCCCAGAGTTGTTCTGGTAGGGGAGTGTTAAGTGCAGCATCCTTATATTTTAAGTAGGTGATTCTTTGCTACATAAATGTCCCAGCCTGCTGCATGCACAAAGGTAAGATGACCCTCCAGAGACATTAACAGGCTTTTTACCTCCTCTGTGCCTTATTCACAGGCAGGCAGCATCTTACCTCCCCTCTCCAGCCCTGATTTGCTTATTTGTGTTTATGGTACACAAGGCAGTAGATAAACAAAAAGGAGTTTTAGACACTTTCTGTTCTTAGCTAAACCTTTTAGTTACACATTAGGGAACAGAAGTGTGGTACGACCCTCTGTTTATTTGTGGTTCTTTTAAGTGATGTCCAGAGACCTACATTTCATGGTTGTTTGAAAGTTTATATAACAGTGGGAAGCTGTTAAACAGCAGTTTACCTTCACTTTTTTCTTTTTTTTTTTAACATGTAAAGGATTTGAAATTAACACTCATTCTACCATATTATTTTAGATATTATTCAGCATTCTCCAGGTTTTCTCTCCTGACAGAATTTAGTTTTGCTGTAAGTAATGATAAGAGCATTCACGTAGAACAAATATGAAATCTATTTGGTAACTATGCAATTTAAAATAGCCCTTGAAATTTCAAAATAAGTTGCTGTTCAGTTGTCTGAAAAAAAAAATTAAAAAGTCTGCACTCTTCACATAAGACCTATGAACAAGGCAAAAAGTACTTCCAAAAAAACTTTTCTTTTTAGTTCCTTGCATTTTATTAAGTAATACGTAATTCGATCTTTTAAATTAACTGGATATGTTTTTTTAAAATGCTCACAATGTCCTTGCACGTCTCCCAGTTCCTAAAGTTTGTCATGTTCAAACACCCTTAGGCTCTCTCTCTAGCACTACAATGCATTCAGGAAATAAGTTTTTCTTTCATATGTCTAAAAGCTCCCCTTTTTTCTTTATATAATTTGACTTACTTCTGTTTCCTTAAGAGTCAATCGTACTTTTGCTTTACTATAGGATCCACTTCATTTACTGCCTTATATAGCAGCAGCTCCTTCCAACACAGAACACTTCTTTCATTATAAAAAAGTTTTTTAAAATTCCAAATTAAATATATAATTTATTTACTAGCCAGGTCTTAATGCAAAGTCACTTTGGGATATTGGATATGTTGTTTTCGTTCAAATCATCTTAAACCTTCAAGCTAAGAAACATAAAACAATTTCAATGTAAATCATTTAGCATATAAATTTGATTTGGACTAAGAAATAACTGTATAGAAATTGCCAAAATTTTAATGCAAAGTATTCATTTTCTTGGCTCCTTATATTAGGATGAAAGAAAACCCACTTTTTAATTATGAATTTAAGTGTTTGGAAAATAATTTTCAGCCTGAAAGACAAGCCAGTTTTGTTGTTTTTAAAATTATTTGTGTCCAGGAATTTTTCTGGGAGAACATAGATGGAATTCATAGTAAAATAAATTTAATGTAATTCCATCATTTTTTTGGAAAGCTCACATGACAGAGTCATATCCCATTAATTCACAGTGATCACTAGAAGGCCAACTGAAAACTACAGAATTATACAAACTAGAGCCAAAAAATTTAAACGGTTCACTACACAAGACCTCATTTATTTTAGGTTTAAAAAAAAGCCATGCTGTCTTCCCCATGATAACTTTGTGCAACAACTCTTACTTAAATGACCATTCTGTAATGAAAACAATTACCTTTTAGGGTTATGAATTCTCACGGTATAATGTTATGCATTTATGTTTTTTCTGAAACACTTCTGGATGCAGATTCAGACTCTGCTACAAACATGTAAAATATTCTGCACAGCAAGGCAATGACGGAAACAAAATTTCTAAAGTTGCTGAAAACTCCATAGCTCACAAAGACAAATTTGTCTTATTATCATTATTAGGGTTTGTCAAGCTATACTATATATATTCATTCTATAAATAGAGAATATTCTATTCTCTAACTCTTCCTAAAAGAAAACCTTGGTGAGTGACAGAACTGCAAATCCAATCAAATACCATGAAAACTGGCCATAATAAACTTTGCTGCAGTGAAACTCCACTTAAGGGTACAGCAAAATGAAAATCACGGAGCACGTTTATGCTTTTTGACCAAGCACACTGCATTTACACAGCCACTTGGAACTGCTGACAGCCAAGTTTTTTAGGGAGGGAAAGAGTCACACTGAATGTCTTAATAGATAATAAGAATAATAATCAGGATATTTGCAAATGCTCCCCAGTACTGCTCTCGATAGAGTGTAATCCAAGGGACCAACTGTAACTGTTGAACATTTAACCAAAATTCATCTCGTAGTTAAAAGACAGATGTGGTGTGAAAGCTCAAATTCACAGTTAGTAACTTCCCCCTCCTCAAACACATACAATAAAAAAAAAAAAAAAAGGAGATTTAAAAGATATGAAGCCCTGTTTAGGCCAACAAGTTGTTACATTTCTTGAGCAAGGACAATTTTCTAAGTACAATCATTTCCTCCAACAAGGTAACTCATGTAAACACCATCAGGGTCGTACTGTTTGTTCTGTGCTGCCAGATGGGGGATATAAACCATGCAGAAACAATTTCAGATTTCCACCCTGATTAGTTCATCTTGAATATTTTCACAGTGTGAATCTGGAAGTCAGAAGTTTACATAATGGTTATAAATTAAGGAGAAATCCTGCTGCCAAGAAAGTCACACTCAAGCAAACAAACTGTCTCCTTCCTAACATGTTTTAGGTGTTGCTTATCAAACACATTCTCAGCTGTAGGTGGAAAAAGACCTTGAATTCCTGGTCGGTTTTTGGATTGCTGTTTTCCCACCGCGGGCTGTTTAGTCACAGCGGTGATTTTCCCGCACCGTCCCCGTCCCCATCCCCATCCCGTGCCCGGTGCCTGGCCCGGCGAGCGGAGCTAGCGGCAGCCTGCAGCTCCCTCCGGGGGCCAGCGGAGAGCCCGCAGTCTCGAAACCCTCCAGGAGCTCTGAGCCATCGGCCAGGGAGAAACTTCACTGAGCAAAACATACCCCCTGCATGTCCTCGAGTCCTTCACACCAAGTTTTGCTGCCAGGCAGCCGAAGGGGTCACTTCTCCGGCAGCCCTGAGCTCCTCTCATCCATGTTGTGCCTTCCTGAGTTTCTTCAGAACATAGCTTTGGCTGGGTTTTACTGTCATCCCTAAACTAGTATTATTTTAGAAAAACTCAACATAATGCCAGTTCTTATTAGGCTCGATGGTGGCTGGGGTTGAAAGGAAAATAAAGATCACAGTGTGCCTGTAGAGTAGATAACAAATACCCAAGTAAAGTTTATGCAAAGGGAACTCTCAAGGCACAGGCAGATGGAGTAGGCAAAAGGTAAAGTTTACACATTCTTTCCAATTGGCTTGGCTGAGTGCTAAAGCCAGTAAAGCGCTTGCTTTTATTCAGAAATCAATTTAAAATTCATCATGTGCCAGACATACAATTGAAATTTCTAGTTATTGTTAGTACGGGGTAAATTCTGCCCTCTGATACATGCACAAGTTCAGCTTCGCTTTAGGATCCTCAGGGTTAATGTACATACATGTTAGGGCAGAGTTTAGTATTATCTCCGTGGAGCAGCGAACAACATTAGGTCTAACAAGCCAGTTTCATTTAATACTAAGCATGTTTAAGGAGAAATGTCAGAGTTCAGTTCCGCTGGCTAATGATGTAAATCAGGAGTCACTGAAGCCAGACACCTATTCTGATCTTATACCCAATTTGTGTTAGGATTACTCACTGAAATAAATCAGTTCTTTACCAGGAATCCATCCTGCTGACACATGAGCAGTTCATAAACTTTGCTCAGACAAGGAAATCATGCCATGCAGGTGAGTAAATTTATTTGTGTGGTTAAACTACTTTCTGAAGTTATTTTTTTATTGCTCCTGGTGAAGTATTTTCAGCTGAACATTACTTCTTTTTTTAAACAAAGTTTTGCAGAAAATACCGGTTTCTTTTCTCTTATTTTTTAATCTTCTTTTCTTTTTCTTTCTCCTTTTTTCCCTCTCAATTCAACCTTTCCCCCCTCATATTTTTTCTTTTTTCTTTTTCTCTTTGTCCTTCCTTTCCCCTCCCTGAGACACACTATATGAATTTTTTAAAAAGAACTCTTCAAACATATTTTTCAAATTTTTCTAACCAAATGGTTTTGATGTTTTAATGAAAACACCACAGATTTTGAGTTTTTGTTTTGTTTTTCTTGTTGTGTTTGTTTGTTTTGTTTTGGTGGTGGTGTGCTTCGTTGTTATTTTTGTTAGAGCTTTTTTTTTTTTGCTGCACTTGTTGTTATTTTTAGAAGGAAGGGGAAGTTTCCATTTAATTCATTTACCTGGGAAATGAAAAGAATAGAAAAGAGAGACAAGTTTTCCAGGACGCAGAAGAGCAGTTGGAGCCCTGGAGCGCAGCGGAATCCCACGGCAGCTCGGCTGTGCCGCGTTCGCTTGCGTGCTGCCGGGGGCAATGCCTGTGCTACTTATTAGAATTATCCCCTGCGCTGAAGGACTTCAAACACTAAAAGCACACATTAGGTAGCACACGCGATGCTTTCAGCTGCGTTTCTCATGATCAGCAGGCTGCTGCTCTGTTCGAGTCCTTCGCCGAGGGGCCGCGGCGGACGCTCCGGCCGGGCGGAGCGGGCCCGGGGCTGAGGGAGCCGCGGCCGGGGCGCACCTGGCAGACACCGGGCGAGGCTGCGCTGCTGCGGGCTGTGGCCTCCTCCTGCTCCTCCGCGGCCAGGACCGGGAAGCAGCTCCTCCTTGGAGCGGGAGGTGGTGACCGGAGCGTGTGTGCTGCCTCGGGCCGAGCCGCGGGCCCCGGCGGGGGCTTGGCAGCCACGGGCGCCCCCGGCCCCGCTCGCCTGCTCGCTCCTTCCTCCTCACAAGCTGTGTAATGGCGCCTCCTGCCTACCAGCACAAGGAAGCTGCCTCTGGAGGCTCAGCCGACGAGCTTTTTCCCGTTCCCCCGCCGAGCTCCTTCCTTCCAGGGCTGCAGCGCCGCGTCCCTGCGGGACAGGCCGGGAGCAGCGGGGCGGCCGGGGAGCTCCAGCCCTGCCCCACGCCTGGCATGGCCCTGAGAGACCCACACGAGCTCTCTCAGGCTCGTGTCTCAGGCTCCCTCAGAACCCAAAAGAACAGGGGAAGCACACCCTGTCCTCCCCACTCTGCATCACAGAAACTTTGCAGAGATGCAGAGTGCAGTGGAGATGCCGGGGGAGCTGAACTCCATTTGCAGGCCCACGTTAGGGGGGGTACACGGTGGCTGCGAGGGCCCTGCCTCCCCTTGGGTTATCATCTTCCTCTGCTTCCTGCCTGCTGACCACAGAAAACCCAAGCACAGGTAACAGCAGCCGCTTTGGTCACTGTCCTTGGCTAGCATCTGGCAATTTTTGAGCCTCAGCACTATTTGGTGGCTATGGAGCATAGACAAGTCCTCAAATTGGGAGCAAGGCAGAGTTTTCCAGATAGCGTGTGCAGAAGAAGAAAGTGGAACTCAGGCAATGATGATGTCATTCATGCCGTTCAGACTCTGTTGCACACAGGTTCAGTACAGTAAAAATTAAATTAGTTTTAAAGTGGCTTTCCAGAGAATAATAAGGTACCAGACTTCTCTAGAATATACTCTGGTAGTGTTATTTGTTAACATGTGTAAGGGGATCTTCCTTCCTGTCTAGTTGCAATTGTTACATTTTTTTTCACTACATGTCAATGTGGCTCAACCAAAACTCAGGTCAAATCAGACAGAAAATATTAAGCATGTAGGTTCTGGTCTGCCATACTTACCTGTGTAAATTTCTGATTTTCTCATTGTCAAATGTTTTCCTCGTCAATTAAATGTCTGATACTCCCAGTAAGCATGATATGAAGTGTAAATATTGCAAATATAATTAGGGTTTCTACAGATTGTTTTAAACATGAGGTATAAGTTGCTCACACAGATTTCCTCATATAATTTGTCACATATCTTTAAGTGGATGTGGAAATAACTTTCATTAACATTGAAGCAGACATTTTAATACTCACATCTAAATGTACTCCCCCTGAGCTGTCTGCTCATAATGTACATGCATACATATATAAATATAGATATATATGTAGTGAACCACCTGTGCATTTCAGCTGTGAAGAAGATGTCAGTACTTCAGCCTTTCAAAACATCTCTGAGCTGAGATGTCAAAGAACAGTCCTGGTTCCACTCAGCTATGTTTTTTAGTCCTGTGGATGATATCTAGCTGCTTTATGAATGCTGATGGAATTGAAATGCATAGATATACCATAACTGCAAGCATTTGGATCAGCATATAAAACAAATGTTCTCAAAATCTCCAAGAGTCACAGTCCACAAAGCTCTGCCTTTCTTTTATAAACACAATGAACTCAAGGAAGAATGTATAAACTCTCCCTTCACACACCTTTGCCCTTATTTTGTCTTTAGTAAGGGAAGAACCTCAGCTTAAAGCAGTTATATCTGTGGTGACTATACATCTGCAGCTTTTCAAGAGAGAGTTGTTCTCTCTCAAGCTTTTCCTTTTGAGCTAAAAAGCCCCACAGACCATGGACTAAATGTGATTTAAATGGAGGCTTTCCCACCAAAGTGGAAGAAGATACCTGATTCTCAACAATGATACCTCTATAACCCATCTTTCATGTTAGGAACATCAAACTCTGGCCACAGTGTTGTTTCTGAGTCAGTTCAATGCATGCCAGGCATTTGTCACATGCTGTTTCTGGATTTCACACACAGAGAATGTCTGTCAGGATAATTCAGGTCAAGTCAGCTTGTGCACTGGCATTTGTATTTCAGATATTTCTTCTCTCTTCTTTTAACTATTTTTTGTTCTTTCTCTTCATTCAGAAAAGTCCTGTGGGCATGTGGCCTACAGCCAGACGGCTGCTGTTCAGGACTTCTAATGTATTCACCTCTCTCATGACCAGAAATTGAAAAGGGAAAGGTTTTTCTGGTTTTCCAATTCAATTTCTGATGTGTACAACAGGGACACCAAATATTATTTACTTTTGCTTTTCGTAATATTTTTTTTCCATGATACATTTAGTTTCATTTAAAGGAAAGAAAGAAGTGGAAGAAGTGAAAAGGAAAAAAAAGCACTGTGTTGATAATTTCTCCATTTAAATCTTTAAAAAGCTTTGACATCAGCTGGAGAATGGAGGGGTGGGTAGAACCTCTTCCTAGGACTATTGCTTGCTGGAATCAATTTTCTGGAAGACTGGTTTTATACTGCCACACCACATCAGATTACATTCTGATTATTATATCTTTTTGACATTAAGAAAGAAAAGTATTTTGCTAATTTTTTGTATATTTTGCAAAAATATAGCTGAATGCAAGAGGCTTATTGCTGAAAACCATAAAACCACAAGAAGTAGGAATATGTTCATAAGGGTATTTCAATGTGACAGCCAAAGCTTCACCAGCTTTCTCAAAGCTATTCATGTGTTTATTGGTCAGGCTAGAGCTAATTGGGCACTTCAAAAATCAGAGAAAACCTCTTTTTTGGCTTTTAGCTTTAACTCCAGGCTAGAAAATACCATTAAAATTCCCAGCCATTACTACTGACTTATGATGCCTTGCCTTTTTAATTCTATATTTTTCTCCTAAAAAAAAAAAAAAAAAAAGAAAAGAAATCTTAAAAGATTTTGACTTCAGTGCAAAACAAACTAACAAAAAAGTCTTAAGCTGAGACTGAAGGATATTTCTGCCCCCCATGCACAAAAAAAAAAAAAAAAAAGAAGTAAAGAGTTTGTTTTTCAAACTGAGTATGCAATATTACAAGACATAAGGAAATCTTTTCTGAAAGTCAGAAACATCTGTAACTACAATTACAATGCCTATGGTACATTATGATTCTGACGTTTAATTGGAAAACTCATATACAAGACACTTAGAATCAAAGCAGGCTTTTTTAATCAGCAGCATCTATTTCAATTCTCTTCATCTAAGATAATGTAGGCAACTCCCTGACTGACAGCAGTGGGACCAGGTTTGTAGCTGATAAGCCACGAGATTTGTCATAACACACCAGAGAAGTGGGCTCTGCTCTGATCAGACGTTATATGTTGGCTCTGAGGAGGCAGGGGTGCTGTCTTGAGAGACATCAGGTCTGTGGTTGCAGCTGGAAGGGAGCTGGAAAATTTAGCTCGTTTAACAGCTCCATCTCTGCAACTGCTTATGGGGGTGATTCCAGAACATCAAGATCTGGTCAAATTCCTCACCAACACCCTCCAACCACCAGAAGTGGAAGATGGGAGAGGGACCACACATAGCCACTGCTCCTGCCTGTTAACAATTAAAATGCGCTTGCAAAAAATTAACAATAAAAATCTTAGCTGTGTCATATTCGTTCCCTCACACAGGAATTATGAGCTGAGTCCTTACTTTTGTACACATTTGTGATACCACACTTCCCACACTATAATGTAGTCTCCTTTTTGTACTTACTCAGTGTGGGCTGGCTGGCAGCAAATGTTACATTTTGGGTTTCCATGAATATGTTATATGCACATACATTGGGCATGGTGAGAGAAAGAGAGCCCATGGGTCAGGCATGTTAATAAATAAGAAATAGAAGCAAGTAAATAGCCATGATATCATTCTTGTCTTCTCACAGCAAGCTGAAAATGGCATTGTGTGAACCACCTGCACCCTGTATCTGCTTGCATATGTGAAGGCTCCAAGTGAAAATTAAACCAATAATTATGGGCCACCTTTGGGACTTTAGCAATAGCTCCTTAGGTTTCCCTGTGTCTGTCCTCAAAGTGAAGAATTGGCTGTACTTCATCCCCATGATACATTAGGCAAAAAAATATTTCACAGAGTAGGAAACAGCAGCAAGAGCAAAGTTTTGCAAGCAGAGACTAAAGCAGAGGTTCCCTTGTTCTCTGTGCCCCACTCATCACAATTTGGTGTGGTGTGAGGTACCAGCATCCATCAAGCTCCAGGAAGCCACCTGTGGCCTGAAGGTTTACAGCAAGGCTGGTCACTCTGCACTCCCTTTATGCCCAGTGAGTGGGAGTAAGTACTTCTACGGTACCAGGTGACTTAGCTGACTTAGCTGAGAAGTAGATCTTAAAATGTGCTTGTTCCCTTCAGAACTGCACTTGTTTCACCTCCACTGGATAAAGAGGACCCAGAATGACTCCCTCAGATTTAGGTACCAACTCAGTAAAGAGAAAATTGGGAGAGAGTCCTTCCACCCCAACAAGGAAATGCAAGCTAACATGTGAGCTTGGGGTTTTCTTTTAAAGACCATAGAATCATGGAATGCTTTGGGTTGGAAGAGACTAGGAAAGATGCCCTCCTTGATTTGTTACTTGTTAACAGAGAAAGTCTCATAAGTAAAGTGGTGATTCATGGCCATTTTGGCCACAGCAACTATGAAGTGATTGCATTTAAAATCTGTTGGCAGGAGGAGAAGTGCCAGCAAAACTTCTACCCTGGACACAAGGAGAGCAGGGAATTAGTAAGGTCTCCTGGGAAAGTGCATTTGAAGGGGCTGGGGTCCATCAGTGCTGATGGATGGTTAGAACCACCTCCCAAGGGCACAGGAGTAGGCAATTCCTAAATGTTGGAAGGGAAGGAAATGAGGGAGAAGACTGGTTTTGCTGAGGAGGGATCTTCTTTTGGAGGTAAGGCAAAAATGGAAGGACCATGGTTAGGGGAATTATAAATTCCCAGTCAAACCTGAACTTTTGTGGGATCTGCTGCTCCAGCTGGACCCCTATAAGTCTATGGGGCTTGATAGGATTCCCCCTGCCATGGAAGCATTGGAACTAGTAGGTGTTTCAAATTATCCCTTACTTCTTAGTTTTAATTTTTTTTTGAAACCACAGCCATGAAAAATTCATATAGAATACACTGTGGTGTGCTGAAATGCTTGCAGAAAGAACAAGAGTTCTGATTTTTATGTGGAAGAGCCATTTTGAGGAATTTCTGGCCTGTTGGGAAGTTTCATGAAGTGAAAGAAAAGAACTGGAGTGAAAATACTGAGAAAAAGTAAACTGATGCACACATAACCATAACAAGAAAACCTTTAGATGCTCAAAAATGTAGGTTAGTTCACCAGCTATCTTTTATTGGTAATTTTTCTTGACTTTCAGAGTAACACAGGAATTTGCCTCAGCTGACACTAGTTCTGCTTCTGAGGGCAATTTCTGCCCCAGTGACAGTGATCATGGTACAGCCAGCACCAGGTGGAACTGCCAGAGCTGCTCTGGAGCAGGGACAGGGGCTTCTCCAGGAACTCTTTCAAGTAGCAGAAAAATCTAGGCCTAGTATATTAATTGTATTTAGCATATAGGATTTGGGTTTCTTGATTTTTTTGAGGTTTCTTTTTTTTTTTTTTTTCTGTTCCTCTCCCTGTCCCTGTCCATAGGATTTCCACATTGATGTTTGAGTTGAAATTCTCAGGTGGCAGACATTTTTTGTGCAAAGTTCCTGTCAAAACTTATTTGCATGATAAAATTTAACACAAAACATTAGAAATAAACTCTGATGTGCCTTGCTAATTTATTATATATGAGAAAGGGTGCATTAAGGCCTGTAATCACAGGAACCATATTAGCCCAGTGCTCTCTTATCAATAGATTTTGTAGATTTGGAAGCAGTCATTTCAAGATTCTCTACACAGGAGTACAAATTGCTTCTGTTTCAGTGGATAAAGACTGGAGAACAGTCAGATGCAATGTTTAACATTCTTTAGAGAGACATAGTTTTTAGAAGTATGTGAGTACCTCTGTGACAGTGGTATTTTCTCCTTCTGCTGATAGTTTGGTATGTTTAAAAAAAAACATCTTCACATATCATGGGAGGAAGAGGAAGGAAGAGGAAGGAAGGAAGGAAGGAAGGAAGGAAGGAAGGAAGGAAGGAAGGAAGGAAGGAAGGAAGGAAGGAAGGAAGGAAGGAAGGAAGGAAGGAAGGAAGGAAGGAAGGAAGGAAGGAAGGAAGGAAGGAAGGAAGGAAGGAAGGAAGGAAGGAAGGAAGGAAGGAAGGAAGGAAGGAAGGAAGGAAGGAAGGAAGGAAGGAAGGAAGGAAGGAAGGAAGGAAGGAAGGAAGGAAGGAAGGAAGGAAGGAAGGAAGGAAGGAAGGAAGGAAGGAAGGAAGGAAGGAAGGAAGGAAGGAAGGAAGGAAGGAAGGAAGGAAGGAAGGAAGGAAGGAAGGAAGGAAGGAAGGAAGGAAGGAAGGACCTTCTGTCAAAGGTCCTTCCTTTTGCTGCATATTTTCTAAATTTTAAAGTGTTTGAGCGCCTTTCCACATTTTCAAGTATAAACCTGGAAAGAAATTGACTATTTCTCTGAAGGAGAAAATGTTATTGTGACTTTTTCGATCACTGCAGTAGTATTTTGTTGTTAGTTTATACCAAGTTGGCCACATAACTCTCAGGTACAGCGTCTGCATGACTTCTGCTCCGGTTCTTATGTCAACTGCTGAAGGAAAATGCTCAGACTGTCTGAGGATTGAGCAGCCACTTCTTTGAAGCAGTTACCAGCACGGCTTCTGACTCCAGCCCTCTGCCAGCACACATTCAACCAGCCTGCAGACATCAGTAGCTGGCTTTCCCCCACTCTGAGGCTTCAAATTAAATTGCTGTTGAGACTCCATGACATAAATTAAGAACAGAAAAACCAGTTTTAAGCTTACAGCTCTGAAGAAATCACTAAATGAATTCTATTTTGGCAGCTTGCTGCTCACAACTCAGAAAATACGACAGCAAAGCAAATCACATGTCCAGTGTGTGTTTTATAACCCTGCACAGACTAAGCCATCTTGTAGGCACATGCTTGACTATTTTTAGTGGCTGTGCTCCTGCAAATATGGCAAAGTCCTTTAGTGTTGGCGAGTCACTAGGGGCTACTTGAAAAGTAGCAAGAGTTGTCAGTTGCTGGAATTTTGACTGAAAATAATAATACCTGGATTTAAGATTTGCTGCATAGATTTGCCAAAGAGCAAATGAAGTCAGCTCTGGCAGTGTGACGATCTGCTGATTGCTGCCTCCAGCCATGAAAGCACAGGATCTGACTGTGTTTTATTTTCATCACCATTGCTACAGCATCATTTTAAAGGTACACGATGGTTCGTGGGAATGCCAGTTTTCCAGGGTATCCATATGGGAATCAAACAACTCTCCTTCAGTTCCAAGCAGGCACTGTGGTGTGTCCAGAGGACTTATAACTGACATGGCCCATTAGTCATAGAAACATCCCACTAAAATTAGCGGCAGCTTTTCATCTTTATGGGCCTTATGCCTCGGTCCATATGTAGAACATACAGAATGGATTTTTCTTTTCTTGGCATCTAACCCCGTCTTTCCGGTACTTTGGTTCCAGACCTTCATGAGCAATGCAGGTGGCTTTTGTTGTTCCACAGCTCATATTCCTGACAGTTACTGCATCTACACAATATTTCTGGATTCAGCCAGGCTGAAACATTCTCAGAAAAAGTTACTTAATATTACCAGCATTAGCACGTAAATATAATAGTAATTAATAACACTTTGGCTTCTTGAAGATTCCTTGTACTCCTCTGTTGGCTCTATTTCAGCACCTAAAAAGCCAGCAGCAAGGTCTCTGCCCACCCCAGTCTTGTTTTTAAGATTTCTTTAGTTTGTTTTTAAGGTGTGCAGCTGAAGCAGAGGGGTAAACTACTGTGATTTTCTCTTTGGGAGGCCAAGGTTTTCATGGTCACTTCTCATTTGGTACTGTATGTATTTATTCATCTGTTGGGTCCCAGATGGAGACAATTCAGACCTGGTTTTCAGAGGTGTTGGGCAATTAATAGCTTCCATGTGAGCCAAGGAGAACTGTGACCATGAGGTACTGTGCTAAATATGGCTTCTGGTTTTTTGAAGAGAACATGCACAAGACACCATTTAAACAGTGTTTAACTTATATCTTTATTCTGAATCTAAACTTTTAGCAAAGAGAGACTTGAATTAACTCTGTTATTTACAGCATTTATGAAATGAATAAAGGATCTAATCAAATATTTTTACATCAGTAATATATTCCAAAAAGAAAATTCAGAACTTCTCAGCCTTACTCTTCTACTTGAGTTTCTTCCTTGCTGCCTCAACATAAGGGTCAAACATTGAATAAGAATCTCCTTTTCTTAAGAAATAGTTACTCCAAAGTAGAGGTGAGGTTGTCAGTGGTGCTGTCATGTCACCATTGTTTAACCTGGCACACTGGATTTTATTTTCCAGTGCTGTAAATACACAAATTTTCCAAAGCATTGCACATGTTTCGAAAGGCAAGAGTATGCCAAGTTGTCTTATTTTAAGTCCCCAAGTTTATATATCCCATTTTGTAAAAACAGAATATGTAAACTGCCTGGATAAAACTCCAGGGATACCTGAAGTTTACTCATAATAGGGGCAGCACTTTTGTGCCATACTGTGCAATGTATTGCAATGCAGGCAATGGCTGTTCCAATCCAGAAATAGAAAAGGTGATTCATTTTGGTTTGGAATGAAACAGCAGCATGTCTTGGTGTTGCTAATAAAAGCCTTTCGGGTTTTTCTCCCCGCAGGCTTCATTGCAATAATAGCAGTGCTTCTGTTAGCTCATTATCAGCATTGCTGGCAGAGGAGGAGGCAGAATTGGTTGCACATTTAGATTATTATTGTCATTGCAACACTCTATACTAAGACTCCTTAAACAAAGGATTTACAAGCCATAGTAGAGACAGTCCATCAATAGAAACTGTTATAGTATCCCTTACTACAAGGACTGGTTAGCCTTTTATTGACACCCTGTGAGAAAATTGCTAACTGCCCATTAACTTTTTGTAAATGAAGCTGTAGTATACAGAAAAGTACATTTGAGGAACATGAGGGACCATTTGGGAGATTGAATCTGGTTTGCTGCAGATTACAGGTCACGACATCTTGCTATAGGAGTTCTGCAGTGGGACAACAGTTTGTGGATGAGCTACTTCATCTTTCCTAGAAAACCAACTCTTTTAAACCTGAAGTTCTCAAGAATCCTTAATAACTCAATATTTAAGCTTGAAAAAGGCAGTTACTCATGTGATTCCAGATTTCAGATATTAAATAATCTGCTACAGCAAAGATCCTTCCACTACTGCAACCTTCCCCCTTCTCTCACTTACCTTATTTCACTTCATTTACATTCTATGTTATATATAAAAGTAAAAATCATTACTTAAGAATTGGCTTTTGTAGAATCTCAGTGCCATCCAAGCTAGGGATCTCTCATGCTGATGCTATTGTGAACAAATGCTAACTCATCCTTCTAAAAATTACATAGGCAACATCTAATGGACAGAGAAAAAGTTTAAATGCTCAGAGGTTGGTCACAGAGAACAGAGTGCATAAGTAATGGATACATGCAGCTCCTTGCCACTTCCATACCATGGTAAGTTTTCTCCCCAAAGCTGTACCTGCAGGGTTATATCCCTTGGGAGAGCCCTCTGGAAAAGGTCTCCCTCCCTCAGAAGGAGATGGTGGTCATGCTGCTTGTTATGGGTAATTTGAAGTAGTGAATTAAAACCAAAACTAAGATAAAATTACAAGATAACATCACCCATGCTACAGCACACATGAAATCACTTGATTCTGGTGTTGTAGAAGACAAGAGCTGTGAGCTCTGCCCTCTCCACTGCTCTTCCTGTATCCATGAGGTTTGTGTCAGAGCCTCCCTTTCTTACAGACCACTCTTCCTTCCACACCCTCTCATAAGCTTCCCTTGAGCAACCCTCTTGTGCTGAGCCTTTCTGAGCACACTGAGTGACCTGGTGTAGAAACCCCAGGGTGCACCTCAGATTCCCTCATAAAGTAACTTGGATCATCTCTTGTTTTTCTTGAACAAATACAACACATTCTGCCTATAATTTGGCCAAGGTATTTTGCAACAGTGAAGCTGGGAACTGCAGAGTGCTGTCCAGCCAGGCCAGGAGCTGTGCTTACTGCAGCAGTATTCCTCCACCAGCTGGTTCTGCTTCCCTGTAATTTGTTCAGGATTTGCGACAGGACCTCTAAGTTCACCTTCTGCAAAATATTTGTTGTTTTTTTTCTCTTTCTCTCTCTCTCTAAGAGAAATGTTCCCCCTCTCCCTTTTTTTTAGAAGAGAATAATTTGCCACTGGATTGGAAACAAATTAGTACCATGTTGGCAGGGCAGCTCTGCCTGTTTCCCAGACACATTTATTGTATTTTCTAATTCTTTTCAGCATGAAAATGGCAGAAAGGTAGAGGTGACATCAAATGCAAGGAGCTCACTTAACAGAGGGAGCTCTAAAAAAGAAAGGAGACTTCATCCTCTGCAGTTATAAATGTGTTGGAGGTAGAAATAAGAATTGTTTCACTCCATTTTAGAAAAAATAATGAAGAATGTTCATATTTTTCACTTTGACACACTTTGGGAGTAAACCTAGTTAAATCTAATGTAAAATTGAAATGCAGAAAAAAATAATTGCAGGATAAATTAGTTATTTTTAATCAAGCAGTATGTTTAATTTGATCTGAATTGATATAACTTTTCTTTCATTTTTGTTCTGACAAAACTAACAAAAAAGTCATTTTGGGTTGACCTGAAACCATTTTTTCCTGAGTTTAGACAGAGAGTGGAAAGATTAGTTATTTAGACAGCACTACTCCTAAATTCAAAGGCTGTGCCATTTCCAGCAGCCTATCCTTCCTGCCTTAAATGAGCTTTTTATCATTATATATATGTTTATAAAAACCGATGAGAGAAATATTGAGTAATCACATAGATCACAGTCAAAGTTTCAAAATTCTTTTAACTATTTGACCTTCTTTTCTTGGAAGGTGGAACTTATTCATCATTCCAGTTTATAATGAGATCTTTTTGTTGTTTATTGTGGCTATTTGTTGCTTTAAAAATAAAAGCTTTCCATATCAATCTGCTCCATCTCCTGCATTGTGGAAGATAATTTACAGTGATGTACCTGGCCCTAAATAAATGCAGGTTCACTTACAGAAGGAAGAACTGTTGGAAAAAATACAGTGAGTAGTCCCCAAAATCAACAGTCCTTACTTTTCTGTCTTGTTTCTGCCAATGGCTGTGTGATACTGAGTAAATAGGAGCAGGATGTTTGCTGACCATGCTGTATAGATATCTAATGTTTCAGTCATGCTGAATAAATCACTTTTGCTCTGTTGGCCTACAGAGAAGCAAATAATGTTTTTCTGATTCATCTTCTAAAAAGATATTACTTTGGAGAAGCTATTTATGAACTCAAACACACCTAGAAATCTGTTTGTTCTTTAATTCCTTCCCCATTTTCCTACTCATAACACCTTTTCTGACTTAAACATGTGCAGCTTAAACCTCGTGTCATGTGTTATAGGGTAGAAAATCTAAAATGCTAAACACACTAGTGCTCTTTGGGTAACACCTACAATCATAATGAAGTGTTTCCTGGCACGCCGCATTCTGTACCTTAAATCACTTTTACATTGAGCTCTGGAAGCGTTTGGTCTTTTTCCCAGTTTCACCTCTACGTTGGTTCCTGAGGAAAGGGAGCTGGGATGCTGTAGGCAACCCCTGTCCAGGCAGTGGCTCTGGTGGAGATGTTTGCCACCATCAGCGTCAGCAGGATTTGGTGTTGGGCTGAACTGTTCCTACAGGCACAGCCCCATGTTGGGACAGGAGCATCAGCTCTGTCAGCAAGGCTGCAGAGAGGGGAACCTCTGGCCAGAGACATGGAAGGAGGGGTAAGGCGCACTTGGTGGCAGAAATGTCTTTTTCCAGCACAGCAAGCTTCAAGAAGAAGGATTTGTCTAGAGATTAGGCCTAAAGCCCCAGTTCAGCACCATTGTTAAGACTTGTCCAGCTGAGAGCAAGCAAGGCACTTAAATGTCAGTGGTTTTCTTGTGCTGTTAAAATGGGTATGCACTCCAGGGGTTATTTGGGAAGATTTGAATTTCTTTTAAGGACGGAGAATGTTTTGAGAGACCTGATAGAATAAAAGACAAGAAAACTGAAAAAGAAAAAAAGTCATAACACAGGGAATACAATCATACAAATGTTGATAATTAACTAAGAATTTAACAATTCTGACAGAAACCTAAGAAAGATGATGTAGATTAGATATAACATGAGTTTGAAATGAATTGGAAATACTGTGTGTGTCCAGAATATGTTAAAAACACCTCTGTTGGGAAGATAATAATCTTTTTCCTTGATTATGTTGGAATTGAATGTGACAGATGTGTATTTTAATTGGCCACGAAGATCTTCATGTCCAGACCTTACATTTTCTGACTGCTGAACATTTTTCTAAACAACCTGATCATCTTGATGGCCATGACCACCTACAGGCCATAGCTGTTTGAATGTATTTAAACTAGATTCCATGTAATCTTGTCTTTATTTGAAATTACCAAATGATAAGTTACTAGCTCTAAGAGAAAGACCTAAACTTGTATTGCAAGTCTGAGAGGAATAGACATTATTTGATCTCATAGGTGTTATCAACACTGCTTTCTGTAGATTTATGATAGTTCATTTATCACCAGTTAATTGTATCTTCCAGCTTATTACTATCAAACTATTAACACTGCTGGTAATTTCATAGTGTGAGAACCAACCTTCTGCATCTCTGAAGATTCTTTAAAGTTTTGCTGCTCTAAAAAATTCTGCAGTTCTGGAAAAGATTGTTTCATTAATGCAACTCCAGGAATTACCAGTATCTGTGTCCTCGGCTTTGTGTAACTGATTTTTAACAATTGGATGTTAGTATCAGGATTGCACTGCCAAGCAGCAGCAAGCCATCAAGGGCTGGAGATTAATAAGGCTCATAGTTCCCTATGCTGGGGACACAAAGAAGTCTGCAATATTTTTCAATAATCTAGGTGAAGAAAAGCAATATCCACTCAGAGAAAAAAGGTGTATAGAAGTGTACATAAAAAAATAACACCTAATTGCTATTAAATATTAATTATTAAATATTGTTATTACATAAAAGGAAAAATAAGATATGGCTAGAAGGCAGGTTATATTAAAATGATTAATTTTTAAAAATCTGTGAGTTTAGAAGGAGTATACTCAAGAATTTAATTTCTTCCTTTGATTTCAGTGGCTTCCATTAATTTCTCACAGAAATGGGCTCAAGTTGCCGGTGAAGCTGCATTGAGGTAGCCCAGAGTGTGGATTTCTGGAAGCTCAACCACTTCACCCAGGGATGGCCTTGTTCCACAGCCATCATAGGTAAGTTACTTGACCTTTGCTGCCAAGGCTGGACATTTGTATATGTCAGATGAAATGAATGTCAATCCATGTCTACAGGCTAAAAAAAAATATAAAGTTACAGATTATTTTAAAGTATTAGACAAAATCAGTTTATATTCACTGCAGATACTATATTGTAGGTTAAAAAAGTCCTTAGGATTAAGATTGGAAAAGCTTCCTCACTGATAAAAACATTTTATAGACTATTTATAGAATAGTCTCCAAAAGTATATTCATCACTGTGTACACTTCTTTGGAACTTTTAACCTTTCGATCCTAAAAATCAAAATAATAAGAGGATAATCTGCAGGGAAAAAATCTAGCACAGGCCAGAAGATACACCAGATAGGGTAGTGTTTATCTGTGTTTATCTCTTATTTGCATCTGCTGTGACTGTGAGTGAAGCACTGAATATAACCTTCATTTACTTATTTTAAGAGTATTTCTGTCTATTTTAAGGGCTAATTCTGAAGCAAATCTTTCTCATTGTGCACATCTTCTGACGTACACACATCTAAACTCAGAATATATTCACACAGCTTGGCACAGATAACCAAATATTATTTATTTATTTATTATCATTGTGACTTCAGTTTCTTCTGCGAAATGGCTTGGATTATTTTCCTGAAAAATGATCATTTCTCACTTTATCCATTATCCACTCATAGTTCTTGTGTGAGCTCCAGGGAGGACACATTTTTCTTCTCAAAGTTTTCAGAAAGCTCCAGCTGAAGAATCCTGTAACTGGAGTAATTTTTATTACCTTAACACTCTCTTCTTCAAGCTTTATCTCTCCAAAGAAAAGCCTAAGGCCATTCTAACAATCCAGAGGATCCTGACCCTTTAAAAATCACCTCTGATCTTGGAACAGAGCTTCCATGTTTCACATGAATGCAGCCTTCCCTCCCAATCTATTTTGGATTTTTTTACAATCCCCATGTTAGCCAGGAAGTCTCTGAAGCTCAGCTCCTACCAGAATAGTTTTATACCTTGTACCTTTGACAGGAACTGCTGGCATTCGCCTGCAGGAAGCTGACATGTGATTTAGGAGGGGATAAAACATGTACATGTTTGTTACTTGAGTTTTACAGCTCTGCAGGGAATGAAAATCTTTTTCACAAAGGATTTAAAACCTTGGCTTTTTTCCCCCACTAGAAAATTTCAAAATTCTCTGAAGGGAAATGGCTAGATGAAATTAATTTGGGGTCAATTGAAAGGTTTCAGTCTGACGAAACCCAAAATCCTTTTAATTTTGTCTTTCATATTTATTTTTTACATTATAATATACCGAGCAGCATAAAATATGAGATGCTGTTCCTAATGCTTTAAAGAAAGTCTTGAACATATGGCCCAAATGTAACTGATACATTGATGTCTAGCTGAGTTTATGGAAACCCTAAAACAACAACTGTGGGAGATGTGAAATGAGCTATTCATCCTGACTTGTGTCCAGGAGTGATACTTAATAACAATGATATTTAAAATAGTTTATCAAGGAACATGACAAACAGAATAGGAGAAAAGTGCATGATACAGGGAAGACCAGGTATTGTAAGAGACAGCTTAATTTGGTGCCAAGAACAAACTATATTTGCTAAAAATATATTTTTATAAAGTTATAAATGTTCTTATATCTTTGCATACTTATGTGCTTTCCAAGTCAAGACACACAAAATCTCCAGCAGCAATGATGCTCTGCTAAGGGGAAGAGTCTCCGGAGACAAATTTTTTGGTGCCGCCAAAACCCACAGTGGTTTAATGCACAGCCATGTGCACTGAGTGGCAAAATATTTTGCTGTATCATTTGTCTGAAACCTGTTCCATCAGAGGAGCTTTCCATCCTTTCCAGCACCACCACTATAGCATTATTGCTTCACCAGCTTGAAGGACAGGAAAGTAATCAGGAACAGTCAACATCAGCAGATCACACACCACCAGCCCAAGTGCTTTTGATGAAGAAATGAGTGTCTGTGCAGATAAGATGTAATACACTCTGACTTCTGTAAAACTGTTGACACCATCCCACACAGTGTTTTCATGTGTAGGCTGAGGAAATACCGGCTAGACAAACTGTCTTCAAGATGGGTTGAACACTGGCCAAGGCACCTCATTCTAATTAGTGTCTCAGTATCAATTTGGCAGCCAGCAACAAGCAGAGCAGCCTGGGAGCTGATAGTCAGCCTGGTGGTCTTCAGCATCTTTTTCCATGACCTGGATAACGAAACAGAAGCCACCTTTGTCAAATGTGTAGTAATTAAGCAGGAAAGGCAGGGTTTGACACACTCTACAACTAGAGTTTGAAGCCAAAGGGACCCTGACTTGACGATTAATCTCAGAGAAGTCTCACAAAATTCAGCCAGGATAAATGCAAAGGTTTATACCTGGGGCATGCACAAGTCAGTGATTAAATTGTCTGAACAGCAGCCTCTTTAAAAAGGACATTTGCCTTTTAGAGAATACCAGACCAATGGACACAACGGCGCTCTGATCACAAGCATAGGGAGCTGTATAATGGATCCCATTAGGAGGAGTGTGGCCAGAGAAAGGCAAGATGAAGTTGCCCTGCCTTTAACAGTGATGTGGAGGCAAAGGGGCAATTTAACAGCAGACTACAACTCTTTGAAAGACCGTTGTAAAGGCAATGGGACCAAACTACTCTCAGGAGTAGGAGATGATTTAGCTAAGGGCAAGAGCAAAGTGCTGCAGCTTGGGAGGTTCACCTTGAACATCAGGACTTCTTCAGTAGGATAGTAGTGTAACACTGGAACCCACATCTGGGTGGAAGGCCTGTCCTCAGGGGGTTCCAAGAATCAGCTAGATTTGGCCTCAGCTGGTCATATCTACTGTTCTTGTAGTCCTGTTTTAATCAAGATATTGTAGTAGATGACCTCCAGAGAGGTTCCCTTATTTCCTTGATCCTCTGATTCACTATTTTTTCTCCCCTCCCCTTCAAGCTATTAGGCAGGTGAAAGTTCAAAATAATGAAAGTTCAAAAAAATTCCTCTTGGAATATGAAGCCATGTAAAAATGACCTCAGTGTACTCTTTTTATATAGGCACAAATCTTTTAAAATGCAATTTGAAAATAACAGGAGGACACAGGTGTGTGAAGTTGATCACAAAGATAATGTGACTTGTTACACCTTTATCACTAAGGACAATATATGGCAGACAATAGATTACACTTGATACTTTATCCTATATCCTTTACAGCAATGACAATGAGCAATCTAAATCCCTTCCTCCCTTCCTCCCTTCTTTCCTGGCAAGATCTTTACTCATCAGTTCAGTATGCAAAGAATGGGAATTACCTTGACTAACTGGGAATGATTTCAGCAAACTGAAGTCCTTCAGGCACTCTGTTTTGTGGGAGAAGGTAGCAGAGTACAAGTCTGGCCACAATCTGGAATTTAGGTCCAATATACTGACTCAATCCCATTTTATTCAGAATTTGCACATGACTACAAACTACACTAATTTTCTTTCCTCTGATTATAGATGCATTGAAATTCTCTATTAAGGGGGGAAAAACCCCAAATATATGAGAGTCTGCTGGGGGGATATCATATCATTTCAACTCACTACTAGTGAAACTCCCCTGACAGGACAAATGCCACCAGCATATTTACCCTAAATCAGTAACTTCCCAGAAACACAATTTCCCACAGACTTGGGAGCAGTTCAGCCTTACTTTTTAAGATACATGTAAGATAAAATTAACGTGGTGGGAAACGCTACCTACATATGATTTCCCAAGTAGACAGATAATAAACAATGCAGTGAAACAGGAACCACCAGAGAAGTTTGCTCAAACAGAGAATTGGAAGTTGTTAACACAGAGATTCTGAAAATGGGCAGTTCTGGCCTCTGGAGAGACTTTTTACAGTCTGTGTGGCCCTTGGAATATTTTCATCCAAGAGGAGTTCCCTTGGATGAGACCCTTGGAAAATATTTCCCTTTGATCTCTGGTGTATTACTCCTCTTTTGCAGCCAGCCAAAGTTTAAAACTAACTTGACTCCCCTTTGACTGATACCAGTTTTACAGCCAGATACAGAATTAGTATAGCAGGGATCAGAAAGACCCCAAGAAGCACTGCAAATAATCAAAACACTGCTCATGTTGGGCAGTGGAAAAATGAAAATTTAGGATATGTCCGGAAGAGACTTGTCTCATCAGCACCAGATGCTTAGAAAGACATGGGCTATGGAGAGAATCACAAATGAGCATAGAACTCACAGTTGCACAGAAGACAATGCAACCAGATCAACTCATACCACCTGGGAATCTGGGCTCTGAAGACTGAAGTCATAACAATGGAACTAAAAATAAGTTCCCACAAACTGGCCCACTCGTCAGCACTGTATCTTGCCTTAGTGAAGCTGGAGATCTGCTACTAATACAGGCTTCTCTGCCCTAAATCATTTATTTTGGCAGCTCATAAAATATGGAAACTCTAACACTCAATATTCCCTACTCTCTCATGATTACTGTTCAGGGACAGACTCTTTATATCAAACAGAAACTTAAAGATTGTGGCATGTTATCAAAACCATAACGAAATCTTGTGCAAGCACAGTAATCAGAGAGGGCTATTTGTCAAGACATACTGTAGAGAAAAACAAAATCCCACAGTAGAAACAGGAGTGCTTGCTCTGCCGAGAGATACTGTGAAAATGAAGTGAAGCTCTTTTTTTCCTCCTCCTTAATCAAAACTCAGTATGAAAACAAAAACCTTACCAAATAACTTTTGCTGATAAAAAAAATGTTGGCTGGAAAGGAGTAGTGCATAATTTATACAGAAATAACATTAAAAGGGGGATTGTTCACATAGATATTTCTGAGTGTGTGATCAAAAATTTTGGCCCTGGGGGAAGCTCATGTTACTGCCACTACTGGGTTGAAGCTGGATTTTACTCTGTGAGACAGTCAAAACCTGGGAAGTTGTTTAGGGAATGAAGGTGTGGGCAGATCTGATATTACTTAGGAAGTCCCTGGTGAGGGCATGCCTGTGTTTTGACCCCACCTGCTGCGGGAGGTTACCCATTCTATCCACAAAATATCTGTAAAGGTTTAAGCTTGACTCACTGCTTAATGAAGAAAAGCGCTGGAGGGGGAGTTACGTGCTCTGGGATCTCCTTCTGGCTGTGCTATTGATTTGCGAGCCAGAGCCCCACTCAGTAAATCAGGGATAACATTATTAAGTTACTTAAATGGACTGTTGGGATGTTAATTACCCAGCACATTTGCAGTCAGTCTGCCCTTCTGAAAATTAAGCCACTTGGCTGTCTAAATGATGCTTAACTCTGAGTGCAAAGATCAAACACTTCAGCTTAAATGTCCCCATTCTCAGTTCCACAGGCTTTCATAGTACCATCATATTTTCAAATACCATCCCATTTCTAGAAGAGGAGGGCATGGTTAGGTCAGGATTATGTTTCAACCAGAGATCTGTAGAGAAGATCTTAAAAGAAACAGTGCTATCTAGTGTTATTGTTTGCACAGTTGCACAAGCACTGAATTACTGACTGTGTATGTAAATGCTGTTGAGTACAGGGCAGAAAGAGTGTGTGGTTAGAGGGGTATAACAGAATACTTTATTTTTGATCATAAGTACAATCCATTATTGTGGCAGAGCAAGCAAGGTTAGTACCTGTCAACAAGACAGCTGGAGGCCTCTTTTTCACTGACAAATGTTGAGTGCAGCTGTGCTTGGGCTGTAAACAGGAGCCATGGCTTTAACATCATTCTGATTTTTCCACTCCTGGTAATTGCTACTTCTACTTCCTCAGGAGTGGTGCCCAGGTGGAATCCTGAACTCTATTCAAACACAGAGAACAAATTAGCTCCTAGAGCTGCTTGGCCTTGTAGTCACCTGAATACATTAATTCATCTCTATCAGTTGAAAGAATGACAAGTCCTTAATTTTAGTTACACTTAGACCCTCAAAAGTTGCTTCATTGGTGGACAACCACAGACAGAGCTGGGCTTTTCACGTTCTTCACAGTAACATCCAATTTTTGCAGCAGCCCACACTCCAGTGACAAAGTGGATATGATTATTTCCTAGGATGGCAGGATGGTGTCATGGTCAGGGCACTTGCCAGAGCTGCAGTTCCATTATCTACAAGATAAATAATTCATGACTGAAGGACTCCTATTTCTTGGATTTCAGGGTGATATGGAAAAGGTGACAAGTGGAACTAGACCCTCCCAGTTTCAAGAGGTGTGCATTGTAGGAAGAAAACAATCACACCTAGAATGAAGTACTTAGTATTTTCTATTTGTCCTGCCCCACGATACTCGTTTAGTTTTGCCAAATTTAACTATGTGACCAAGATTAATCTGAAATATTAACATGAAAAGAGAAAATGTAAAACTCAAATCAAAATAATGTAGGACAGCAGGTATCAGGCAGAATCCACATTTTTAATTCAGAACACTGTGAACAGCAAATCCATTGATAGGAAAGGTCTTCATTTTTTTATTTAAAAAAGTAAAGATTACAGTTAGCAAAAAGGAGTATAAGAAAAGGATAAGTAGACAAAAACTTCTTGACTTCCCTACAGAACCTTCAAATTGAGACAGCTAGAAACATTCTCCTGACTCATTATCCTAAATCCATATCTGTTTTCTTTTCCCTGATAAATCTTCTATTTGTTTTACTTTTCTCCACACTAAACTCTATGACCAGTGCTCCTCTTTCTTCATATCAGCTTCTGATTTTACTTTGTACAGTTGTAAAAACCTTCAGAGCTTATTTCATGTCTTGCTTTGTCTCCCTCTGTCACTCTGGGTGTCTTACCAAAGAGCAACACTGCTTTAAACCAAAATTCCACAGGCAGTTTATCTACAATAACAAACTAGAGGTGAAGCTGAAAGGTAAATAGATCTTTACTGTTGTTTGGGTTTGGGTTGTCTTAAAGCATATGATTCAAATATGTTATGTTTATCAAAGCTCTAGGAGTTGTTACAATGCTTTCTCCATATATCCCAGGGATGCACCTAGGAGGGCTTTCAGGTAAGTTGTGAACTCTTTCTGCCTTACACCTAAACCAACCCCAAGTGAAGCAGGTGCAGATTCAGCATGCAACTATAATTAGTGCTGTTGATTTGGAGCTGAATTGAACTGTTCAGCTGGCTTGAATCACCCACAGAGGCACCTGTGAGGCTTGTTTGGTGTGCTGTAGGTATCCACAGCATTAGTGTCAGCGTCTGAGTCGACCTTCTGCACTATTTTTACAATCACTGAGGAGATAGAATCTCCCTTTGGAGACTCTGTCTTTCTGAACTAAATGCAAAGGAAGCCTGTGCAGTTCTATGCCCAATTTTCCAGGCTCAGACAACAGTTCCTGGATGTGAATATGAATGTATCTGGCATCAAATGGTTACACACCTGGACCTCCATTTACAAACCTTTTACTCAGAGCAGTTTGCTGATGGCAAACTAGAAAACATCCAAGTACTTCCTTCACCATGGTACTCAGTGCACTTTGAATGTCCAGCAAAGCATAGACAGGGATCTGGCAGCAGCTGTGCTGGCACCTTTGCTGTAAGGTGAATGGACATTATATCACCACTTTATTAACAATATGTGATATGTAAAAGTTACTTAGTACTTAGGTATTAAAACTGCAATTAAATTTCCATACTATTGAGAAATTCTCACAGAAACCATTTTAAAATATTTACATATTTATCTCTGCAAATAATTAAATTATTTCCTCCAGCAGTGGCCAATGAAATGTTATATATAAATCTGGAAATATTATTTCCTTTAAAATTTTCCATCATAGTGTTTTACTGATCTCTTTCTTGTCATTGCACCACTATGAAACATCTCTGTTTTTCCTTCAGCTCACCATCAGTTCCCATTTGAAAAGTCTGTAAATTCTGTGCTCCTCTGAAATCTATAGATAATTGATTCCAGGAGTATGTGTCCACAGCAAACTGTGTAGCTGCAGTTCCACTTCATTTAACAATATACAGTTCTTTGTTAGGTAGAGATCAAAGAATATAATTTTATTAAGTTTTATTTGCCAGATTGGAAAAGAATGGGCTTGTTTTATTCAAAAAAAAAAAAAAAAAAGGCAGGCCAAATGTTTTTCTAATAGAATATAGAGTGCAAAAGGAGGTAAAAAAAACCCTAAAAGCAATTTATATAGATCTTGAAGTAATTTTCAACCAACAACAGCCTTAATATATACTGCATTCAAAATATTTTTATCATTACCATAGAACAGTGTGATTACCAAACAATAGTAAGGGAGAAAAAGTCTTGGGAAATGCAGAAGTAAGCAAGTATTTGCTACAATGTGCGGCTCAGGAAAAAAATAGTTGGATGGAAAATAAAAAGTGAGGTAATGTTTAATTCTGTGTTACACTTGAATGCCTCTGACCATGCATTTGAACAGCTTTGAGCCAAAGTGACTTTGTGTCTATCAGAACTACCAATTAACATGTGTAAGTGTTTGCAGGGTCAGGTCTTGCCTTTGTAGAGGATGCCTAAGTCTGGGAGCAGGGAAATCCCTGATGGCTCAAGCATAATGCAGGACATCACTTCTGAAACCACACAGTCCTTGTACACCTGTGTGAGGGTGAGACCTCAGTGGCACTGGGTTCAGAACACTCTGAACTATCCTAAAGGGCGGTTTCTCTGGCTGAAATGTCCTCTTTGTTGGTTTTTTGATTTTTTTTTATCAATTAAGAGAAAAAATTTTCACAATTATTTAAATGTCTTTACTGAAAGTGTTTGAAAAACAGCTGAGATGAAGAATAGATTAAATAGAAAAATCAAAACAGGATGTCCTGGAATGTAGCTGCAAATAGCAGCTTTGTTTTGGAATGGAGAAGTTCTCATCTTTTCTTTGGTACTTTATTGCTTCTGTTTTAGGTTTTGAGAGGGCTGGGTATTTGTTTCTGCTTGAAAGCTTGGTAGAGATAAAAAGCAGAGTCCAGCCTTCCTTCACTGTAAATTAAGTGGTTTTGGAATGTGCAATCACCTAAAAAATTTGACACTGAAGTGTACTATGGAACAGATTAAATAATTTTGAATATTGACTCAAATAAAGTTTATTCATCTGGTTTATGATTCTGTGTGATAAAACAGCATAATCCCTGATACTAATTTGGTTTTTTTTAGCTCTGGTTTCTTTAATATGAGGTTCATGTTCAGAGTGTGTAGAGTTAAAAAAAATGGGCTAATTATTATACAATGGGGTATTATAATTGGTGCAGATAACAGCTGCTTGCCCAAGAGTTTTAAAACAAACAAACAACAAAACAGTAAACAAATAAATAAATCCTGACAATGTGCAAGTGGTTGGACAACAAATTGTTTTTTGCAATTTTGTGTTGAAAATTCTAAGCAGTATGAAGAAAGTGCACACTTTGAAATGAAAATTTTTACATTTTTCATTTCTTTGTACTGAAATGACTTCTTATGCTATTTTTCAATTAGTCAAAAATTCAAGATCTGAATGATTATTCAATTGTATTCAACTAAAGTGTTCAAAAGTAAATTTTAAAGAATTATTATTTAATTTTTCTTTTAATCAAAGAAACATTCCATTTTCAGATTGAAAAATATCCAAGAAGACGAATTTCCTTATATTATTTTCATAGACCTCTAACCTCTTCAAAAAACTCAAAGTGAACATCAAACCAAGGCAAATAAATTGTTTTACAAAATGAGCTGTGAAAACAAAAAATTATGTTAACTTTGTCATAACTTTGTCTGTCATTGTGCCAGGATGAAAACTGTTTCATTCCAAGCCTAACAAAAGTAGTTGTTTTTTTAATTCCCCAGCATCATCTAAAAAAGACAGTTTTTATTTTCTTTTGTTTAATTTTTATTTCAGACTTGTTTTTGTTAAGCAGAATGTTAAGATACCTGGTTTTGGAGCATGTTTAACACCTCTATCTATTGTTAGCATTTTCCATATATCTTGCTTTAATTTTTCTTTATAAAACTGGCAGAACAACAGGATTATTTTGCCAAAACTGGAGGTAACCACACTTGATTAAATTAACTAAGTCTGAGTATTTTTAATTAATGTAAGTAATAATATTTGACATGTTCTATTGCAATACTGTTTGTGTGTCTCTCAGGCTAATTTTCACAATATCTTTGGGGTTTTTGTGCAAAACAAACTGGGAAATAGAAGTCTGTATTAATTCCTCCTCAATTTAGGAATATAACATGGAGTACCTATGGTATGTGTGCTTTAGGATCACAGTTTCCCTGAGTTCTCTCTATAGTAAAAGAAGATAGACAGGAGCCACCAGAGGGAGGTTGAACCCATAGAAGGCCTATAACAAAGTGGCATATAAAAGAGAAGTGTTTTGTGGAAGGAAATATAGAAGAAAAAAAGAACAAGGAAGAGAAAAGAAAAAAAAGAAAAAAAGAAAAAAGAAACACTCCAAAAAATGACATTGTTTTGTGATATATATCTTTGGTTCGGGTACAGTTTGGTCATTGCATTCTCATCTCTAAGAGCTTATAGTAACCTAGTTAGAGAGAGACAGGGAAAATAAAAATAGGCAATGAAGTGGAAATACTTCCACCAAAGAAACATGAAATTTGGCTTTGAATGTTCACCCTGGGGAAGATCTTGCAGAAATATGTACTATTATATCCCTCAAAGAGGTTGAACTTAGAGAAGAGATGGTCGCTGTGCCTCATTTTTCCAAGAGCAGATTTTACCAAATGAGGTAAACCCATGGCATGCTTGAAAAAAAAAATTGGGGATATGTAACAGTAAGAAATAAAATGTCAGAAGTCATTGCAATGTGATGCAGGAGCAGGTTCGAGGAGATCAGGCATACTCATGGCATAGAAATAATTCAAAGCCTGCTCTCAGATAGGGGGCTCTGGACTGTGCATGTTTGCTCTGACTCACTCTTACCCTCCTTGATTTGTTTTTCTGAATAGGTTTCTGTGGACCACAAGTGGAGGGCATAGGAAGCTTTAACTCTGGCTCTGTAATGTTCAGTAATGTTTCTAAAGGTGATGAAGTCTTAAAGCACTGCCCTGCCTCACTGAGAAAATCTGTGGTGCAGCAGGGCAACTCACTCCAAGTCTATAGCTAGCAACCAAAGACATCCATCATGTCTAAACAACATTTTGTTTTTTAACTTGCACAGCTTTTTCCTGGAGTTCAAACAATTATTCACGGCCTCAGAAGAGGGCATCTGCAGTCACTTGGAGGATTTGGTCTCCTGCATGGCCATATGAGACAATTCAGTCAACTTGTGGGCACAAACATAATTTCAGAATTTCATGTGTATATATCTATGTTATCATATTCTTTCACTGTGAAAGCAGTAACTACTGTATGTGGTAAAATGATATATTGTTGTCCGCAAAATGTCTTTGGCAACAGGATGTTCACTAGCCTTGGAATTTTGCCTTGTATAAATATTTTTAATCTACTCCATGTAGGCATATTTTGGCTGCAAAATAAAGGGGTTTGGAGATTAATATATCCAAGCTCAGTTCTGCTTATACATACTACATACATCAAGGTTTTATTGAACTCTGCATCTAGAAACTTTGCAAAGCAGCTGTTTTGTTGGTTTTGGTTTTTTTTTTTTTTTTGTCTCCTTTACTCAAAGGGGGATTATGACTATATCCTATTTTTATACTCTACAAATGTAGTAATTTAATATACAGATATATTTTCATTCTTCAGATGTAACTTATATAAAGCATGTTCAAATTTATGGTCATTGCTTTTCCTGTAAAGAATATTATTGGCCTCTTTTCAAATGTCCACATTTTCCCAAGGATTGTCCAAATAGCTATTTTTCAATGAATAAAGAATATAAAAATTATCTGACAGTATCAAGTACCTTTCAGCTGAGTACTTCAATGCTCTTTTCAACCATTTATTCATCCTCACCACACCCTAGGGAGTTATCTTTCACCAGTCTCTTTTATTGGCACAGCGACTGGGTCTCAGGGAAGCTGCAGGCCTGGTTTCAAGTCTGAGTCCATCAGTCAAAGACAGAAACACAGCCCAAAGCTTCTGCCCCATCACTGCTCAGTGGAGCAATGGGTTCTCTTGCTGCTAAAACTTCTGCAAGAAATGTAAAGGATGGCTAAGATGGTTGTTCTGCCCAGCTGCACTTTGCCATTTCTTCGTCAAGAGAAATTTATACATATATATGAGTATACACCTACAACTCATGTAACCCTTTAAGCAAGTTCTGTGGGTTATCTTTCTGCTGCACTGCAAGTGATGCTGGCTTTCTGAGATTGTCAGCCTTAACCTGGAGAAGATGACAGGTAAAGAGTGGGTCCCCCACCCCCCAGCCCTTGCTGCCTCAGCACAGGCAGTCCAAAGGAGGGCCTCACTACAAGAAAACAAAACTGCTGCTGGTGGAGGGGTAAAACAATTTAACAGAGAGAGGGGTGTTTCCCCAATTCAAATATCAGCAGTTCTACTGAGAATAAAGGAATAGCTTTCAGATGAACAATGGCCATTCACATCTTTGTCTAATTTCTGCCTCAATCTGGATGTGATAAGATGTCTGCAAATGCCAGTTCAAAATATAATTTAACAGCTGCCCAAAGTGCCACAAGTTTAAGTCAAACCTCATTTGAGCAAAAAATATGTTTCCCACTTCTTACAGAGCTGGAAGTTGTTGCTTGCACTGCTGGTGTGTGCTTTTCTTCATGTAGCACTGTATACATTTCAAGTGTAATACAAGTAATATTAATTGAAAGAGACTGTTGGATTTTTTATTTATACTAGCTACCATGATTTTTTTCAGGACTTTGCTGGGACAATTAGTCTAGTTCTCCTAGACTAAGGAGAACTAAGCTTACATCTCATTATACACAGGACTAGACTGTCCTCAATAGCACAGATGCACCTATGACTTCTTTAATTGAAAATAAAAGGCTGACACTGCCACCATCCTCTGCCCCTTCCAGCCTGGCTCCATGGCCTTTGTGATGTGTGGGTGTGAGAATGCAGGGCTGAGAGATGGACCCTCTTCCCCCCCACTCTCCTGCTCCAGAATTCAGCAGAGTAGTGAAAGCACCTTTTTCATGCTTTCAGCTAACTTCTGGCTGAGCTCATGTCCGTAGGAACAAAAAGCAGGTGGAGGAGCTGCAGCAGTGACTAGAAGCAGGTTTCTAGAAATGCAGAGTAATGCAGAATGAGAAACAGGGCAGGGCTCTTGCTTAGCAGATGACAGTGCCACTTGGAAATATAGTGGTAACCAAGAGATGCTGTCTTTAGAGAGGTGAGGCAAGATCTGTCCTCAGCTTGACATTGCCATCATTGTTGACTTAAAATCTGTCATTGTCCATGGACTTATGACCTAATGTACCCACTAGCCTGGAAAAAGGAACAAGAGTAATCCATGTCACATTGGAGTGACAGATGTACACTGCATTTTTTTTTTCTGTGATAGAGAAAATAAACTCAGTTCTTCAACTTTTCATGACAAATCTCTTTATTCATTTTCAAATCTTCTCTCACAGTATTTGAATTTCTTCCTTTTGTGCATATCTGTGTCCTCCTTGAAATCTAGACCTCATCACATTATTTTATCTGAGACCTTATAATTTTCAATTAAGTTATCTGTCACAGGTTGTAGGACTTTCTGCTTAACTTCTTGAATAAGACCTGCAAAAGGGTCAGGCTGAGGATTTAGAAGCACAAGATTCACTGCCGCCCCAGAGTTGCCTTCTACTGTACTGATGGGATGCAGAATCATGGAGGGGGATTGGATTTTGGATCCTATGGCAGTCTCGCAGCTATACCATTCTCACATTTAAATGAGCTGTTTGTTTATGGGCCAGAGAAATGGTATCTTTGCTTAAGGAATGATATTAAAATTTTTCCTATTCCCCAGGGGCTCACCCTGCTCTTCCTGCGTGGTTTCCCACAAGAGGAGTGATCTGGACCATGAAATGGATGCTATTTTATGAATAGTTAGCTTCATGTGTTTACAATGTGTTAATGATAGTAAAGCATAGGAAGTCTTTAAATTAGTGCTTTTGCAGACTGAGCCACTGTGTACTTAGAGACATTTTTCTTCCTGCCACTCCCTTTTTAGAACACAGTTTTCCCTCTAAATAATTTCTACCATAACTTCACCACCAATAAGAGCAAACTACAAGCCTCTCCCGCAGAGGTGGGAAATTTCCAAATAGAGAACAGTCTTCATCAAGAGTAGTTTCCAAGCCTTGCCACAGAATAGCTTCTCTTTCCAAAAGGGAGGTTATAATATCATGTAACCTCATGTGACCATTGCTGGCTGATTAATGATGGCCACTGGAGACACTGAAAGTGTTGGTGGTAGCTCTCCTCCTTGATCTCTGCCCTTGTTCCTCCCCACCACCAGAGATGATGGAAATAATGCCCCCGTACTCCCATTGTGATATTTTGAACTGAAAATACTTGGTTTGGCTTCACAGGCCTTTCTGGATACATTCTTCCTTAGCTTGACTTCACTTACTACACTTCAGGATGTTATAACATTTAATCTTCCACATTTTTATTTATTATGTGACAGCGCTGGCTTTGCTCCTTTGGCTGCACAGGATACACATTTTGTGTCCCAGGAGTCACCAGGGATCGTGTGAATGTCCCGGTAACAGGGAATGCAAATAGTACAAGATTTAAGTACAAAAATGAGGATTAAACTCTTAAGACCTCGCTTTATACTCACAGTCCTCCAGCTAACATACCAGTGCTCCTGGCTGGAGCCTACTAGTAAAAAATTCTAGTCTTTTGTTCAACAGGAAAGATTCAGAATAATATTGTCTTTTTGGTTATACATGTGTAATTGAACAGTACATATTTCTGTGGTCTAAGTAGTCATGTTTCATGTAATCTGTAATAATTAGCAAAGCCCTGTTGACCTATAGCACTCTTAGCTGCAAAGCAGAGTGTGTGAATTGCTCCTTGAGGAAAATTCACCCTTAATGTAATTCCATTAACTTCATGCCCTTGAGATTTATACTGATATCTACCACTAACATCAAAGGTCTTGGATAATTAAAGTGTAGAATAAAAATTGCCCTTTTCCATCCCTTAAAATTCCACCCAGACCAGAAGGGAAATCCCCTGTGGTTTTTATTGTCCCTTCCCATAAGGATAAACAACCTTCTCTGAGAGCTCTTGTCTTTACCCATTGTGACAGTTAAATGGACACTGCTGGGTTGAAAGTAATGCTCCCAATTCTAATTCTTATTTGCACTAGTATAAATCACTGGTGGCTCCACTGCAAGAAAAAGACTTACAATGAAAAAAAAATCAGTATAGGTGGGAAGAAAAACAGACTCTCATATTTATAGCAAAGGAATGAGCTCTATCTGTATGTTATCGACAACCTGTCAGTTTCAAAGAAATCTATTTGTTCTTAAAATCTACTTATCAGTCTATATGGTGTTTAACTCAACATTTTCATAAACTTAGAGAAATAGGAAATTTGTATATAGAAATAGAGTTTATATATTTCAATTATATTTTCTTTCCCCCACATAGCTAAAAAAATACTTTTCACTAGTTCTGTAGTATAATAAATAACATTTTTTAAACCAGTCATATCAGGGAAGTTTTCTACTATTAAATTAAGGATATTACTACTCTAAACAGTGGGAGACCACAACATGTTCCTGTCCCAAATAACCTGTTGCTATCAAGACCTGAGGAGCTTATATGAAAGTCTGGGTAATCCATGGGCAGAATTTCAGTAGCATTTCTGTGCCATCAACTTAATATGAGATTAAGTTGAAATTTTCTTCTGTTAGGAAGATACTTTTACTTTAAAAATTGAAAACTTCACTGCAATTTGGAAAATTAGAAACATAAAAACACCCCTTGGAAAATAAAATCCACATTAAAATATTTGTTTTGTCATAATGAAGATATTGAAATTTGAGGTTTGAAATTTGCATGATCAAATAATTCTTGGAAGATCATCCTCTAAGCCTCAGACAAGGTTTCCACACTGCCCAACCCCACCAGCACCAGGGAGGGTCAAGACCTGTGGAGACTGGGGCAGCCCTATCAACATGAGCCTTAGAAGTATAAACAGTTTCTGGTCCAACAACAACCTGTGCGGGTTGGCAGGACCATGGTAGGCTTCCAGCAGGACCCTGTTTGTTTTTCATCAAAACTTCATCAGACTGACACATTCCTATGAAATACTTCTGTTTCCCCATACTGGCATTTTCCAACAAAAGAAGTGTTTGATCGCTGGCTCCCACCCAGCTCTGTTCTGAAGCGATCTGTACAAGCTGGCCCATAAACAGTAACAGGTTATTTCCAGCAGTTTACACCTGACTGACACATACTCAGCTCTCTTTCACTATCCAAACTATTCCTCCAGGCGCTTTTGTTTACAGACATAGCCTTTGGGAAAGAGCATAATTTAGCCTCACTAAGAAAATATATCAGTGGTCCCTGATCAATGTAATATACTTTAGAGACTAAACCAGATTAAAGTGAGCCTATTAATACCACAAAATACCAATCAATATTTGAACTGTTTATCTATATATACGCTAAAGTGCATTAGCAAAATAGCAACATATATACAAAGCCGCCCATTGTACCCACGCCGGCCCATTTTTCTTCAGTCTACAGCTGTGCACCTAGCCCCACTGGTTGTAAAATGCCAAAACACTGCTCCTGACAGATCACACCTGCTTCAAATAACACATCTCACCCCACACTAATCTACAGCTATAGGCTGGTTTTAATGATTTTAAAATGCTGGTATTAACTCTTAATGCTCAACTAGTTTTTATGGAAGCAGCAGAGTACATTTTGTCCAGTTTTAATACAATCCCAATAAAACAGCTGGGAAATTGCAGTGCCAGAGAAAAGACATTCAAATCCACCATTTCCCCTATTGTAATAATAATCAGCTTGACAAAGTCAGATAGTAAAGCAGATTGTAGCACTTTGGGGCTTTTTATACATATATTTAATTATATTGTTAAGTTCCCCATTTGAAAGCAATTAAAAAAATACTTTCAGTTCAAGATTATAAAACTACCCACTTCTGATTTCAGACTGACATTTTTATTGGTAATCTGAGTTATAACGTGCTCAGGTTCATTCCTCCTTGATTGGCTGCTGAGCTTTCTGCCAGGATTTTATAGCTTTATGGGAAAGTACAGTATTTAAAACTCCTTTAAATTCATGGGCTACTCCTGCTTCTGAAAAAGCTTCTCTTGACTTCTCAGAAATGCATAACAAGAGTCCATGTTTACTTAAAAACATCTGCTTCATTCTTTTTGCTTTAATATAAAAAGTGAGCTGATGTTTTCCAAGTTCTCCATTGTCTATCCCTGGAGGTGTTTCAGAAAGACTGGATGCAGCAATCAGTGGCATGGTCTAGTCGACATGGTGGTGTTCAGTCACAGGTTGGACTCAATACATTCAGAGGTCTTTTGCCACCTAATTGATTCTATGATTCTGTAATTCTACTCTTTTGTCAAGCTATGAGGTTTCTTTGGGGCTAAACCCGGCTCCCCCTCTATCTTGCCACAGCCAGTGGAGTTGTGGGGTGAGCTGGGGTGAAAAATGGGCACCCAGAGGAAGGGCTGACAGACCATGGCAGTGTACACCAGTCCCTAGGGACTTTGACTGAGGTCATAGCTACAACTTGATGTGAGCAAAGGGTGAGCAGAGATCTCAGTGCCTGGGCCTGTTGTTGGTTTCCCAGATGAGAATAAAGGCCACTAGAAGGAACACAGACACCAGAAATGTTCTTTTTGCAGTTTTACAGGGAAACTCAGATCATATAATGCTAGCGAGTGCAAAGAGCTGCTCTTTGTAACAAGGACAGGGACAAAAAAAAGCACATTGAAATGGTCCAAATTTTGTTATATGGTTCTGCAGCATTTCAGTCCTCCTAAAATTTTGTTCTGAACTAATTCCAGGTTACAGTTGGGTCTTTCATTGCTCATTCTGCTTTTCTCTATTCTTTATTTTCTTTATTCTTTTGCACCCCAACCACTTGTTCACCTAGGAGGCAGGGGTTAGTGTGAGTGGAGGGGAAAGAGGATGCAAGGCTGCTGGCCCACATCACTGGGACTGCAGACCATGCCCAGGAGCTCTGACGGTGATGGAGCAGCTCTGTGGGGTGTCACCAGCACGGAACCAAGGACATCAGTGTGCCACCTCCTGAGAGAGCGGTGCTCCCTCAGCATCTGCAACAGAAATTGGTAAAGCTTTGGTCCAAGACAGCACAGCCATTCCTACTCTGTACCAGAGGATGCTCAGATAACGTTTTAGTCAGGATATTCTGAGGAGAATGAATTGGGTACAGTCTGCACTGAGGCCATCCCAGTATCAGGCATTTGGCACTGCTTCTGGTGAACACATAATACTGAGTGGCTTCTGATGATAGATGTCACTGCAGTGTGGTGAATAGACCAAGTTAGTTTTGCAGAAGCTAAACCTCTGTCAACAAATGAGAATCATCACACCAGACTTTTGAAATATGCTTTTGATGCCAGTTAGCCAGAGGCTGCTACCTTGTACTTATCCACACCGGCAGGCTGAACCTCAGCAACGATTTTTATGCCACATAAATTCAAGTTTGTTTTTCCAGACCTTTTTAAGAAGGAAAAAATTCACAGCTAAGTCTCCCCCAAACTTAACACTGTACTTACTGAAGGAACATGGGGTGTATGAAAACATAACAGTAAGAAGCTGTTTATACCCTATAATATTATAACTCAGCTTTTGTCATAAATCTCTCTCCTTGATTGCACATACCTCCAGCATGAACTCATGCTCCTTTTGATTTTCCTCTTTATTACCCTTAGCCAACTGAGTGATGTGTGAGTTCCTGTCATGGTGCTGACTCTATTACAAAGTGCAAAGGTAATTTACATTACGGGGCTGGCAGGGCAACCAATAGCACCATGCCTGGGAGGTGTGCAGCTCCAACAAGCTTCTCTCTTTTATGGGTAATGGGGAACAATATTTTTTTAAAAAACAAACTATAAATTTCTGTGCATAGTCAGAGGCAAGACCTTGGGGTGGGAAAGCAGATTTACACTTAGCCCACTAGTAGCTTCGTGAGGAGTCAGCATCTTCATTTGAGTGAAAAGCCCCAAGAGCAGAGCCTGAGCCACCCCCTCGCTGGCTGAATTCTTTTGGCTCATAGTGGGGGAATCAGAGGAGTGGGGAAAACCAGAAAATTCATGTTTCTTTGTTCAAGAGGTTCACTGTAAACCAAGACTCCCTGGAGTCAGAGCTGCAGTTTTCACACAGCTCCGTAGCCTGTACTACATGGAAATTTTAATTCAGTTTGGATATAAACAAACCCTCACTCTATGAGTTCAGGCAGGGGCAAAAGCTCACCCAGGAGCACAGCCTGAGTGAACAGGGTCAATCTTCAGAGGGCCAGGAGGAAGAAAATCCTTTCCAGGTGGCACTCAGTAGATATTCACAGTATCAGTGGAAGCAACTAATTTCAGAGGCCAGTCACCCTACACTCTCTTTATAGCCATTAAGGAGAGATAGGCACCTCAAAAAGTGGTTTAGAAAACCCTGTTTAGGCTCTTACTGGGATCTGGGATAAGTGCTTTGAAAAAAGCTTGCCTTTGTCTGTGATGTACAAACCTTACTCTTACCTGAGATAGGAGCCCACCATTGGTCTGCACCCATCTCCTGCTCTTCACCTGTGCCACTGCAAGCCTGGAAAATCCAAACCTCCCTGTGGCTGAGGACACAGGCACAACATCAACCCCATCCCAGGCTCTCAGATAATTAGGGATGGTAACATGCACTCCAATATCTGTCAGATTCAGTTCAAAGTACTGCAGGATACACCCCGATGCCCCAAATTCTATAAGCACTAGAAAAATTTCATTTTATGGTGAAAGGTCACTTTAAAAAGAAAATCTGTCCCAGGCCTTCTTCTGACAAAACCAACATTCTGACTCTAAACTTTGCACTCAGAGAAATATGCTATTGCTCTGTTCATACAAATCAATGGGAAGGGGAGGAAACTTCCCCATCTTCATATACATCCCTTGGATTTACATGTGATAGTTCTGCTTTACTTTGTAAGAAGTTCAGCAATATGAAAGGCTACAGTGATACATGGGAGCCCTCAAGTCACTTCTGCACCACATAGGGAAAAAGGATTTTCCTGCATCCTCTTCAGGTTACTCATGGGGACACTGTTTTCATGCTCCAGTGAGAATGTTTAAATGCTGTAAAACATTCATAAGAACAGTTCTTCCTCCAGTGTTTGACAACATTTTGATATTAGAAATATATTTTAAAAATATAGCGAAGTTTGATAGATAAAAAATTTGGGTCCATTTGATAAAACCTATTCAAAGCAATCAGCTCCTAGTTCAATAATATGTGAAATGTGTGACCGGGTAATTTTGTGAAATGGACTTCAGCACCCATCAAACTCAAATTCCAGTGTTTGTTGAACTTCAGAGGAAATAGTGTGTTGAACTGCAATGGTGGTTGTGTATCTTTACTCCTGGATGTGCTGCACAGCTTCACCAGATGCATTTCCTAGCAATTTGCATGCGAGACAATTCAATATGGTTTCCTCTACTGGCTTTCAGTGCACAGCTTAATTCAAGTACTTTCATAAAGGGGTTTATTTTAAGCCAGGGATATTAGGACTGGGAATCTTTCCATAAAAGTATAATTTTCTACCCCTCCCTTAGCAGAAATGGAAAAGAATTATGCTCTGCATAATTTTAAGAGAGCCTCAGCATTAATACAACAGAGATCAGTGTAGCCTCTATAAATACTCTCACACCAAACATTTCTACAGGACTTGTTTTTGCAGCAGTAGCTTAACTCCAAAGCCATATAAATCTACCTTGTTTGTAAAACTACTGTAGGGCAGTGCAACACAGGCCAAACCTTTGTTCCACTGTCATCCATAAGACTGATAGCAGCAGAAGAAAGCAACACTCCCATATGTTTATTATATCATATTTTATGTGGCCGTCATGCTCCACTAGCTTTGCACCAAGCTGAAGTCTGACCTTCATCTTAGTACGAATGTGCAGGGCAGAGTGACTGCATGGAGGCTGCTTTATTCACCAGCCTTCCCTGGGTGTTGCATTATCTCCCTCTGGGGCATGTTCTACATCTGCTTTAAGGGTGTGTTTACACTGGAGTGAGTGCAGTGTGAGTAGACATTCCTTAGTAAGCATTTTAAGGAGTATCTGAGGACTGTTTGCAGCACAGCTGTGATAGCACAGACTTCAGCACAGACTGGGGTCCCCCATATTTGCTCAGTTTTGGGGCTAGTCTGCCTGAGCCCAAAGCTGCTGGCCAGGACAACATCTCCAGGGGAACTTGGACTTAGTAGGTCCACTGAAGCTTTTGTTCTTTCATCCTGTGCACAGAACAAGGTGGTGAGATTGCAGAAGACTGCAACAGCCCATAAGCTCATCCAGCAACCCACTGTCAGCAGACACCATGTACTAAGTATATTTATTAAATATTGAATTCTAGACAGCCAGAAGAAAAATGCATAAACACTCACTCATCCCTAGGCTGCCTGGACTTAGAGAACAGTCTGTTTGCCTTTCATATTGAGACCAGCCTGAGCTCTTAAGATTAGTGTTTGGGAGGGTTTTAATGGTAAAGAAGCACAAGGTCATGCTTTAAAATTGGGTACTTCTCTGTGAATATCTATTGATCAACTGGTGGTTGCTTTGACTGTTGTTCATGTCATTTATATTCCCTTGGCATTTGTATTCCCTTGGAGCATCCCTCAATAATCCAGGCAAGCCAGAGTGACATGAACAAAATCAAGGGTGTTCAACAAGGAGCAGAGTGCAGACTTAGATCCTAAGCTGACAGAAGGAAAGAGCACGAACACATTTCTGTGCATTGTCCTGCTTTACTCTTAATCTGATGTTCTAGTAAAATAACTTCTGTGTCCTCCTCCCTGTAGCTCACACATTCCCTTGTTTGTTAAGGCAATGAACTGTGACTGTCACTGCACCTGTGGCTTAGAGTTTGCATCATTTTTTCTAACCTTCTTATCCATGTTTCAGCAATTGTACACAGGAAGAGATCTCATGTGATAAGGTCTGCCTTTTCTCTTCCAACTCTTCTCAAGGTCCAGCCAGCCCTCCCAGACTGAATTCTTGTAGATGCTATTTGAAATTATATTGGTTATTCTGAGAAAACTACACAAAAGGCACAGTAAATGATTTAAGGACACTGCCCCTCTGAATAACTTCCTAAAGAAGAAACTATCAAGTGTCTGTCCAAGCACTTGCATCGAGTATAACCAAGGCAATCAGTGCCATTGTGATCCTTTAAACATGGTATTAAACTGGACCTGAGGCATCTGCAGTCTGATTTGCTGGAGGCTGCTGAATAAGCTGGCTTATTTCTGAATACCTTGACTTGTTCACCAGTGAAACAGGGATAAAATTAATTTCCCTTTCAGATCCAATAATTAATAAAGATATCTGCAGAAACAAAGTTTTATAAGGAATTAAACTTAATATCTTTATATCCTTTTGACAAGTCCACCTGTGTTCAAAATCTGCTCTGCTGGTGGAAATGAAAATTTTTGTGGCTCAAGTGTTTGTATAAATTTTATAAATCTAAATATTCAGGGTTTTTTTCTATGTCTGTATCTTCATTTTCCTTAAAGAGGGAGATTTGTTTATCTGAACTTTTACAGTTGAACCCTTTGAAAATTATCTTAATTAATAACAGTGTAGCTCTGTTGTATGGAGGACAATTCTGGCTTTTAATAATTTCTTCTTATGTATCATAACAGCTCCAAACAGTAAGCAGCACATTGCTATAGCTGGCTATTTATTACATCTACTGTACAAAAGGAACCAAGTCTCTATTACTTTTTTATTCATATAGATGTTCCTATAAACCAGATAGTTAAGTGATGTATTTATTTTGGTTTCTAGCCAAGCAGAAATATTTAAACCCTGCTTTTGGAAGCAAGAATTATCTAATCACTCGCTAGCTTTTATAATAAAACATTTATCATGGAACATTAATCCATTAGTACTTATTTTCCATCCCATCCTTTCACTAGCACCTTGCTTTGAACAAGGTTGAGTTTGGCTGTGATTTTTCCTTTTATCATATATCATAGTTACATGATGGGACACACCAACATTGAATTAAGAAAAAAATCTTGCACTTTGCTTGAACTTGGCACCCAGATGTTCTGCTTGTGTTTCCACTGCTAAAAAAATAGTGCATGTGTGAGTTCTGAAATAAGTCTTTCATTGAAATGTACCAGGGTTTCGTGGATGTAAGGAGGCATGTGGAAACAGCTAAGAATAATTACCTGCTGAAGAAAAACCTGTGTTTAACTAGCTTTATTTTTTCACAGCTTTAATTTGCATAGCACATCACCAAACTGCCACACTTAAGCCCTCTGGCATTAAAGGCAAAAATTAAATGCTTCAGGGGAACTTTCTGCTTTATTTTGTTTTGTTTTGCCAAATTAGAGATTAAAGGTAACCCCTGACTAAAGAGTGCAGTCCCTGACTCTGTGATGACACATCACCTAAGGTGCTGTGTGGCTGATCAAAGGTTGGACTTCCTGGGGCTCTTGCTGGACCTGGATTTTCAAAGCCACTGCTCAGCAAGTGTCAGCTCAGGACCAGGGTGGGACATCTCTTACAGCACAAAGCCAACGAGAGGAAGGGGAGCACTCAGGGAACTCCACAGTCTCATTCCGTTTTCTTCAGCTCCCCCTGAAAAGAGGGAAATGAACAAAGAAAAGGAAGGTGAGAAAATGATGAAAAAGCCAGGTAGGAAGGTCCTCGAGGAACAAAAACCAGAAGGTCTGTGCAGCTGAGAAGTCTCTGCTTATCTACGGCCTCTGGGGGCTGCTCTTCCAAGCAGCAGCTGGATGCCCAGGTAGGTAGGCAGGTATCTCTGGAGATATCTCTGGAGATCACGACAGCTGGATCTCTTCTCCATTCCCCAGAGCGTGCTGGGACCAGGAACAGGGCTCAGGCTGCAAAACTCAGCTGAACCAAGATCATTCACCTGCACACATCTCAAACATTGCTCGGCATTGATGCCGTGTGCCCCCAGACGGGGTTCTGCAGGCTGGTGTCAAAGAGAAGCTGCTGCATTTGTTTCCCATTTCTACTAAGAAATGTTCCATTTGTGAGTCAAAAAACCACCCCTTTTTGTAGCATGCATTACAGAATGTATGAAACATCAGAGCCAAATCCTGTGAACTTTGGGTGTAATCTTTACTGCTGGAGTAGATCCTTTGCAACCCATAGGTGTAATAAATACCATGTCAAGCTTTTACAGAACAAGAGCCAAACTATCATTAATTGTAGCATTGGAAGACCCTGATTCACTCCACCTCTCTTTGCAGATTTAACTGAGGCCTGTGTCCAGGGCTGGCTTCAGACAGGCTGCAGCCCAGGAAGATGAGTGACTTGAGTGACCACAGTGATTCGTGAGGCTTGGGTAAATCAAATAAAATGCACACACAAAAACAAACTGTCCACTAGAGAAAGTTACTCCTGGGAAACAGGGAATAAAGGAGAAGAGGATTTTGAAGACAATGCATTATTTCATTCTTCAGACATAAACTTTCCCTGCTGGTTGTTAATAGATAGATGAGAGCATTGTGGTCTCTGTGGTCCCCAGAGGAAAGTGCCTGTCACCCTGTGAAGGAGCCTATTACCCTGGGGGGGCTTGAGGTGTCACACAGTAACAGAATACAGATACAGGAGTAGTTCTTTGTACATTTCAGACTTCAATCTTCTTTACAAGTCTCCCTATGATTTTGGAAGAGAATAAATGTGTGTCTTTTCACTGCAGGTTTTTAATCCTCAGATAATTATTGTGCATCCTACACCTGTAATCTTATAGAGCTTCTGTGGACATTAGAAGAAATTTTGTGTGCAAAGACAGATGCAATGCAGGTTCAAAAAAAGCAAGCTAGTCACTGAGCAAAAGTCCCTAAAAAAAAACACTTTAAAATTTTTTTAGTGTCCAAGCATTTAAAATACAATATGGTCATGGTTGGAACATGAAATGTCAACTCCTTAATAAAGTCACATTTTCTTCACTTATTCCCGTAATTCTTTCCTACTAATTTATGTGTAAATTTTATCTTTGCAATACAGGACACATATATGCACAAAAATATATCCTTATACTTCTAAAAATATCTATCCTTTCAGAATACTCATATTTTCAGTATTCTAATGTTTATATTTAAAATACTCCTCCTTTTTTTTCATCTATGCTTCACTTTTTTATTAGAAAAAGCTCTTCAGATTTTTTTACCATAGGTAATTCAAAGTTATATTAAAAATTATGTTGATTGAATATCCAGATATCATGATTAACAGAGAAAAAAATTTCTTTCTTCCAATTGTGAAAACAGTAACTGCCTTCTCAAACCAAGTTATCAGCTCAAGAATCTGAGAATTTCTGTCATTAAAATCGTATTACCTCATTTTTTATGTTCATTAAGTGCAGGTGTGTGTAAATGATCTGATGGAATTCCCTCAGCACCTACTGAGCCAAAGATTAGTTCAGCACTTGTGTCAAAATGAGTAGCATCAGGAACACCAACTTTTGATGCTGGGGCTGTTCCAGCGAGCTGCTCCAGAAGCCAGGAAGATGTAATGAAGTCAAATTCAAATCACCTTTCTTCTTCTGGAATCAGACTTACTTGTATAAATAAGAACATGTAAAATAACATGTTGTGAAGTATTTTATGAATAAATACGAAACAATGGAGTACTATACAATAAATAGACCTGGAATTATTGAAGAGTTATGAAACCAGGAACTGAACTTCTGCTGACATTGGGAAACTATTAGGAAAACCTCTTTTGATAGGGTCATCATATCTTCTGATGAGCCTTCTGACCTCTCCATGCTTTGCTGGAGGACATTCCTGCATGATACAGAATGTCTTACCCAGTCTGGGGCACACTTGTCCTGAGAGATGTTTATAATATATGAGAGACCCTTCAGAGGGACCTTGACAGGTTTGAGGTTGTGCCCATGTGAACCTCATGAAGTCCAACAAGGCCAAGTGCAAGGTCCTGTAGCTGGGTCAGGGCAATCCCAAGGACAAGTACAGGCTGGGTGGAGAAAAGACTGAGAGCAGCCATGGGGACAAGGACTTGAGAGTGATGGTGGACAAAAGGCTTGGTAAGAGTCACTTACAGCCCAGGAAGCCAACTGTAGGGTCATGGAGATCAGGAGAGGTGCCTGAGGACAAAAAGAAAGCAAATGTCACTCCACTCTTCAATAAAGGCAAGGAGGAGGGTCCAAGGAACTACCTGCCAGCCAGCCTCACCTCAGTCCCTGGAAAGGGGATGGAACATCTCATTCTGGAGGCCATCTCTATCCCCATGCATGATAAGAAGGTGATTGGGAGTAATCATCACGGATTTACTAAACATGAAACCATGTTTTACCAATCTGATTGTGTTCTAGGGTGAAACAACTGCCTGGATGGCTGAAGGGAGAACAGATATTGTCCAACTCAATTTCAGCAACACTTTCAGTACTGCCTCTCACAACACCCTCACAGGCAAACTGAGGAGCGGAGTGAGGGGGATTAAGATGGACTGAGAACAAGATGAACAGCAGATCCCAGAAGACCACAATCACTGGCACGGGGGCAGGTGGAGATTCAATACTTGGCCCAGCATTGTTTAACTCATTCATCAATTGCTTGGCTAAAGGGGCAGAGGCTGCCTCAGCAATTTCCCCAATGACAGAAAGCCAGGAAGAGTGGCCAGTGTCTCAGACAGCTGTGCTACACTTCAGAGGGACCGTGTCAGGTTGAAGAGATGGGCAGAGAACAGGAAAAACAAGGTGCTGCAGATGGGGAAGAATAACCCAGGGACCATTACAGGCGGGGGCCAACCTGCTGGAAAGCATTTCTGTGAAGGTGACAAAGCACTGGAACAGATTGCCCAGAGACTGTGGAGTCTCCTTCACTGGAGAAATTCCAGAACCATCTGGACACAATCCTGTGCCATGAGCTCTGGGATGGCCCTGCTTGAGCAGGAAGGTAGGACCAGATGACTGTGGTCCCTTCCAACCTGACCTATTCCATGATTCTGTGATTCTGTGTCCTAGGCTGCATCAAAAGCAACATGTCTAGCAGGTCAAGAAATAGGATTTTCCCCCCTACTCTAGTCTTGTGAGACCCCAGCTGGAGTAGTGTGCTCAGCTGTGAGGCTCCCAACATAGGAAGGACATGGATCTGTTGGAGCAAGTCCAGAGGAGGCCACAAAGATGATCAGAGAACTGGAAAACTTCTTTTATGAAGACAGGCTGAAAGAGTTGGGACTATTGATCCTAAAGAACAGGAGCCTACAATGGAGCTGGAGAGGGATTTTTTAAAAGGGCCTGTAGGGATATGATGAGAGGTACTGGCTTTAAACTGAAAGAGAGGAGGTTTAGATTAGATTAGATGTTAGGAAGAAATTCTTTACTGTGAGGGTGGTGAGGCACCGCCACAGGCTGCCCAGAGAAGCTGTGGATGCTCCATCCCCAGAAGAGTTCCAGACCAGGGGGAATGAGGCTTTGAGCAACCTGATCTACTGGAAGGTGTCCCTGCCCATGGCAGGGGGGTGGATGATTCTGAAGGGCCCTTAAACCCCAAATGATTCTGTGAGACACATTCACAGTGCAGAAACACCCATTCACAGCTGACCTTCACCACGTACAAAGGGAGGCTTATGATCATGCAGGACTGGCCTCCTACTCATGATCTTCATGACAGAGAAACTTAACCTTCCAGGATGTATGAGAACAGGGAAAGACCTCCATGTCTTCTGAATAACAATTCAAAGGCACACATTTGATTGGCTTTTTGCCCTCATTAATTAAATACTTACAGAAAACTTTACAGAGGGGCAAATGTTTGCAAAAATAGCCCTTATCATATTCTTCTTATGACAGGGTTGGACAGGGAGCAAAGAAACACTGATAGTTAAGGTAGGCCTCAGTCTTCCAAGAAAATTTAAATATATTTTATTTTCTGTGCATTCCCAACTACAGGAAAGGTAACTTCTTTGGGATTCATCCTTTATTAGACTGCTGAATGTGACTACAATCACAGGAAATACTGCATACTTTTGTCTGTATGTACTTAAAGACATTACAGGACTTCTTATATGGGGGGTACTGTTAGCACTGTTAAAATATGAAAAAAAATCTCTCCACTTAAAAAAAATCTGCATGGAAAAAACAATCCAAATTGCCTAAGCGATACTATCACATAATTAGATTGTCTGGCATAAGCTTAATACATGAAATGTCCTCAGTTCTCATGCCATTCTCTGTCTTGATTAAGGAAGGAACTAAAAGACCAGACTTTTTCCATTGCTAAATTTTCCATTGTGAAATTTGACGTGTTCATGACTGCAGAAGCTCTGTTAATCAATAAATCACTAGACAACTTTGATTAATTAACTAGTCAACAACTCATAAGACAGTTCAGTCAGAACATCTGCATTTCCTTTTGTCCTATGGGATTTTTTAGTGGAGTAAAATGTGGCTGTTTCTTTCCCAGACTGTTTGCTTTAAATGTTTTATGGAAGAATTATGGATTATTTTTATTTGGGCTTCAGTAGCAGCTAACAGCCTCTTCTAAGCTCCAGGCTTAATTTGTGCTAGGTTTTACATGATCCCACTTTAATAGGCAGGGCTGGGGGTAGAAAGAGATGCAAAGCAGTTCCAGGGGTGCTCGTCCGTGCCCCCGCACAAGCCCGGGGGCCAAGCCTGCACCAGAGCTCGGATGTGTGGAGCCCTCCCACAGCACCCTGCCAGCCAGGCTGCCTGTCCTGCTAGGAAACACAGAATGCTCTGCTCTAAGCAAACAGCATTGTTTTCAAAGACAATTTGCCAGCGTGAGCCTTCCTGTAAAAGGAACCCTCTCATTAGCACTCTGGGTGGGATGTCATCCTCCGACAGGATGTCTCCCATGGAGCCCTCCAACCTGCGCTCAGCGCTGGGTGCTGGATGCTGTCATCCTTCCAAGGCCAGTGCCCAGCCCTTCTGCAGGGCATTCAGGGGGGTAGAGGATGGCAGCAGGAAATGAAGAGGTGCATGTTATAAGTGAGGGCATGTTCTCCTCTGGAGAAACCCAACACTTGGTGTGTGTTGGTCAACAGAAACAATGACGACTGTGCGCAGGGCTGGAGCTCCAGTCGCAGGTTGTAGATTCCGTCACACTTGGATGTCACAGGAAATTGATCCAGCAGAAGGAGACATATGAACTTGAAGAAATATAAACTTAATCTGACTTCATACCCATGTTCCTATTAAGCTCCCTCAGATTTCAAATCTTTTCAACAATGTAGAAAAGAAACCCAGCATTTACTATTACTGACATATTCAGTTTACTGTGCTGATTAGGCTCTTCAGTTGCTTTGTGTTTTTTGCTTTATTTGTGATTTAATGCTCTGTCTCACCCAGCTGACATTTCCAGACTCCCCTGACTAGGGGAGCATTGAAAACCTTCCTCCCACTCACAAGCCCAGCAGAGACCTCTGAGCCACGCTTGGCTGCCCACGATGCATGGAACAGCTCCTATAACCTCTGTAGGACTGCACCACGTTCTGGTTTATTTAAATATGTGAACTTCTGCCTCTACACTTATTTCCTTACAGTGGTTCCAGTTCATCTGTATGTCTCCCAGTGTTTTCATCATTGTTCCTCATGATAAGGCATCTCTGCCATTTCTGTTGTTCTCCCTCACAAATCCTTGTTGCAAAAGAGGATGAAAAAAATATGAAATGTTGGGATTACTACTAAACAGAAATCCCAATATTTCAGGCAGATCTGTTGCTGATCTTTTTAATTCTGACAAAAAAAGGCATGGATCTCCCTAAAATTTTCCAGAATAAATGAGAAGCAAAGTGGGGATCAGGGTGTCTTCCCCCAGGGCACAAGGAGTAACACAGTTTGGTAGTCATTACCCAGAGCACCACTTGAGACTTTGATTTCAAATACATGATAGCTCAGTTCCATCTAAAGCAGCCAAAAAACAAGCAAACCAGAGAACATTACCCATGATTCTTTACCTTAATCCTTTCTTTTTTTTTTCTTTTCTTGCCTCAGAAACAAAAAACAGAGGCTGCAGAGCAATATATTGAAAAAGTTGAAACATACCAACCTTTGAAGAATCACATACAAAATACTATTTTAAATCAAAAGTATGTGTGTTGCACTTCGGACCAGGTTGCCAGCTGATGTAAAACAGTTCAGCTCCTTTAATCATATGGGGTTATGCCAATTTACATCAGCTGAGGATCTGTCTAATAATAATATGTGAAGCAGGGCTTCACCACATACTGCACTGAATGTTGGAAAACATCCTGTACTTAAATGCATGCAGCTCTTTAACTTGGAGTATGAGACTGGCCACATTGTTTGACATAAGGGTTAGTTTTCAGATAGTGAAATTTCAGTTGCCAGGTGCCAGAGGCAATTTATCAGACACTCATAAAATAAAGATCAAAAAGCCCATCAGTCTCCCACTGCATCTGGGATCTAGGAAGGAACACTTACAGCCCCCTATCCTTTAAACAGCTCTCACTTAAAGAGCTCACTGTTTATAATAACAAGAAAAGGAGAAAGGGGTCAGGTCAAAACCAGCTGAACAGCAGGTGGTGTTATAAAGTTTTTTTTTCCACAGTTAAAACTTTTGTGAAATAGTGGTTGAAGTGTACTCATACAAGCCTGTTTCATATTTTTAATTTGTATTTTTAGATAATTTTTGACAATTAGAATACAAGTCACAGATGACTTGACTTTTTTTCATCTGTTGTTTACTCAAATATGTTACAAAAATAATCCTGAATGATTTCCTTTCATGCTTCCCTTTTGACTGAAAGCCCTTGCTACACACTACTGAACTCAGCTTTTAGATCCAGAACCAAAATTCCTCCAAAGTTCAAAGGGGTTTCCGAGCCGTGTTCCCGTTCATAACCAGCTTAGCTGGAATGGTGCAAGATGAGAAGTTTGGATTCAGATCTGAACTGTACCATTATTTAATATTTAATGAGCACTCACACTCAGTCTTGGCTGAAGTCAGAGACATGAACCTTGCCTTCTGAAATGTTTCAATGTCGAGGCTCTGGCGTTGCCCTCAGGTCTTCTCAGTGGGGTGGAAGAAGCATCTCTCCACCTCCAGGGAATGTGTCACATTCTGGTTTGAGTCCATCTCTTACGACTTCATTCCTCAAAGACAAAACAGCCAGACTCTATCAGGCAAGAATTAGCCACACATGTTCAGAGTTGTCATCAAAAACTCCCATAAGAAACCCCTCAAACGAGATGAATATAAGATACTTTGCTATTCCAGAAGAGTTAGAGAGTGTCACATGAAAGCCTCATCTCTGGTCAGCAAATGACCATGACAACCTGGCAAATTTGAAACATTAATTAAAATATAGCAGTATCCCTGAGGACACAGGATCAGAGGAAGTCTGCCCCACTATACTAAAAAAATCCTATGAAGTACAGAGCACATACAGCTCCCAGAGACATTTCATGGCCCTGAACACACTGGAGCAGAGGGAATGTAATTTGTCTTGACTAATTTTAATCCCTTAATTTAGGTACCTGCTGAGGTTCTAAGTATAGCAAAAGGAAAGAAGAAGGTATCTGAATTAATATCCTAATTGCAGTACAACTCAGATTTTTTGCATCCTCCTCCAGAGGTGTTTTCCTCCATCACCTAGGCCTGGGAGCCCTGGCTCCCTCACAAAACCCCTAAATTTGATCCTTACTACAGGCAATGTGACTGACGTCACAGATAACAGCATCATTTTCTGCAGTGTGTGCTGTTTGCTCATGCATCCATTCAAAAGTGTTCTCCTGTTGTTGCTTTTACCTCCACTGAGCCTAAGAGTCTCTTCACCACAGCTTTGATTAATGACCAGTTGTTGGGAACAGCAATGTCTCCAAGTTCACAAACTCAGTGCTCATCATTATTCAAAAATGTAAATGTTTGTCAACAGTTACTGCACAGAGGTAATAAAAATCCATGGGAAAGAAGTGGTGTGCCTTGGATTCAAAAAGTCTGACTATCATTAGTATTATTTGCTGGCAAATGTGACTTTTGTAATAGTGACCACAATATTGTTACCATACATCAGCATTCACAGAGGCTAGTACCCCCTAATTTTCTGACTGCTATCAGGCTTCCCAAACACCTTGTCCCAGAAATCATTTTTCTATTCCAAAGCATGAGTCAGGTCTCCCATCTGCTTTGGACATCCATTCAAAAAAGCTTACTTGGCCTTAATCCCAGTCACTGAATTCTGTGTGGTATCCAGTATAGTGTATGCATTATTTTGAAATGCTGTAATATTGTTATCTTTGCTTTATAACTGGGATCCCTTAGAGCTTTCCTTTGTATTTCCAGCATTCATTTCCCAGGCAGTTTTATAAAAATGTAATGAGGTGCTATTATTAAAGCCTATTAACTTATACAGGCTTGTTGCCTGATGAGAACTCAAATTTTATTTTCCTTAAGGAGCAGGCCAGATTGCAATCAAGCAGCTTCTCCAGTGAGTATCCAACAAATTCATCACCCTCTTTCTTAGTTTGAGATAATGCCACAGTAGAGACCAGGCCAAAACTTTCCTTTTCCAAAGTTGCAATGAAGACATATTTACTCTTTTCACAGTAATTGGCTGTAGTAAGGTAGTTCTTTCCTTCATTTTGTAGATTCTTCTCCTGTTTTCCAGCTTTCATCCCAGAAATCAGACTGAGATATTTACAAATTGTGCTGAGCTCATGGATTTTAATAAAGGTTTCTACACACCAGAATAATTCCTATAACTTCCCTCTTCTAGCAAGACTAGCATTAGGCTCATGCAGCCTATGTAGGCACAAGACCACACAAAGCAGGAGGCTTTGCATTCCAGGTCACCCTCTCCAGAGGCCAGGGAGCAGCAAGGGCTGCCAAATCATTTCCACGGGCCCCAGCTCCCCTGCAGCTGTCAGGGCCCTCCCACGCACCGACAGAGAGAGATTCTCCCACCCTCCTCTGACCTCAGAGCTGTGCCCAGCGTGCAAACCTGCTGGAAGCACCGAGGTGTTAGGCATTTCTGCTTAAAAGGCCTGGAGGAGGAGAAAGACCTTGCAAGGAAAGCGCAAGGTTGTCTGGCTTCAGTTCCTAGTCCTGGTGCTTGACTGACCTTACATTTTACTCCCTCTAATATTCTGTTTTGACTTTGTGTTTCATAGAACATGAGAATTTCTGTCTGTGATTCATGGAAAAACACAGCCATCAAACTGTGCTCAGGTTATTAGGGAACTTGGTAAAGATAGGGCAAAACTTAAGGAGGAGGGGGGGAGTTTTTCAATGTAGACTATGAAACACAAAGACCGGATTCATTACGAAATAATGCTATAAATTTAAAAAATATTCATAATTCAGCAGCTTGGATATGTGATTCTGCTCTTGCTACAAAAAAAAAAAATTATATTTCATGCATACTGGGCTTCTGAATCTCAAAAAACCAACATCTTCTGGCACTGCAAATATCTCATGAGATTCCTTAATTGATCCACTTGTCCAAAACGTACAGATTTTTGGAAAGCTACTTTCATTCAACTGGAATTTTTCCTAAATTTCCTTGGCACTAATCTAATGATATCTGAGGTAATTTAACAAGTATTTCCCAAATGCCAGGCCTAAGACAAAATGCTACTTCAAGTTGTCTCTGTGGATAGGTTGAGTGGAGATAGATAGTGGGATGGCTGAGCAAGATTTTCATGGCAGACCCTTCAACAAAGGACCCAGATAATGGCATATTCCTAGCAGGAAGTCACTTTTAAGGAGGTTTCTTTATTTCCTGTTTAGTCAACTAGGGAAAATGCAGTGTCTTTCCAGGCATCTTCTGAAAGACTCAACCTCCTCAGTTTTAGTTTTGGGCACAACAGAGCAGCGAACGGGACTTCCTTCACAGCAGGCACGGGTTACTGCGGCAGGTGAGACACACCCTGCATGACCAAGGAAAGCTGGCCTGGTTTTATGTGAGGCATTTCTATGGCACCAAAGAGAACCACTGCAGACATCAGTCTTTTACATCCATTCTTGAACTTGGCTCTGCCCATGCATCTCCTTAAATCAGCTGAGAAGCCAATCCTGAACAGAACAAAGCCTTCAGTGTATCAAATTTACATCTCCCCCTATGAATTTTCTGCATACTAAAGCCAGAAGGGATTATTATGGTCATTTGATCTGTTGTGTAATACACTACCTAGATTTGTCTTCATAATATATGTTATGATAATATACTGGCTTTTAAAGCAATTAATTTCTAATTATACACTTTCAAACTCCATGTTTCCTTAGCTAAGCTGTTCTAAACTTTCATTAATTATAGTTAAGATCAAGTTTCATATGACAATAACTTGGAGGAGTATGATCTAAAACAGAGCTTGTGAAATTACCACTTCTATGTATGTAGGTGTGGCTAGACAGTGAAATATATACCTCCATATAAAAATTGACGTACCTATTTCTGATGTGAGCCCTGTCATTAAATGGAGTCAATTATTCCTTTTTGCTATTCAAAATTCTACCAATTCCTTCCAGTACAACTCAGGTTCATTTCTTGGCTGCTTCTTCTGTGATTTTCTCAAATCTAGCTTTTCCACTCATTAAAGTCACATCTAAATTCTCCTTTCCCTCCTCCTTCTGCTCCCAAATCCCTTCCCCTGCATGTCTGATATGTCTTATCAAGTCAGAAGCAAGCTCCTTACTCATGTCAACCAAAGCTCTGGAATACGGTTCCCCCTACCTCTGCCGCCTTCCCTCTGCCCATTCCCACGGTCTCTCTCCAAGCACTTCCCAAGCCTTCAGCCTGTCTGCTCCAGTTGGCTCTTTTCCTGCTCTCTGTGGTTCTCTGGAGCTGCCAGCTGGCCTGCTCTTCCGTCTTCTTCAGAAAATTAGATACTTTTGCTGTCCCCACTACCTAATGTGGAGTCAGGTTCATGTAACCCCATCTTCAGAAGGAGAGGTCTAAACTCATTTTTTTTTCTCTTGCCTTGCTGTTCACACCATTTCTGGGGCCACTCCAGTGAAAGGAAATCAAAAAGTTGTGTATGGTTCTTAGCAAAGGTATAATGAGCTGGCTTGTGAACATCAGCTGCTGGATGTAATCTAAGTTCCTTGATGGTTTTATGAGCATGTCACCAAACACTGATTTGCCTGCAGTTCCAAATCTTCATTGTTTGTTTGGGAGGCAGAAGCATCTTAGTTGTATGCAAGGATGGTGAAAAAACAATCCAGGGTTGTCATTAAAAAGAGAAGAATTTGCTAAAATTGTTGCCAGAAAAAATATTTAATTTGCAAAAGAAACAAAAAGCTCTCTTTCTCCCTTCAGTATTTTAAAGTCACAACTGGCCGTACAGTTTTGCTGCAATGTCTTAGGTAGCCACTGATTCTTTGTTTTGGAGTGTTAATACCTAGTTTACAAATTGCCAAGTGTTGAACTACTAATGATACGGTTATTTAATGTTTCTAGACAAAGGGAATTACTTTTCTCATATGTTATGAGAACTAATCATCATAGGAACAAAAGGAAAAGTTGGCTACTGAACCAGAGGAACTAACAGATCCATTACTTTCCTGGAAATGTTTCCTTTTAGTTGGCTAATGTGCATCATGAGCTAACGATAATGCTGCGCATGACTGTATGGAAGGGATGACCTTTTTCTGTCTATTCTCTGAGAAGACAGACATAATCTATCTCCATTGCAGACAGCACACAGCACATTACTCTGTTTTAGTGTCTATTTACACTAGAACTGGGTGCTAGGACAGCTCAGTAATTTCCAAGTTACAGATGGTTCATGTCTGGGCCATTCAACATACAGCCTGCACCCATTTTTATGGACATACCCACACATAAAAAGCTCAGTTCTTTGAATATCTTTCTCATTCTTTTTGATTAGCTAGCCAGGAACATTGTTGCCTTAGAAGACTTATTTTCAAACTGCCTTCTGGGACTCAATTTGATTTCATTTGGCAGATGAAAATATTAAAAAATTAATATCCATTTCCCCCTGTGCCTTTCTCCCAAATGGTGTTCTGAACCTGAGTTGCTTTTATTCCCTCTATTCTGATGGAGGTGGCTCATTCTTACTCTTCCCAGCTTCATTTTGTTTTTGACACCTATGATATGATGGAGGGGTCAAAGAATCCAGCTCAGCCTTTTTTGTTCTCAGTCAGTGGGAAAAAATTGTCTCCTTCTAGAATTGTGTCCTCTTCCTTCTTTCATTCCCTCCCTCCACAAACACAAAAAGAGAAGAGGAGAAATATCTGGTAACAACACAAGGCAGGATTGGAAAATTGCTGTATGAATATCAACATGTCTTGTAAGGCTTAAATGATGTATGTCCTGTGGAGTAAAGTACTCCTGCCAAAAGAATTTTTACACCCCCATGCCTCCTAGTTTGAAACATTGTTCCATAGAGGAGAAAGGTTTTATTTTTTTATGTACTTAAAAATTGTAATGGTGCTGAAATTCCATCCCTTAATCACACAATTTTCACAAATATGTTGTCACACAGACCCTTCTGATGTTTGAAAATTTGCTTTGTTCTTCAGGCTTTTAAGCACCTTTTACAGCAGGACCTGTGAAATCTGAGTCTGAAGTAGCATACATGTTTCATAAAGAAATATATTTTGGAGACAGCATTATGCAGGAGAATAATTAAATGGGGCTCCTGAATTCCTCTGTGTGTGGGTCAGAGCTGTACTTGTCTTTGCATACCAGAAAATATCTAAGATGAAGCATGGGACAGTTAGTTTTTAGGTTATGACAAATTCTGTATAGAAAAAAGAGATATGGGTTCAGTACTATGTGAAAAGCTGAAGGCTTTACTCTCTGATTTGGTCACTGATTTAAAGCAGTCGATTTTTTTCTGGAAAACACAGAAATTTTTATTATGCTTGTTGATTGACTGCCTCTGGCCCAAGACAGTAAATGAAGCACAGTTACTCTTGGATTATACCCAGTTTCACCATTACTGATTGATCTTCCAAAGAGAAATCAGCACGAAGGGCTCGTCGCCTGCTACTGCTTGGCAGGGAGGAGACAGCAGTGTCAGGATGGGACCAGTGTGTCAGGAAGGCAAAAACAGACTTCTGAGAGCAACTCAGATTTAATGTCAGTTTTGTAATTCACCTGTGGTGTTACATCCTTTACAGTTGGGAATGCTTCATTAAATACCAGGCATTGTTTAAAAATAGGTTTGCCAAGCTTTTTATTTTTTTTTGTTTTTCTTTTAAGTCTAGAGCCAGCAAAGAAACTGCTTTCTAGACAACAGAGATAGCTTAACTTCAGTAAATGTACTAATGCTGATAGTGTCGAAGAAGAAACACATCTCTGACGAGGACTAAGCAGAGGCTGCACAGCAGATAAGGAAATTATTTTTTAAAAGGAAGCCAGAGGAAAATGGAATGAAGATAAAAAGACTTTATAGTTGGGAGTTTTTTTCCAAGTGACAAAAATCTGCCAGATTAATACAAAATAACAGGACTGCCTCATTAAGGAACAAAGTTATCCTGAGACTTGTTTATCAAACAAAATATTTTAAGAATCTGTTTTAATTAAGAACATTACTTCTATCTTTTACCAAGTGCAATCTTCTATTTGGCACAGCTTTAGCAACAAGTGGCAGATATTTAAACAAATGGGATTTTAGCCGTGGAAAAGCGACGATATCTATCCATTTGGTTTGTTTAGAGTCCATTCACACCTTGAGTGATATCTGTAGGTCTTGCACAGATGTAGCGAGGCAAATGCATGCTTTGCTTTGTGTTGTTAGCTCTCTCCTGCACAGGAGTTTGTTGGTCTTGCAGGGCAGCAGCAGAAGCCTGATTACACAATGCCACTCTCTCCCCCTTCTGGCAGAACGAGCAAGGCAGGACGCAGCCCCAAGAGTGATGAAGAGCTGCAGAATTGTCCCTTCTCATATGACACAAACCACAGTTGCTGTGCTGTTGAGGAGTTCACTCTTTTTCATTCTTCCTTCTTTTTCTCCCTTAAACTTTCTCCCTCTCACAGGCAGGTTTGTCCCAGCCAGGCACACCTGGGCAGTCCCATGTGTCTTTCCACCTTTGCACTGTGGGAGAAGAGTCCTGGAGTTCTGCACATCAGAGAGGCAGAGATTTAGCAGTGCCATTCCAGGCACATGTCCTCATTTAAGGCAGCTACCTAGTTACTTCAGTAGTTAAACTTCAGTGCTATTTTGGAGAAAAGCGTGGGAACTGAGATTTGCTAGATGTGCCCCAAAGGAGAATTTGTCTGGTTTTAGATTGTGAAATACTCCAGCTTCTGGTATTGTTGTTCCTTTTTATTTCTCAAAGTAAACACATATTGCTACTCTGATGTGTCTGGTCCTTCAAATGTTAACACACAAGAGTAAACTTTTATGGTTTCACAGATCAAAGGGTTGTACAAAATTAAGAACATGCATAAAGTGTTTGCAAGATCAGGAATGCAATCGACTGTGCCCAAAATAAAAATTCAGAGAAATTAGAGAAAACTGTAGAGATTTTCTTGCTCTTGAATTCAAATGAATACATCAGAATGGCCTGAAGCTGAATACAAAACCTTGGAGTTTCAATCTGCTTCATGAAATCTCTGTCTAAGGCAAAGAATAAACAACTTACAGAAAATGAAATTCTGCTTCTGGCTCTGCCTGTGCTTAACTGTATGAACTAAATGCCTTTGCTTAACTGTATGAACCAAACCTTTGATGTCTGTGGGCTTACTCTAGAATGGTTTGTCACACACTGGATCTGTGGGACTTTTTTATGGCTTGGCATACTTAGGTGTACTTTTTTTGCAGAACACTAAAAGGAATCATTGGTCTTATATGTGTAAGTTTAGCTTTAATTCCGGGGGATTTTTTAAATACCTGGATTTTGTTGAGCAATCCATAATATAAAAGTTCTTCCTTGCAGTTGAAAAACACAGTTTCTCTAACACTAGCTGCTGTACTTCACATGCATATGATATTGCTATCAGCTGCTTATTGACTTAAAAAATGTTTGATTTCTCCCTCTCTCTCCTACTTAGCAAGATTAAAGGATTAGATGTTCTGTTATACCATACCATATGTTAAGAGGAAAGACTAATTTTGGCTGCCTACAACATTCCAAACCCTATTTAAATAATATTAGCTAAAAGCTCAACTTGTATAAATGCTTAAATCTGCAGATGTAAAGCTTTGATTAACAAAGTCCTGTTGGGAACAAAATCTGCGATTTACTGCTTTTGAAAAGTCTGCCATGCTCCAGGGAGATGTACTGTTTCTTGGTGGAGCCCTGGCAGGACTCTCTGAGGTATTCACAGGATCTGTTCACACCCACTGGATTTCATTTAGGAAAAAAGTCTGTGCAACTCCCCTAACCACATCATTATGATGGTTAAAAAGCTCCAAATTAAAGCCAATTTCTACTTTTCTCTTGCTTAGCTCACGGACAGCTACAAGCAAATGCTTTATGTTTTTTCTGTATTCTGTTCCCCTTGCTGTTAAACGAGGCCTGAGTGAGGGTTTCCTTTCTGGTGAGTGAGCATCACACCATGCAAGCGTGCAAGAGTGAGCAGAACTGCTGACATCAGCCTTCTGCCAAAAGCTCATGAGCTGGAAGGTCAGATTACTCAAATCAGCCTATGATAAGATGCTAAGGGGAGATGATCACATCCTCATCAATTGGAAGAGTTCAGTAACTTTTACAGTGCGTTCTCAGACAGCTGCTAGGATTAAACTTATAGGCACTAAATTAAGGATTTATGGTTCTCTGATGGGTGTAGATTGAGTAAATCTCCATTCTTACAGAATTTGGGGGCTGTGGGTTGCTGCAGTAGGCAAGGAGAATCAACTGCTCTGGGTTTAGTGAGTGGCTGTGTTTCAATCTCAAACATCAGACTGTTGTCTGAAGAAATCAGAAAAATATTTTTAACAACTTCAAGAGTTCTTCTGTTTATTTGCTCATTTTCTGCTAAGATAGCGGGTTGTTGTTTTGGATTGTGTGGTTTGGTGCATTTCTCCTCCCTCTGCAACATTGCACATTGGAAACCTTGGGACAGAACAGCACTCTGAGAGGATGCAGAGGATTCCCTTGGCCAGGTGGGCCTTCTGCAAGAAGATTAGGGCATAGATCAAATAATAGAACCATACTCTCTAGCATTGAGTGTAGTGAGATACCGAGATATAAATTCACATATATTGGTATTGTAAATTAAAAATATAGTGCCATTAAACTCTGCTGTTTTAACCGGTATTATTTAAAACCAGAAAGAAAATATAAAACCGATAATCTTTATACACATCTATAATCTATAATTATACAAACCTATAATCTTTACACACCCTTCTTTTTATGCCATGAAGTCATCATGCTTTGCTTAAGTACCCCTCTTTCCATACAGATTTACTTGCTAATCCTTCCATATCTTAACTAGATGCTGGATCTGCTCTGCTGCATGACTGATCCACAGCTCTCTCATAGTTAGCTACGGGTGAGATCACCTCAACAATCAGAGAAAGACTGAAATTCCTTCAGTCTTTCACCGGAAGTCAATCTAAAGCTCTACACTGGAGCATAAACACACCCTTATGGCCTTTTCTTTTAAAAGTTGCATCTTGCTTACAGTGACTTCTGAGGGTAGCAGTAGCCAACTGAGTTTTAATGTGGCGCTGTAAATATATGTGTTCCACAATGCCTTGTAAGCACAAAGCACTCCAGCTGATGATCTACATCAGACCATACATCTGGCAACCATCAAGAAGATATTAAACCTGCTGCCTTGAAGAAAACACCACCAGCGAAGTCTGATTGTATTAGGAATTTCATACAAATACCTATTTCCATTTTGGTATGTGAATTATACAGTGTATAAATGTCTTCCAGGCCTGTCCTAGCCACACGAGGTGGGTGACCCTTCAGATCCCACCTGTTGGGACCAGTTCCCTTGTATATTTCACTGTATAACCAGTTAGTCACCATCAGGCTTTTCATCAGCCTAGGAACCTGAGATGGTTCCTAGGAAGATGGGAGAGCATTGATCAGGGAATATACATGTTATTGGCCAGTCCTGTGAGTTATCTTTACCATTAACAGACACAACTACAGATCTGCGTTTCTTATGGAAAAAGTGCCTAGGAGCTGCTGTAGATTAGAGAGACACAGTCATGCCTTGCATCAGACATTAGCATTATATGATCCATTCAACAATTATAACCAGTCAGATTGTGCTTGAAATTTCTCCATGTTGTAATTTTCAGTTTTCTTACAGGTATTGATACAGATTTAAGCACTTTTTTTTTTTTAATTAATTGGATATGCTGTATTTTGAATGACCTACAAAAATACCAGTGACTTTCCTTCACATGTAGATTAATAATTTTAAAGGACTATATTTGTGCTCAAATCTATGCCTTAACTATTCATTATTGCATATATTGTCAGTTGTTTATTTGCTTATTTATCAATTGCTTTTATGGAATTTTCTGCATTCCTGATCCTCTAAATGTACTACTTGGCTTGGTAATTGATGTTTTCTTTAACCTAAAAAAAAAGTAAAGACATTTACAATGATGTAATTGTAACCATACTGGACTAACAGTGCCAAGTGAAAAAATACTTCTGGAATCTCAAAATATCTCCATATTTCAGACATCTAGATATGTTACATTCCCAAAAGAATTAATGATTCAGGAAGCCAAAGCCATGTCTCATTCAGCTGGGCATGATGTGCACAGCATAGGCTGACCAGAAGAGGCTCAGCATTACTGTAGCAGTAGATGTTGTTAACAGAAGAGAAAAACTGGAAAGGGGATTGGTACTACTTCTCATGGAAAATTCTGATGTGTTTCCTCCCAAAGCCCAGATGTGCATGTCCTATGGCACCCCAGAGGGATATTTCTACACTGTTCACATCCACCGATGCTTTATTTGAAAGGTCCAAACAGGACTTGATTTCTTCTGTCTAGGGAGAAGCTTCCCCCCGAGGGAAGCAGCACCAGAGGCATAGGTTGGTTTTATGCTGTGTTCTTTCTTTACATACGGCAAAGATACAAGCTTATCTAACAATAGCCTATTGTGATATATCAAAATCATAGGATTGTCTTGAGCTGGGCTGTTGGGATATCCTAGGCTGATCTATGTCAGTATCATTTTAAATTGGTGCCAGTTTTGGAGGTGTTTTGGACTCTGATAGTGAGACACAGGATGGGAGAGAGAAAAACAAATTGAGAACAAAGACAGGGGGTTTAAGGGAGTAAAATGCAATCAATAGCAAAAGAGATATTCCTGGCGATGAAAAAAGAAAAAGCTTTGGAAACCAGCCATTCTTAGTATAAAGTATGTGCGAGAAGGAGAACCTCAGGGTGGCTCCACTTCATCTGTACCTCCCACTGTTTTCATCACTGTAGCTCATGATGAGCTCTCTCCTCCATCCCTGTCAGTCTCCCTCACAGACCCTTATGAGCCTTCCTCCTCTTATGGTTTTGTGCTTTTAAATTGCTCTGCATCTGCCAGTAAAAGCGAATGTCTAAATATATAACTGATACACCCATTCACCTTGGGACGAATGTTTTATTGCTTTGGATGTCATCATATTCCTCACAATCACACGTTCCTCCCTCCAGCACATATGGAAAGCAGCTGTATCATATGGGCACTGCTCTTACAGTTTCAACCTGGGAGACTCGGAAGTTCAAAATTAAAACAAAAAAATAATAACTCTGACCTCTTCTTAGCAAGCACTAGTTTTAATCATAGCAGAAGTGAAAAAGGTCAATGAGAAAGCAGAAAATGAGCAAGGAATAGTAGTTCTCCTGTATTCAGGAGATGCTACTCCAAAGGAGAAAATGGCACCATTACTCCATATCTGTGTGCAAAAGTTCTCAAAAAAAGGCCCAAGTCTCTCTTCTTCAGTTTTACTGAAGAAACAGGAGTGAATATTAACATCTGGCATAGTCAGATGGCAGAGTCCTGTAAAAATAACATTCAGTGTTTAATTAGAACTTATCATCCAGATATCTTAAAACTATTTTCAGGGGTAGATAAGGTACATTATCCCCACTTGACACGGTGGAAGAATCAAGATTCTGTTGAGTTAATAATTCAGCTGCCCAAAGATAGCCCTTGTTTTCACCTTAGGGACCGGACCAGATAAATGGCAGTCCAATAAACTGAATCCTGTTTTTCCATTCACTCATTCTATTGCATTTCCCCATGACAGCACATTTGACATTAGGTGATGAGGGAGAGGCCATGGGACTTTCCAGGACACCCTCATCCATGCACACCCAGCTGTGCCTGGCCCTGTGGGCTAATAATGCCCCACAAACTGGGGCATGGGTGAATAAGCAGAGAACTGCTGAACACTTATTCTACAGAAAAGCTTTAAATCATTAAATCAAATGGTCACCTAAACTTTGTCCTTTAAAGCCCACGAGCAGACATGGCCAAGACTGCAGAGACTGGAGTTTGAATCAAAGCCTTTGAACATTGGCACAAATTGATCAGTGCAGCAGGAAATCCTCTCACACAGCAATGCACAGCACTGGTGCCTGGTTGCAGAGCCTCCCACTCACGTGGCTATCAGGACAGAAACCTTTCAGCATGACTGCACAGCACATAGCAATCAGCCAATGCTATATTTAGACTGAGAAGTTTTCTTTCACTCCAGCTGCATTGAGAGACTGGAAATTGCATTGCAAAAGACCCAGAATTAGCTCCTTGACTTCATTCGCTCCACTAACACACCAATTGCTTTCTCCTTCCCTTCTGCTGTCCTGACTTTGGTGAGCCACAACAAAAGATCTTTTCTGCAGTTGAAATGGGACTGTGGTGTGTGGGTATTTTCTTGACACATCTATCCATTCATGCTGCATGATTATTGACACATTCACTTTTACTGACAGCTTTTTTTTTCTCTTTCCTTATTAAACTTAGCATCTGCCAGTTCTGAGATACTACACCTCCTGTTTACAGCAGTGCCTTGCTCTAAACCTGCATTTATTTTTTTCTCACATAGAGCAAAAATTCCTGCATTTTTCCCTATGTTGTTTCAGTTAATAGAAGAAAAAAGTCCTCCCAAGATACAAAAGACTACTGAGTCTCAGGCAGAAAGTCATGACTGACACTTTTCAGGTTAAACACAAAAACAATCAGAATATTTTCTCTCTTTCCCAAACATCTCTGCTACCATTTCCAATGGGGCTGTTCATGGCAGTCTACAGCACTCATTATTAAGAAATTAATAGATGCTCTTCCAGTTCTCAGGACCATGGGATATGCTGCAGCTGAGCTGCTTGCTCTGCTGGTCACACTGGTGCTGTTTATCATTTCATATTATTTGTCGTGCAATAGCAAGAAATCTCCTGGTGTCAAACTCTCTTAGGAGAGAACTTCAATAGGCCTTCAGTTACAAGTTTGGCTTGGAACATTTCATCTCTGAAAATGAGAATGATGTGAAGCTACGCTGAGGATTTCACACCTGTGACCTCTCTAATGTAACTGATCTTCCTAATGGGACTGAGATGAAGAGAACTCAGGTGGTAGAGATCAGAATCCCTGGCCCATGTCAGTAACCAGGAGATCATCCAAGAACATGGCAGGGGACTTCTTGATGGGCACCAGCATAGGAAAGGGAATAAAAATCTGAAATAGCTGTCAGTTAGTAGGATATCCAGCAGAAGTGCTCAGATTGGGAAGTGGCAAGCACATGGAGACTAGCAAGATAAATGTGCAGAATATGCTCACTTTATTGCTAGCTCATCTCTGTGTCTCCCTTTCTCCCCTGCACGTTTATTGCCTTTAGATGGTGTTTTCCAGCAGCACTGTAACTTTTCCATGTACAGGCTGATGGGCCACAGTGCACATATAAGAAAACAGCGAAGCCTGGGTTTTGAATACTTCCAGATTTCTGGGTGTATCCTTCCATTGTTCATCTTAATAAGCACATAATACTGGGATGACAGAATGGAGCAGGGGTGAGGAGATGCTGAAGGGAAGTGCAGCCATCCAGTGGTCACTCAGTGCTCAGCTACACAGCCAGTGCTGCATGGAGCCGGGAGGATTTCCTGGGATTTTCCTTAAAGCTGTGAGAGAAAAAAAACCTCCTTAAAGCTCTGGCAGAAACAGTGCAGGACATGAACCCACTTTACATTTTAGTGACTATATTTTGGCTTCCATGAGATGACAGGAAATACCTCAAAACTTTAATGTAAGTCTTCCTATTAGTTAGTTTACTCTAAAAGATAAATGTGTAATATTCCTACAGTGCTACTTCAAATTTGCATTCTAGTAGCATCAACAAGCTCAAGATGAGCTCAAAGCCTGATGATCAGTGATAATGTAATGATTTCTAATGAATGACAGCTTTGCCCATAAAGATTTTAAGATCAGACAGAGAAGAACTAAAGTGCCACTAGTTCTCTAAACCATCAGAGAGTCCACATGCAAAGAGTTAATGTGACTTCCATGGTCACCCCAGGAAGGTGTGGGGAATTCAATGAGGTGAACCTCTGTATCCTGTGTTTTAGTCTAGTGTCACCCTACCACTGCTTTATTTTCTACACTGAGCATTCTGCATTGAGAAGCTCATTGATTTAAACTCACATCACCTTCCATTTGCCAAGTGGCTATTAGGAAAATCACAGGGGCATAAAAAAAATGAAAAAAAAAACCCAATATACATGCAATTCAGTTATTGTGAAACAACTTTTTTTTTGTCATCACAGAAAGAGAGTGATTAGATTTCAGGCATTTATTTTAGGTAGAACAGACAAGCTCTGTGTTTGGGTTCCAGTGATCTTTGGGTACTGAACTGTCCATAAAGAAGAAGGTATCAACTATGTATTTGGCTGATATGTAAAAAATTATTTTCGTAAACTGTTTTTAGGTGACTACAAAAGAGAGATCATAAAAGACTACAGAATTATCATTATGTAAGGACATTCAACCTCAAAGGATGACAACTGATAAAACTATTCATTGTATAAAGACAGTCCACTTTTTTATTAGGAATGGGCTGATAGTGTCCAGAGCTAGGATAGGGCTGAATTTTAGCTTTGAGGGCAAATTGGACAAATGCTCAGACATATTAACAGCAATATCCTGAAGCTGATTTTATGAAATTCAAGAATGTCTGAACCAAAGAATAGGCCCCTTCCAGTATTGGATCCATCTGCTATTTTGATGTTAAACACAGGTATGTATAAAATAAAGTTCAGAGAGGCAGGATTCAAAATTCTATTTGGGTCATCTTTATTTTTCAGCTTTAATAAAAAAAAGCAATTTTGCTTAATCTGAGCTTGTATATTATGCAGTTTTTCCAACCTTAAATCCTGGATCCTTAATGAAATCTTGGTAGTGAGCAATGAGTAGGCATGTTGAGTGTTGCACTGTCTGGGGTTAAGCCTTCAAAAAAACCCAGGCTCGTTGTGGTTCCACTACTGCTGAACAGTAAAATAAACACTATTGACTCAGGCTGGATCAGATCAGCATTAACCCTTTTAAAACATATCACATCCTCTTCCTTTACACAGAATTGGTACAAATATGACTTATTAAACCTCACAAATCTCTTCACAAATCCTTCTCCAGTTATTTTGTTAAAACAGATCTATCCTGTGAGACCTTGAGGAAAGAGGAGATGAAACATATTTCCCATGAAGCATCTCCTTCTGGTCACTGGTTGGTGTTGGGTACTGGCTACTGGATGATATTTACAATGGTTTGATCTACTGTGGGAATTCCTATAGCCTTCTTCCCAAAGTATGCTTAGTTTTCAAATTGAAAAGGAAGTTTTCCTCTGAGAAGGAAGAGGTAAACTACATTCAAAATTAATTGAAACATACCACCTTCAGTTTTATCTCCTAAGGTATTTCTAGTAGGTAAGATAGAACATTTTGATTCACAAAAATCAGAGATTTAATCACACAAGTTGAATCTTCTTTGCCATTCACATGAGTGAATTCTCCTTTCTCAAAGATCAGAATGAATTAAAGGATCTTTTCTTGAAAATGCCTGTATGTTATATATTCATATTTCTATAAATAATTCAACTGGCAGCATCATCCTCAAGTACAAGTTCAGAGCCCTGGGAAGATGTTAATAACTATTTATCTCCTGATCTGTCATGAACTGTCCTAAGAAGTGGACTTCACTGTACAGATTAAGGAATGTTTTCTCTGGTCAAAATATCATATGAAACATGAGATATGCAAAGAATAAGCTTCAAACCACAACATAATAGTTACAGAAATATTAAAAACCCCCAAAACCCAAAATCAAAACAAAACAATGGTCCTCAAAGTAATGAAGATAATTCAATCTGTTTTCCTATGGCTTGGGATTTCAGGGATAGATTCTCCATTTCCTCAGAAAGGGTTAACAATGACTGATACTCTTTTTCAATCACCATGTTTTTATTCATAAAGGCAACTCCTTTAACAGTCACATTCCAGCCTTCTCCTCAAAGAGGACTCTCACACAGACCTTCCATAAAAACTGTAGAAGCCTGGTATGGTCAGTAGTTCTTCCTGAAATTAACCAAAAATATCAAAAGCTTTCAGAGATACAAATGTGGTCACATAAACCCAGCTTGTCTTAATCAAAGTCCAAGGTGAGTGATGTCCTTTTGACTGCTCCTGGAGTTAACCTGCTAACCTTAAAGATCCAATTTTGCATTCTGCAGAGCTGTAAGCAGTTTTACTCATGGCCAAACCAGGTCTGGCTGCAAAAACTACATTTGCTTCCAATTGAGTAAAGTGAAACTTTTGTGCAAGTATACTCGTGCAGAGTTCCTGAATGACGTGCATTAGTGATCAGTGCTTTCTCAGTTGTGACAATAATTAGAAATGGGGTCTGAACCAAAATTCTTAGAAGTAAATAACCCCATTCTTGGATTAATTTCCAAGTCAAACCCAGATGCAGCTCTAAATTTCACAAATTAGTTCCCCCTCAACACAAAGTAAAGCTAAAACTACATACCAGATCCCCCAAATTGAAGAATTTTTAAATCCAGCTCTATATTTTGTGGTTTGGACACCAGTCTCTTTCTAGAGATATTTTCAAGGTTAAAACCTAGTAACAGGCAAAGAGTTTCTTGTGTTTTTCTCCTCAGAAACTACTTCTATATATCTTTCAGCTGGTCAAATTATCCTATTTGAAATGCATTTGTAATGACTGAGTGACCTGGTTGTGAGGCTCTATCTGATCATTTGCAGACCCTGTTAAACAACAGCTTGTGCATGACTTTAGCAGATGGTTTAGCTAACATATAATTTCTATAGGTATATAAAATAACAGTTGGAATCAGAAAGCATAATGGCCTCAAGATTCTCTCTCCATTTTTGCAAAGTCATTTTCTTCTAGTTGTTATAGCTCAGCAGCAAAAGACCATACAGAGAAAATGATGCTGGGGTAAACTAGGCTGAACAAGAACACTATTTGAGTATTACTTTAGAAACCCTGTTAATGTCTGTATGAAAACAAGCATTTCCCAGATAGTTACAAAAATGAAGGTCTGAAACATCCATATCAACCAAAGCAGTTTGATCAGCACTGATTTGATCATGGTCATAAAGATCTGCAGTCTCCAGAGAAGCTTTATTTTAACATAGTCAGCAGTAAAGAGCTGGTCTATAAAAAACCATTCCATAATTTATTTCCAGGAGATAACACATTTTAAAGGATATGCATTATCAAAATTAAGAGGCAAGACATTGCTCAATGGTGCTTAGATTTTATTCCAGATGATAAAGAAGCAATATCTGGATTCACAGCTGATGCTTTTCAGAGTTTGGAGGGACAGAAAATCCAGAGCATAACTTCAGAAGTAAGTAGTAATTCATGCTATACTTCATCTGTATCTAACTGAGCGAGTTAGAGGTCCTGCAGAGCAAGAGGTTACTCTGCAATACCATGAGGGTATTTCATTGTGTCCCTTGCAACCCTGATCCCAACGTGTGCACCCCTACAGTGGGAAAGATAAGCTCTGCAGTTTACTCCACACCTTTTTCCATCAGGGTATAAACTGAAATGGTATGTGATATCCTCTGTACCTGTGGACTGGCACCTCCTCAGGAATGAAATACTGACGTACAAGTGAAAGAAACACAACCCCCACCTACCCCCTCACAGTGCTGGAATGAGGCCATGGGGCTGCATAAGCTGAGCCTGCAAGGATCCTGCAAGGATCCTGCAAGGACCTGTCAGTCCTGTAGTGTTGGCTCGGCCAAAGAGCCCCAGTGGGAAATTTCTGCTTTGGATCGTCCCCTAGGAGAACCTACCACTCCCTACTGACCATGGAGGAAACCAAACTCTATGTCTAGAGTCAGCCTTTGTTATCACATTTGTGAATCATTTATCCTCTGTTAAATGCATGGCATTATGTTAGCTAATATTAGTTCTGCTGCGAACAGCGGTGAACGTCTTGTGTGCAGGGTTGTGGGTGTTCTGCACATGCATTAATGAGAGAATATGTCATCCTCTGGAGCAAAGTGAACATATATCAGAAAGTTCTGTCAAAATACCTCCTCAGATGTATTTTTCTTAAATATTACAGGCCACAAAAAGGGGATACAACTTTGCAAAAATGTTTACAGTTCCCATTCCAGTTTTTATTTCCAATCTGACCTACCTTCTCATAGTATTTAGGGTGCTGTAATTGTCCAGCTCAGACCTAAAACCAATCCAAAATCGTTATTAAGTGATGGGAATAGCTCTGCTCATTGACATCTGTGAGTGTGGTGAAAGAAAGCTGAAAACTTTCAGAAAATAATAAATAACAATCAAATGCAGCAAATGAAGACAGTTTATAAAACTATCAAAACATATAAAACTATCATTGCCAGTCCTGCAACACCCACATACATGAGTCTAATTTATATTAATTGTTCCAAGCCTCATTTACCAAAGAAAATTGCTGTCATTATGGATACATCAGTGAATTGGTCAGGATCATTTTTGTTCTACTTCTCAAATTAGAACATATCGATTACTTCATACAATATTTTTTCAAGGGGAAATGTTGTTTTTGGAAAATGGATTGAAAAGCATTTACAAATGCTTTTTGAAGTAATGAAGACTTTGTCTCTAAAAATTACAATTCTATGTCTCAAAATTACATTTCATGAAGAAATATAAGCAACTTAAATTACAAAGTATATATTGAAAACAACCAAAGTATTTCCAAATTGCCAAAACAAAATGTTACAGCTGATTTGAACCAAAACCATATCTTCTGGATTTATAGCTCATGATGTTTTTAGATTTTTGAGTGCTTTGTCCTGATTCAGGACATAAACATTTTTCCATACTGTTACATTTGGCCAGAATGTGAAACCTATTTCCTGCCTGTTTCTTTTTTACTACCACACTGATGGCAGTTCTCCTAGCACAGTCACAGCTGTAAGATATTGGCTCTGCTGCAACCGTAAGGCTGCTTTTGCTGAGATATTTTATATCAGTTCCACAGACCCAAAAGATAACTGTGGTGCAAACCCAATTTTTTACTTGCTAGGATAACTGTATAGTCTTACACACACACACATCCATCAGATCTAGCTTGTGTTAGCCATAAACTTGAGTAGAGTTTCCCCTATTCAATTAATCTACTTCACTGAAAGCATTCCTGTAATTCAGCAAAGTGCAAAGGGTCTCTTGGGTCCCATATGGGAAATTTTAATGTTACTGTAATCCATATTTTAATACTTGAATATAGTGATGGAAGATGCACTAATATCATGGAAATACCCCTAATTCCCCTATTCAAAAAAAACCAAAAAAAAAGGCAGAATTGTTAGGGGTTAATAGGCTTGCTGTATTCACTGTGCTAATTTTGTGTCCTGCTTCTCTTTTTAACCTCTTTCTTGCTGCTCCAGTTGCTGTCTGTGAGCTCAGGTAAGACTGTTTAAATTCCTTCTGTGCTCCAGCACTTGGATATGAGAAGAGCTGAAGAGGGACCATGGACTGTGTTCCTTTCCCTCAGCTGAATGTGCTTCTCTGTTTTCCAGTCACAAAATGACAGCAGAGGGGTGCAGCCTTCAGGGAAATTCTCTGGCATATCTACAATAAAGACCAGTTTGGGGGGCAATTCCTGAATTCTGAGGACTGCTGACAGGGCACAACTCATGCTCACAAGGGTAACATTTCTTGCCTCCAAAAGCTGAGTGTCTATATGGAAAATAGTTTTCTGGAAGCAATTCCTGTCCCATTAAATCCCTGCAGCAGGTCTGGGTATGGCTGGAAGAGCCCTGTGTGGCACAGCTCCATCATGCCCAGGAGCCCCCTGACAGCAGAGCACTCCAGGCAGTCGTGGGCTCAGCCTGAGTCCTTCCCCAACCTGGTATTATTTACTAGCATGGACCTGCCTGTCCAGCCGGCATCCCAACAAGACTGGGGAGAAAGAAAACTTTTCTGACAAAGATTTCCAGGACCTTCAGCCAGCAGACAAAGAGTTACTGACAAGAATACAGCGAGTGCCACCTGGAGGTTAAGCCCCAGAGACCAACCCCTGACCCTCCAGAGGGTGGGGGATCAGTCAGAGAACCTCACCTTGAAAGCTCACTGAGCCCTCATCAACAACACTTAGTGAAGAGTGGAGTGATGTTGGTGGTGAAGTGATATTTTTTTGGCATTGGTATCATGGAAATCTTGAAAATAATTATTTCACACAATTCCTAAAATAGCATTGTGATGAATTTCAGCTAGTTTGAATGAATACTGACTTTTTTTTCTATTGGGTGAGATATTCCTTTAAGTCTATAAAGACCTAAAAGCAATTTTTTTGTGGTTTGTTTGTTTATATCTTACACAGATCTTGCTAATAAAGAGAGGGCAGGGAGCATGAAAGATGGAAGAGAGAGGTTCAACATTTTTAATTTTGACCCAAGCATTGCCCCTGGACAAACCACTAAACAGTTGAGTTTGCATATGATATAAATTTCTCAGCCCCTTGTGGGTAATGAGAGCTGCAGGATAATGAATCACATCATCACTTCAAAAGATAATATGTACAACCCTAATGTTTTCAAATTTCATAAAGATGACACAAGGGCAGTTGGAAACTTTCCAAACTTCAGAAGAGTTATTGAATTATATGCACAGTATCGAGGCATGACATGCATGGATGAAAAATCAATGTTTTGTAGAAAGAAACAGAAACTGGAAAATAATATTATAATGGATAAACAGACATACAGGGGTCCACATTTTTGCGCTGTGATATTACACAGGCTGATCATGTCTTGTGCTTGATTAATTAGTCTCCTCCATGTTACGATCCCCACAATGCTTCTGAGATTGCAGATATTTCTGTCCTTGCTCTCCCCCTGTGTGCTTCAAACCTCTTGCAACTGCAAAAAAAGGTACCAATGATCTCAAACATAGGATCAGCAGTTTTATCACATTTGTTGACAGGTAGCAGCTCTCGGCATAAAGTAAGCAAATGACCTAATAAAGTTGTGAGTTGTGTAAATATACTGTAATGAAATATGTGTAATAGTATTATAATTTGACATATTCTTAGCTGTCAGCAGGTTTTGGACCGGGCTCTGGGTGTTCCTGTGTGGCAGTCCAGGCAGTGCCAGCTCTGGGAGTGCTGGCTGCTGATGAACAGGGAGCTGTGCAGAGGTGAAGAGAGCAGTGCCCCTTTGGGGGATGCCAGCACGGCCAGGGGAGCAAACAAACTGCTGTGTCTGCCCTTCCTCCATGGGAGGAGATCTCTGCTTTCCTGTGTGGCCATCACAGCACTGAGGAGTCCAAAACACCACCAGTGCCAAACATGGCAGTTACAGGTAAAGTAAAATATAATGAGTTTTCTTTTTTGACTACCATGGGGTTTGTGATTGTGTTTGTCTGGTTTTGTGTTAATACTCCACAATTCTGCTTGTGCAAAACCAACAATAGTATTTTAGGACTTTGTTTCAAATACAGCATGGGGAATGAGACTGACCAACTTCTTTAGTTAGGATAGGTCCCATTTCTATATATCCTAGTTTTGCCTTTTCACTGAAGGAGAAAAACTATTGAGATTTGGAAAATGAATCATTAGATTTTAAGTGCAGAAAGGAATAGGCTTCTTTTTCAGAGTTGTGCCAGAATCACTTCCAGGTATGACAAGAAATTGGGAACTAGTATCTAAGTCCTGGGATTTAATTTTGTTCTTCCTCATTTGCCATCAGAATGATGAAGGACTCAGGGAATGCTTTGCACAGGAGGCAGCAATGAGGATTTCAAATATCCATTTAAATAAAAACCAGCTACATTTAAAAAGGCAAAAAATAAGGGCAAAAGGTGCAGGGCTTTATGTCACCTGCCCTTACATTATCACCACTCTCAATCGGGGCTCAAAATTACTATTTATGAGATATTTTACTCTAAATACTAAGGGACAAAAATTTGGCCAAAACTCATGACAAGTCCTCTGTTTTGTCAGTGTGAAATACTTGATAATTTGTAATGCATTTAGCCATTAATCATTTTAAAGGGCTTTTAAATGGGCATGGAAGTCCTTTGAGTCTTTTCCATATACAGACATTGGATCAGAAACCTTTGCTACAAATTACTTTTGTCTGGACTTCTAATACAAAATCAACTTGAGAACAAGGGAAATACATCACTGTTAAATTTTATTATAAGACAGAGCCCTTATAACACATCATGGGAAACATTCTTGAGCTGCTCTATTAATAACAGCAGTGCCTGATTTCTTTGGTTTAAACTTACCTTTTGCACATTTTCTTGTGACATTTTCCAGATATAAATTGTTATGATGAAGAGTCATTCAAAGCAAGGGAAAGAGCTGTAATTATGTTTCTCTTTTCTAAAAGAGAGTGGGGCAGGAGGGGGATTATTTTACACAGATCAGTGAAGGACGCCCTAATAAAGATTGGTCTGGAACATTTCTTTTTATGACAATTGACTTATCAGCAAGAGCCATTGTAGCAAATCTGGAAATTACATAATTGCCAGAAACTGTAGATATTTGACTTGGCAAGAACTTCAGGTGTCTCTGATTTATTATTTTAAGAATTTGGCTCTGCAAAGATGAAGAAATGTTTAATGAAAGAACAGTAGAATTCAAATGAAACAGGCATAGATCTTGTTTTCAGAGGCTATATTTAACTACATTGTCACTTCTACTGTAACACAAATAAACTAAACTGAAATTGTCCAGGGTGACAAACCAGCAGAGAGATCAATCTGCAAGAAAATACTAATTTCAACAGCTACACACTCATCTTTTCCTCTCCATTTGGTACTACCCCTTGGGCAAGTTCTTCATGGGTCATTCGTTATAGAAGATATATTATATCTACATATATATATAGGTATCTACTATATTTTTTTTTGCCTGTCCCTTTTAGCACAGGCAAAATAATAAAACTGTCAAGCTGAAAGAAACTTGTTTATGAGGAATTGCATTTTTTAAAATCTGTCTTTCACAAGGCACTGAATCCTTTTCAAGCAGCAAAGTTTAAAGGCATTAGGTATTACTAAATTTAAGAGAAATTTAGGTGACTAAGATCAGAGTGGTGAAATGGGAATACTGTAAGTTCTTATTTCAGGTTTGGAGGGCTTGCATACCACAGCAATTCTGAAAACACCCATGATTATTCTCTGTATCAGAAGACCAGGTCACCACACGGTAGATTAAGGTGAGAGTCTTTGCTCAAACCATTTGCATCAAAGAGATTTACTTTGGCAAGTCCTCCAGGAGACATTTTCCCTTTGATAAACTTCAGCCTCTTTTTCTGGAGAAATTCTGTTTCCTGAAAATGGTTTATCATCTGCTCTTTAATATCTCTTAATGTTTCTCTTGTTATCTTACTACCTCACGGAGGAGTTGCTAACACATCTCACAGTTTATGTGTCTTGGCATTCAGCTGGGCAGCAGCAGCTGGAATCAATGCCACCACTGCTGCTCCTGGCAGCAGCTGCTGACTGCTGCAAAGGGAAGAAATCCTGCTGTGGTGTAAGATAGACATTCCTATCTCTGAGAAGACACAACAGCTGGCACCACCATCACCCATTAGACCAGAAGCTTTGAGCCTGCTATCAGGCTGGAGCTTCTCTGCTGGCACTTGGACAGACCACATCCCTGCCAGGGCTCTGATCATCTTTGTTATGGAGGAGTAAAAAGCCCTGTTGGAAAAAACGTTTCTCTTGAAGTGGAAAACTCACATTATGTATTTCAGTGTCAGAAGATTAGGAAGAAATACAGCAAAAAGTCACATAGAGCCACCTTATTACCTCCTTATTTTTTTTCCAAGAGTCAATACTGAATAGATGTTAGTGGACATGTTGGGAAAGAGGAGACATACTAAAGAGTCTTATTTTCCTAGATGATGGAGATATTAATAGCAATAAATAAAATTGCATCATATTTTTCCTGATCCATATCAACCCTGACATCACTAACTACTGATGCTGCATAGGCAAAGGTGTCTCCAGACAACAGAACACAAAAATATTCTTTCCTCAAGCTTAAGCAGATGATTCCAAGCAAGTTTTTAGCAAAGAGGAGCAAATGAGTATTACTGTGTTCATTAGCAACAAAATATGGAAGCACCACAAAATGGAGCACCTGTTCAGCCTGGGCTTTACCACCCAGTCCATGTAATCAGGGGTAGGATGGCTTGTGCTGCATGTCATGTGCTACAGCTGAATGGGATAGAATTATTTACTGGAGAGAATGCCACTTGATGCTGGCCTGCAGCCCTACACCAAGAGTCAAACCTGGAGTTATGTCATTTCAGGTCAATCTTAACTAGTTTTGTGAGGGGTTGTGTTTGTTTGGTTTGCTGGATTTTTTTTTAAGAACTTTTAGAACAAACTGGAAAAATTCTGTTATTTATAAGAACTGTCTATTCTCTTTTCTTTTCTCTTGGTTTTGTTTAATGGCTTAATCTGTGAAGAATGTTGATTCTCAGTGCAATTATACAAATGGAAACAGGAAGTATTTTGAAATGGTAACAGAATTTGAACTCGCTACTGATGCAAGATGACATAAGACTAACTCACAAAAAAATGTCTCAAAAGTGTCTTACAGGAAAATTTGTGCCTGTTATAGATTATTATCTTTTTGCATGAAATAAGGAGCATTAGTATGAAAAACATTACGGGTGTTTTCACATATTTCACACTATTGCCCATCTTTTTCCAACATATTGTAAAGCTGATGTTCAAATCCTCTAAAAAATTCCATTTATGCTATGTTTTTTACTATAACTTATTTCGTTTCATCAGAATCATGTACAGTGTGTGATCTGCCATTTAGAAGCTTTTTCATGGCAATAAAAAACCCACAAGAATTAGATTATCAATTGTTTTACAGCTTTTTTAGCTGCAAAGACTTCTCCCATTTTTGAGTGAATACATTGTTGGTAGAATACATTTAATTTATATGCTATAGCTCTATTTCAACCAGGACTGAAAAAAGTTCTTTAAGCAAAATTTGCTCCTCTCCTCTTAGACTGTAGCTAAGAAAAAACATATCATTTGGGTTGCATTAATAATTTAAAGCAACTTTTGGCATATTTCTGGAAGTTAAATTCGCCAAGTTTTGAGGCTTGGAAAATCTGTTTATACATGCTCAGGAAAGAGGTCCTTGAGTTAGCAAAAATTAACCTGCACTGAGAATATTCTTTTCTTATCTAGATGCTCAAAAACCTCCTGCAACATACTGCAATTCACAGAAAAAAAAAACCAAACCAAAACAAACCAAAACCAAAACCAACCAACCAACAAACAAAAAAACAAACAAAAAACCCCTATCCAAACAAAAATAAAACTAACAAAATAAAAGCCACTAAAAAATCAACAAAAGCAAAAGATAAAATCTATTGTAACGTATCAAGTCTTTTGGGCAATGTTTCTGAACTATTCAGACGCTGTTATAGCAAGGTAAACTAGAACTGCAGGATTTAATTTTTTCCTTGCTCTCTCTCGTACTTTTTTTGACATTCATGATGGACAAGGATTAATAATTTGATGAAATTCAGAGGAACTGGAGATCTAAGGGGCTTTACAAAAGGTTTCTAACTTAAACAATTCCTACAGAACCAGAAAAAAAACAACAACAACAAAAAAAACCAAAAGCAAAACCTATTGCTATAACATAGTGCAACTTTTCTCTTTCAAAAGAGTTTGCAGCCAACAAAAAACCCCAGGTACCCCTATGCCATTTTCTATTTCTGCAATGGTCTATTAAGTGTTTAAGATTTCACTTCTGTGTGGGCTGTATGCAACCCTTGTCACTGGAGGTCTGCTGTGGCTCATTTGAGATCTCTCCTGATGAAAATACTCCACTACTGGCAGGAAAGACAGGATTTTGACCATAGGGAGTATTTAAAAGATGTGGAGGAAGGTCATGCATAAGGGCAAATATTACAAAACCAATTAAAGAAGACAGTGAGAAACACCATGTACAAATATCTGTGATATTATTTAAGATACAAGTATCAACAAGAACGGTGTCTCTTCAGTAGGAATGAATGGATCCAGACTGGAGAACAAATGGTACCAGTAGTGATAAGCACTACTTACTTCTGGATTTTCTAAACAACATATTTCATCACACACCTCCTGTCTGGATAAGAAGACATGTTATTTTTACTTGATTAGCATAAATGGGAAGGATATTAGAGAAGCAGTATCTGCAGAGAGAGATATGAGTAGTTTCTTTTATCAAAAAACTAGCAATCAAGTCAGCTGAAAATAAATTGAAGATATGAAATAGTATTCAAAGCTTTGAGTCAAAGAAAGAAAGAAAAGAAAGAAAAAAGAAAGAAAGAAAGAAAAGAAAGAAAGAAAGAGAAAAAGGAAGAAAAGAAAGAAAAGAAAGAAAAGAAAGAAAAGAAAGAAAGAAAGAAAGAAAGAAAGAAAGAAAGAAAGAAAGAAAGAAAGAAAGAAAGAAAGAAAGAAAGAAAGAAAGAAAGAAAGAAAGAAAGAAAGAAAGAAAGAAAGAAAGAAAGAAAGAAAGAAAGAAAGAAAGAAAGAAAGAAAGAAAGAAAGAAAGAAAGAAAGAAAGAAAGAAAGAAAGAAAGAAAGAAAGAAAGAAAGAAAGAAAGAAAGAAAGAAAGAAAGAAAGAAAGATTGCATTAATTTACTAGCAGTGGATATTGCAATAATGTGGCTAGAGGGCGAATTCAGGACCAGCTCAGCCTTCTGACTCAACAGTTGCACCCCAGCATCACGCAAATCCTGATTTACAATAATCCTCTGAGTCTCTGTGAGCAGACAGGGCAAAAACAAAAGGACATGGCTGCAGGCCACAAAATCTTCAATACAATTTTAGAAGTGCACTTTAAAGCAAAAGCTGGCAGTGGCGAGAACTGTCACCAGTGAAGTGACAAATTTGAACAATCCACTGGGACCTGTCAAGGTATCCCCAAATACTACACTCAATCCAATCCCCAGTGATTCACTGAGTTTAAATACATGAACAATCCCTCCTATCAACTTGTTTAACCTCCCTCATGCCACAGACCACTGAATTTCACACAGCAGTACACATACAAGCCCAGCAAAATAACAGAATGTGCATTTCAGATGAACAGAAGCTACTTGTTGAGCAGTGCTTATGCAGCAACAGGCTGCCAATGTTGGTTGCTACAACCCATGAGTAAACTTGAACTGATACTGCCAGGCACAGCAGCAGCACTGGTTCAGCCTTGGCTGTACAAACACTTGCTAGTTTCCCTGTGATGCTGCCACACTGACACACATTGCTGTGTCAACATAACTACTTTGAAGGCCCTTGGGTGAAGATCTTTGGGTAATCTTTGACTGTAGTTCTCACAAGCTCTCCATCTTTTTTATGTCTGTAGCTTCTAGCTTTGGAGTCTTCCACAGGGCTTGCCAGGCAAAGTCCTGCAGTACCTTTGGAGAGACTTCACATTAGTCTTGTTGAAAAGTCCCAGATTCAGAGGTCTGGATTCATTCCCCCACACTGTGCCAGCACTAGACACACACACATACATTTGCCAAAGGCATTGACCTCAGCAGTACAGTCACCTGAGGCCCTCTGTGTGAAAGAGAAGAGGGTGCAAGTTAAGCCTTCAGTGTAATGAACTGACTTCTACACATACTTTTTTTTTTCTTTACAGAGAAAAAACATATTGAATACATCCAACTGGGAAATTTCTGTATGGGAAGGAAAATAGGATAAAAGGTGGCCAGTTAATGTGTTTTCTTCAAAGTCAGGAGCTAAAGTTGATAACTCATTTATATGATCCATGACCTATGAAGTCTCATTGAGTGTCTTTTTCTTCTGTGATTTTACAGAACCACTTAAAATGAGGTATAGCACCATTTAAAATGTTTTTGTGGGTAGGTGCTTACTACTAAATTGTAGAAGCCTCATTTGGAAACATAACTTTTATGTTATTACTGGTGTTGCTCTTGTCATTGTTGTTATCCTTCCACACTCTCAAGAAAAATATTGAAAACAGAGAAATGTACACACTGCTTTAATATAAATAATACAACTTGAAAGTTACTTTCAAGGGAAGTAAAAACAGGCTGCTGAAGTGTTCTCTCTGCTGATGCAAGCACAGTAAGAATTGATGAACGTGTCTGAGGAACGTTCAAATCACTAAAATAAAAGGATAACCCATAGCATGAGGAGATTTTGAGTGTGGGTCTCACCTTCAGTTGCAGCTGAGTCCCATAACCTCAGCTCACGACCCTCTGCACCAGGAAATTCCCCCTGGCAATCACACCAACCAGGTCAGCCCAGTTTTCTTGGCTCTGCGGGGGCCAAATGCAGGAGAGGGACTGAAACACTGCACTGTAAATGCACGACTCAGCAGCACAGCTGTGGGAAAGCATGTGGAGAAGGGCAACTGTGGGAGCCTCACACTTAATGCTTGAGCATGGAAAGGTCTGCAAAAATAATCTTCCTTCTATTGAGAGGATTTGAGAAGGGAGGAGGGGTGTCATATGGGGAGCACCTTCCTGTGTGTTCCTACAGCAGCAAACACAAGAGCTCCCCAATGCTTTCTGAGGCCCTTGGAAACTAGCACAACACAAACAATAACACATTACTTTTAGTCCTTACCTGTTTTCTCCCAAAAGCTTTACTTGCCAAAAGGAGGGAGGGGACCTGAACCAGAAATGGGATACACATTCCGTGAAAAAGAGAATCACATCATAACTCAAGTAACAGAGATGTTGTGTGCAGGTTGCTGACAAGTTTGAAGCCATAGCTTAGAGAAACCCTAAATCTCCTCTTCTGTTTACACTTCTGGCTCCTCTTTCCCCATCAGGAGTGCTATACTAATCACTTACAATCCTATTTTTGGACCTGGGTGGTAACTGTGCAGCCAAAAGCACTCTTGCTGCAATTAAACTTTGTCTCCTTTATTAGTAGGTATAATCACACCATCTCATACCCCTTGCTTGGAGCAATTGGTACATTTTATGACTATATTCCTATTTTTCATTGCCTAGGAGATTGTAGAAAGTGTATTTTTTTTCTCATATTCATAAAGAGAAAAACAAAAAAAGCTTTGTTCTCAAGGACAGCAGCAGGATGCCTGGCTATGTAAACAAAATTCCTGTTGTTCAGTCTGCTCTGTAGGTGAGTTACACTGTGGGTTAAGGCTCAAATGAGACTTGGTATGTGTGTAGAGGAAAGGCAGAAGTTCTGGTTTTGGAATGCAGTGGATCTGTTTTTCCAATGTGTGAATAGCATCAGTGCTGCAGCAGTCAGTGGATGATTTTGCTCTGATAGCTCTGCTCTGCCATTGCTCTTGCTGTCCAAAGCCCATGGGACTGCTCTGCTGTCCCATCAGCTCCATCGCTGTCACTCTGGTGCGCACATTGTTTGATACCTTCCTCCAATTCAGGAAATGGGTGGGAAACCACAGTTTGCTTGAATGGGTTTCTCTGTACACCCTGGAGCAGGGGTAGGAGAAATACATCTAAGAGACTTGCTTGTTCTCCCCATCTTTTAAAACTATAACTAGCACAACAGTGCAATAGAGATTAAGTGATATCTTCATGGTAGTTTTGCACAATGGCACAAAAAAAATCTAAGAATCTTTTTCAATACAATGTTCTCATTAAAGACTTTAACCTAATTGAATACTTAACATGAACTCTCATGGAAAATAGCACAACTAAACCATGGATATTTAATATAGAATAGAACATGTAATTACCAGAGTGAATCTTAGAACAGTTAATGTCTTTTGTTATGGTAAAATGAATCAATAGGGTTTCAGCATTTAGGTTTCAGTCTTGCACAGACATGTCCCTGTGTGGAGCTGTTTGCATGACTAGACCCTCCATTAATTTCCATTAATAAAGAGATAATTAGTGCATAATGAAAAATGCTCTATCAACTGTCTCTATTAGAGAGAACTGAGTCTAAAATTTTTCACGATATTGAACTTATTATTCAGTAGGATCTTGGAACCCCAAAGGCTTTGTATGGACAAATTATCTGCATTCCATCTTGTGTGTGATTGTTTTGCAATGCAAATATTCTTTTGTTTAAGCTTGGAACAGGGACAAACCTTTCTCCAGCTCATTTTTTTCTCCTTTGTGCTTTCTAAGTGCCTACAGAGTGATTCCAGGGCAACAAAGTCAAATCCTGAACAGCTGAACCTGTTACTATTGATATGGTTATTGTCATTTCTTTAAGTTGATACAAAAGTAATGACTTTGTTAGAGATTTGTTTCTAACTAAAAAAAAACCCCACTATGATTATTTTGATAGCATATTTGCCTTTTGTAGTGCCTTTTCTGACCACAGAACAAGACTCCATTTTTGTCCTATTTGTCATAGTCCACATTCTTGAAAAGATGGCCAGGATTGCTTGCTCACTGAATGCTTCTCAATTCTCCCTGTGGCAAACTACTAGATGGGGCAGACATATTCAGCTTTGGAGATAAGACTCTATTTTTCTACTTTTTTAGTTACCATCTAGGTAAAAATAATATTTTATCAGAATTCTTCTTGATTTGTTTTTACATGTCACAGTTATGTAACGAGTCTTTCTTGAGGTAAAGATAGGTAAAATATTGTTGTTCAGAATAGCTGGAAGAGAGTTCCATTCTAAAAGTTTAGTTACAGTTATATTTTCCTAGGAAAAGTTATATTAAGTCCCTTAAAGAGAAGAAATCTCCCAAAAGCTAAAGATAAAACTTGGCTGCTGATTTCCTTCTGAGAAGATTAAAGAATAGAATTAACTTTAGTAATAAGGCAAGTGAAAGTTGTATAGCAATGATTAAACTGGATTTCTTTGGGAAGAGACATCATGGCCTAGCAAATCTTACTGAGCATTCCTCTGCATTTGTGCTGGATTCAGCTTTCCTTGTCACCTGTCTCATGAATATTGGAATGAGTCATGCTTAGAATGATGGAGGTGGAATAGATCATCTACGAACAAAATATCTCTGTCACTGGGAATTTATGTGGGTGTTGCAAAGGAACATATTATTAAAGACCATAGCAAAGCAATGCCAGGGGAAGAAGAAAGGCAGTTGCCATAGATTGTAATGTGATGCCACAGGTTTTTTGCATCCTTGTTTCCCTGCACAACACAGAGGGTGGGAAGTAGGGGAAGAGAGAGATAATGAAAAATACTGCTGCAGAAAATGTCATGAGATGAAAAAGGAAAGTTAATACTATGATGCAATACTGAAGGTTTCTTCAGCATAAATAAACATGCCTTCTAGACATGATGCACATCTTTGGCACAACAGAACTGCTCTTATTTCTGCTTGTGTTAGACTAAATTTGATAACAGCAGGCAGGCAAACAAAGGAATATAGACTGCCTGAGATCCACATTGAGGATTTGTAGAAATCATGTGGAAATGTAGAAACACATATAGAAAATCAGCTGTTAACTGTTTTATAGAATCAGTTCCTGAATATTAGGATTGTATTAGGGGTGCTTATACTATCTAAAAAAGGAGGATTTTACAAATTATTTATCTGGCTGGTCAGATGTAATGTGGCAGTGCTATCACATTTTGCCATGCCAGGCAGACCTAGATCAAAGCCATTCTCAGGTTCCTTCCTTCTGGGAACACCACACTTATGCTACGGGCCTTGGGCTCTCAGAGTGCAAAAATCACAATACATATATGATGAAAAAGTCAGTGCAACTGCACTCTGAAGTGACCCTGGCATGACTCTGGGAGAGTTAGGCTCTGGAGTCTATATGTTTGTGATATAACTAGGCACAATACATACTGGGATCATTACATATAAAGAGAGATAACACCCTTCCAAGAAAAAAAAATCTCATCATTTTGCTCTCATCATTTTAAACATTTGGAAATATTTCATGTCTTTCCAAATAAAAGTAGGTATCAAGAGAAGAAAAAAAAAACCTACAATGTTTTTATTATTTTCAGTAATGCAATTTGAACTCCTTCTTGAACAAGAACATATAAATCATTCTGAGTGGTTGTTCTTAACACAGGAAAAATATCAGCAGGTCAAGCAGGGGGACTTTCTTTTTATTTGAATACTTGTAACAGACTTCAGAGAATGTGCATGACGAACTATAAAAATGTACATACAAAGATAGAAACACAAATTCTTTTTTTTAATGTAAATGCCCTACAAATTAATACATGATAACAGAAAATTCCTTTCCTTCCCTTTCCTTCCTAGCTTAGCTCAGAAACCACAAAGTCATTCCGTTTTGGATCCATTCCTATTTCTCAGCTTCCCCAGGAGGTTTAGTGAAAGCAAGACATAGCTCTTTCCTGGAACCCCATGGGCATTACTACATGTTTTAGATGTAGATAAGGCTGCTACACTCTGCATTTGGGAAGTCAAGATTTCATTTATAAGGTGCTGAAGCTGGAAGGCTTTCATGTCAGGCCCTCAGCTCACAATCTCCAGCAAAAGAGGAAATGGAGGGTATGTCAGCAGCAGGCAGCCAAGCACAGAACAGAGACATGGCAGCTCAGTGCATATGTTCACACAGCTGAGTGCTGTGTAGAGATACCACGTGTGTCTGGCAAGCAAAGTATTTCTGTTAGCATAGCACTGCTTTCAGCAGCAGCACATCAACAGCACTGCTTGGGCCCAGCCACCAGATTATCATTTTATACATTTTCAGATGTCTTGCATAGGTTAAAAGGAGTCTTCACTGTGTGATGACTCTTTCTTTGGGTGGAAAGGGGGTAACAAAAATAAAAATCAAGAATGTTACTGAGGAGCTCTGATTTTGCTCTTGAGTAGATGCAGGGTGGTAGAGGACACAGAACAACAAGTCAGCCTGTGCACAGCTCTGTAAAAGTATTGTCCCATGTTCAGAGAGGACAATTCAGTTTTGTAACCACCAAAGAATTGCTTCCTGATTCCTCCTGTTCTTTTCCCCTCTTCTACATGGGCAATGTACCCAGCAGTTTAACGAGGAATAGTCTCTTCTTGGAGATCATCTTCTTAGACTAGTGCTGAAGTCTCTGAGCAGGAGAGCAGTGGTGGCTGGGACCAAGAGCTGCTGTTCTGTGACTTGAACCCTTTTTCCAGGTCAGCCTGGCTGTTCAGCCTGATCTCTCTGTGTGGAGGGGAGCAGGTGTGGCATATGCTGCAGGTCTGAGCTCAGACAAGGAAACATGCTCAGAGTGAAATACTCAGGATAAAATTCAAGGAAAAAAAGCACATTTATCAATAGCAGAGCTACTAAAATCAGGTTTGTTCAAGTTGAAGTTATGCCTTTTGCAGCTTCCCATGACAACAGCCACTACAATGATCCTAACGTGTCTTTTTGCATTTTTTTTCTCAATGCACTGCTCTCAGTACATCTCCTTTTACCTCCTATTTCCAGCTCCCCTCCCCAGTATTTCCTCTAACCTCCCCATTTCCATCACTTCCCACTCCCAGATCCCTTCCTGGTTAGCTGGGCATCAGGCAGTGTGGCAGATTTCGAGATGGCAGATCAGGCAGGCAGTATTTGTTTGCTACTACACAGCAGGGGAACAAGCAGATAAAGTGCTTTCCCCAGCAGGGCAACAAATTGCATGTTACTATTGATTGTCATTAAACATTTTAACAATTTAAATCTCTTTGAGATCTTTATCCGTCTGTCAAATTTGTTTGCAGTTGAACATCACTGGGGAAAGACGGACAGATGGTAGAATCACATAATCCTCCTATCACTGGGAAGCCACATTAAAAAAAAAAAAAGGCAAAAGTAACAAAACCATCCTGTTTCTTTTTGGAGACTGGGTGGAGGCAGAAAGATCTGACAATCAGATACAGATTATGCATTGATCAGGGTTGGAATCAATATTCAGAGTCTTCATTCAAAATGTTAAAGGGGCTTTGGATGGTGATCACATGTGCTGTGACATAGATATCACTATGGCTCTGCTGTGCCATATCCTGTACTGGCTTAGGAGAAAATCCGATTCCTTCTTCACTTTCCACTCTCCTGCAGCTTAACCTTTGTGCGGAAACCTTTGCTGTGGCTCAGATGGTGATCTGCAGAGGCAGACAGGACCATTTCAGACAGCTGTATGAGTATTAGATGCTGCCCCTAGCTCTGTGTGGGACTCTGGATTTTAGGACCACTCCAACCTCATGCCAGACTAACAGTTTTTGTGGGTGTGCACACACTCTCAGCAACACCGCCCAAACTGCTGTTTCCTGAAGGTATTTTCTATACGGCATAAAGGACCCAAGACCACAGACATCGACCCTATTTTGATTGCTAAAACATATTATATGAGATCTCCTGGGAATTTGTTGCAGCTCCCATTAAATCGATTAAGCCATTACAGTTCAATAATACACGTCTAATGCTGCAGGTACACCGAGGGCTGCCGGCCGCTGCCTGACACCGAGCAGCTGCGGGCACCGCTCCCCCGAGCGCTGCGGAGGGCAGCGGCGGGAGGCAGCGTGTGCCCGAGGGGCCGCCACAGGTGCCGTGAGGGCGGCGGGGAAGGGCCGCAGCTCCGGCTCCCGCGCCCCCCACGAATCCGCCGTGAGGGGAGACGCTGCGGGCGGGCCGTGCCTCGGGCTGTGAGGGGCGGGGGGGTAGCCGGGGCCAGGGCCGGGACTGCTCCGCTCCGGGGGAGGGCCGGACCGCTCCGGGCCGCGTCCCCAGGCACAACGCCAGAGAGAGGCAACGCCGGTGCCTTCCCCGCCTGGCCGGGGCGGGGCAGGGGGGCGGCCGCTGCCGCCGCTTCCCGGTCGCCCGCCACGGCCCCGGCCGCGCCAGGAACCATGAGCGGCTCCGGCCGGGAGAAGCCGCAGCCCAGCCAGACATTGGAGGAGGAGCAGCAGCAGGAGGCCGAGAACGACTGGGCGGCGGCCAAGGCTTTCTACGACAACCTGGTTACCCAAAGGCCCCGGCCGGTGAGTGCGGGCGGGCCGGGGGTCCGGGGGGAGGCTGGGGGCCCGGGGGCTGAGGGCCGCGGGCCGGCGCTACCCTGCGCTCGCTCCGCAGCCCAAGCCCCAGAACGCCATCACGGTGGCCGTGTCCTCCCGAGCACTCTTCAACCTGGTCGAGGAGCAGCGGATCTACGTAGAGCAGGGCGTGGAGAAGTACGTGGAGTACCAGCAGAAAAACGAGAACATCATCCTCAAGCCCGGACCCGCGTTCTACTTCGTCAAGGTAGCCAGGAGGCGGCTCGGAGCGGGTGGCCCGGCGGGGAGGGAGAGGGTGTGGGGTGCGGCGGGGCACAGAGAATGCTGCGAGGCCAAATTTCGGGAAGAGGAGGAGCCCGGAGCCTCCTTCAAAGGAGATAATCCTACCTCGGGGAGATGCTTTTGGGAGTTATTTTCCCAGCGCCGAGCTCATCGCGGCGGAGCAGCCCGGGAGCATTCCCTGCATCTCTCCGAGCTCCCTGGCCCTGCGGCCACCGCTTCTCTCCCCTCTCCCATTCCCTCTCCTCCTCTCCTGCCCTCCCCTCCCGCCGGCTCTAATGCCGAACGCCTGCGGCAGAGCACGTACTGCTCGCGTCACCGGGACCGGAGTGGTACCCTCAGCATCCCGGTTTGTATCCCGGCTCACAGCACCACATCCCAGGTGTGGGTAAGGAGCAGCCTGCTTTTTCCTCTGGACAAGGGATGTATGAAGCACCTCTCCTTTTAAGACCATTTCAGTCAAGATAAGCCCCAAATCTTTTTGTTTAAGTTTGTCACAACCTCCTCCTTCCCAAAACCACCCAAAACAAAACAAATAAACCAACTCAGTTACGCTACCTACCTCAAAAAAAAAACCAAAAAAACCAAAAAAAACCCCCAAAAAACAAAAACAACAACAACAAAAAAAAAAACACCCCAAAGAAAACCAAACACAAACAGTGTTGATTTTCATTTATTTCGGTCAGTTTTAATTTTTCCTTGCTTTTGTTGTCACCCTGGAAGTTGTTCTTGAGGAGCAGCAAAAGAAATGTACTGCCTACTTCTGAGTCAGGGTTTAAGAAGAGCTGAAATGAAATATTTTGCTTTCCTTGCACAAGAAAAGAGAAATGGCCAAGGAAAACACCCTGCGGAATGGAAAGCAAGTAACATTAAAGAAAAGTGAAAAAACCTGAAAAGTTGTATGTTTTTGAAGAGCTCAGGTTTTAGTAAGACTCCATTGAAAAACACTGTCTACAGAGTTAGTTTTATGTCTATTGAGAACAGTTTGCTGACCTTTACCACAACAATTTTAGAAAATTAATTAAATCATAACTAAAAATCATACTTGCTGACATCAGAGTTGTGGCAGAACATTTCAGGTTTTAAAAGTAAATTTTCATTACTTCAGTTTTGGTCTCAGGAATTTAAAACATTTTCTTCATTACTAACTTTATGAACATACACAGTGGAAAAATTACTTATGTCAATACCCATGCTGCTGTAAATATAACATAGCTATTAGTACCATTAATATCACAAGGACTGTAAAGGTGTTTCTAACATAAAAGTGTGGCCATAAAATCATTCACAGTGTACCCCAGTGAAAGCAGACTGACTTGGGAATTTACTGCATCTTTTCCTATGTGTAGCAGCCCTGCCAGCACAGTCAGTTTTTAAGATTAGAGTTCAGTATCAAATTTACTTAGAGTATAAACATGATTTGACTCTTTAACTGCTCATACTTTGGAAATCAGAGCTGTTAGCTATGCCCAGCCCAATGCACCTTGATCTCTATTCCCTTCTGATATGTATTTTTGTTTGAATTCTTTATATTGCTTAGTTACAGGAATCATTAGGCTAAAGAACTGTGGCTTTGTTGAGTCATCCTTTCTACTTGGAGACAAAGAAAGCAAAAAGGAAATAATAAATTTTTCTTTTGGATTCCCTTATTGAAATGTTTAAGATACTAACTTAAAAGTACTATATCTCATGCTTGTAGTACTTAAGATTTGTCATCACCAGGCCAGGGTGTCCTTAGACTGCAAAGTATAAAACCATCGGACAAAAAATTAGAATCCCTTCCTCCACTCACCCTTACTCTCTAATAATTTAAGAAATTGCCTGTTAGTAGAGTATTAACAACAGAAGTGAGTTATGACCACATACTAAGATTTTTTCCTAGGCCTTACACCAGGTTCTAACTTAGAATTTTCCTAAACACAGTTCCATAATAACATAGGTTTTAAAAGTGAGATTTCCAGAATTTAATTATGAAATCTGTGGTTTAGTTCTGAACAATTGGCCTGACTTTTTAAAGCACCTTAATAAAAATCACTCTATCTTGCATTCATTTGATGATTCATTATTGATTTTCTTGCTGTAGTCCCAAAGAATTCCATTCAAGGGTCAAGATGAAATTCTAAATAGGAGAACAGATGGATACAGAGACATGAACAGATGAAAGGTCAAAGAAATAAGAGTGCCAGACTGTGGGTATAATGTGTTGGCCAGTTATCTTTGAAGAGATCTCATATCAAAATCTGTCTCATTCATTGCTGCAATTAGAAACTTGCAAGCTAATCATGTTGATAGGATGTGATTTTTTACTCATTACTTAAGGATGGTCTTTGACATCTGATGACCTGTACTGTGTCACTAAATCAGCCAAAGTAAATTCCTAGCTAAAAAAAAAAAAAAAAAGAAATTTACTTGCTTCCTATCAAATGTACCCAGTCTAATTGTTGCTGGGGGCAGCAAAACAGAAAGGAGTAAAAGAAGTTCAGCAAGTTAAACTATCAGGTATTTTACACCCTCCTTCAAGACAATCCTATCACTAAAACTACAGTGACTAAGAAAGGAGGCACACTGGGCTGTTGACTTCCACATTTTCAATCTGCAGGCACTGGAGCATGTCAATACCCGGCTTCTTGAGCTGTACCCTGATGATGAAGAACGGTTTGATATTGTCCTGATGACTAATAACCATGCCCAAGTGGGAGTGAGGCTCATAAACAGTATCAATCACTATGGTAACTAAAATAAATACTGATGTGTAGAATTGCCAGCTGTTACATAATAATATGAATTAATTTTATTCTTCCTGTTCTGACTTTGGGAAAAGCAGCTTCTTGGATATTTATTTTTGGGTATCAGCATAAGTGAAATAGTATTGGACAGAATTTGATCGAGTGCTCTAGATTTGTCAGGTGTGAACCATAACTTCTGAGAAGTCCTTAAACTTTTGATATCTATGCTATCTAAACTTTTGGTATCTATGCTCCCTACACATACATCTTCACAGCAGTTACTCTGCTGTCGTAGAGGGAATTTTTCCCCTAAATTCTCAATGTGTATGAGCTGGTCAAACGTTGTAATTATTTGAAATTGTATAACTTGTTGAAATTACAATGAATGTATTTTTTTTAAGTTTACTGTAAGCTAGGCTGGTGTACCTTTTCATAGGTTCCTTTTAGAGGTTTGTAGTGTCAAGGCAGAGCCACACCTTGTGCTGTTTTTACTTTAGGCTTAACAATTGAACGTTTCTGTATGACGGGAGGAGAGAGCCCCATTGGTTACCTGACTGCGTACCTCACGAACCTGTACCTCTCAGCGGATTCTGACAAAGTGCAGGAAGCTATAGAAGCAGGTTTGAGTTGACTTTCTTTTGCTATCTGTTGATATCTTTTGTTGTCTGTTGAGCTTGTTCAAAAATTATATACATTGTGTGTCTCACAGAAAGCAGTTCTGCTTCATCAAATGGAGAAAGTCACCACTTTGTGTGGTGCAAGCTTATCAATTAATTTTACTCAACCAAATAAAATCGGTTGATACGGTTCTTCTTTGACTCTTCAGCTTGATAATAGTGACAACCACTCTACACCTTTGTCGCTCCCATTCAAAAAGAAATAAGATTCCCACCTCTATTCAACTTCTGTTTGAATAGAGTCATCTTTTTGATACAACTTAAAAAGCAACTTCTGTGTCCCATTTTTGTTAAAAAGTAACAAATACTTTGATTGAGTGGTCTCCTTGGGATTTCTGCTTTTCTCTCATTTGCAGCACAGCTTGGAAAGCAGTTTTATCTAGTCTTTTATGAAAGTGGAAGGAAGCCATGTCCAAGAATTTTGGCAGTGGGACAGCTTCCATGTATTTGTGTTACAGAACAGCCATCTCTAATTAGCTTTTGTGTTTGGATGTGCTCACCATATATAAGGGTCACCACCAATAAGTTTTTGGAACCAAACTGCTGATGGTTTCATGACTGACTTTGCAGGACATGCTAACCGAGGGTCTCTGATCCATTTTCAGGCATTGCGTCAGCTACGATGTTCACTGCTAAAAAAGATGTTGTTTACTCGGATACACAGCTGAGGGTGGCTTTTGATGGGGATGCTGTTCTCTTTTCTGATGAATCAGAACAGATTTTCAAAGAGCAAGGATTAGATAGATTTTTTGAACATGAACAGATGAATGAAAATAAGCCTCTTGCACAGGTTTGTATTTCTTTAATTTCTTGTTTAAAGGGAGTTTCCAAAAGAATTGATGATTTTCATTGCTGCTGTATTTCTCCATTTCCCAAGTGTTCTTTGTGAAAGGTGATGTCCCTATTTATTTCCTTCTTCAAAGAAAATCTTTAAAATGCACGTTTCACATAAAAGAGCCACCATTGCAGTCCTTTTACCAGGCCATCACTGCAGTCCTCTCTCATTTCTCTGAAAGAACTGCATATATAAGACAGTGACTTACAGTTGTCTTTTAATAGTATCATTAGAAAAATAAATGTTAGTACTGATTTCCCTGGTTTTTTTTAATCAGACTGTAGGTAATGTTGATTTCAAACAGTGAGATATTCTGGTTATTAAAACAAGATAATATCTGCTTATACCCAAGCAAAGCTATGCCATTTGTCTAAAAACACAAATATTTTAACATTAGCTTAAACTGAAAGACTGATTCTGCTATTGTGAAAAGTAGTGTAAATTCAGAGTAAAAGCTTTATTTATAAAAGTACTGGACAGCGCAATATATTGCATTTTGAACAAAACTGTCATTAGCTTCTATTAATTGGAGTGTAGTATAGTCATTAGTCTGGAAAGAGTTCATGGATGGCTTTCTACTTAATTCTTGTACTGTTTTTTGGGCAGGAAAAAAATTACAGCTCATGGTTCATAGCAAAACAAGTTCCATGTTTTGAATGAATATTTTATTAAAGACTATAATTAAAAATTATTATTGTAAGAGATCTTCTAAGCCTTAGTGAAATTTACTTTCCCACTTAACCTACCATGTAATGTTATGGTTTTAACTTTTTGCCAATTTGTGAATTCCTAGTGAGGGTGCAGACCCATTTGGAGATGTTACATAGAGAATTTGTGGAGGAGCACAGCACTGGGAAAAGGAATTCTGTGTGTAACTGGCAGTTTGGAAGAAAGCAAAAGAATTATTTTGGAAATATACTAAATATGCTTCTGGTATTTCATACTCAGGGTCCTTTGAAGGGTTTTCTGGAAGACCTGGGGAAACTCCAGAAGAAGTTCTATGCAAAAAACGAACGATTAAATTGTCCTATAAGGACCTACCTGGTCACAGCCAGAAGTGCAGCGAGCTCTGGAGCCAGAGTGCTGAAGACTCTCCGTAGCTGGGGTCTGGAGATTGATGAGGCACTTTTCCTAGCAGGAGCACCGAAAGGACCAATCCTGGTGAAAATCCGCCCTCACATTTTCTTTGATGACCAGATGTTCCACATTGAAGGAGCACAGAAATTAGGTGCCATAGCTGCACATGTCCCCTATGGCATTGCTCAGAAGTACCAAAAACCTACATGACTGGAGGGTGCCATTAAGGATAAGGTTCTTAACTCAGCCAGCCTCTAATCTACCAATAGTTACTTCTGAAAACCTCTACATTTGTGTATTGTGAGCACTGTGTCTAAAGATTTAACTTCTGGCTAGAACAGCCTTTAAAGGAAGTTTTTTTAATATTGGTGAGTTTTTAATATAGCTATTTTGATATAGCTCTTAAAGAGTTTAGATTTTTTTTACCTGTCTGTATCTTAACACTGTGGGTTTGATATTAAGATATTTGTACTGTTTTTATAGCTTGAGACACATTCTGAAAGATAGAACAGTTATATTTTATCTAAAAATTTGTTGACAGGTTATTTATAAGAAAATTCATGCTGCAATGCTGGTTCTTGACCGTTATTTCTGAAGTTCCCAAAAGCACAGTTTACATGTAACTGTTTACCTGTTGGGGGTTTGCTGGTTAAATTGTGTTCAGTAGGTCTGTCACCACTTGGTTTTGGCTTCTAGTAAAATATTAGTGCATTTGGTTGTGTTTGCACGTATTTTTCTATATTGTTTTCTTATCTTAATAAAGCTGGCTTTACAGAACATTGTAATTTTTCTATGTAGAGGTTTTAGCATCATTTATTAGACAGAGTTTGTGTAATCAGAATGTTCCTGATGTTTGGAACCAGAAGTGACCACTTTCAGTCTAATGTGAGAGCTAGAGGCCTCACCTTGACCCCCAGCATACTTCACAGAGCTGGGTAGAAGTCTGAGATGCTGTGAGTATCTTGGCTGGGACAGAGGCTGAAGCTTTAGAGCAAACCTCCATAATAGCAGATAATCTACCTGGAAATAATACTGCTGATGGAACTACTTTCTTCTTAACTAGATTCCCTTAGGATTTACAACTGTTAACTGTTCTGTGATCTGCATGAACTCAATTTGGCAACTTCTGATGAGTTTCCAGGGGACAGATGCCTGTTGCTGCATGACTTCATATTTACAGCACAGGTCTATTCTTTCTCTTTTATACTAAATTCCTGTATTGCATTGTTATCCATGTAACTAAGTGATCTCCAAATGACACCACTAACATCTGTCAGGTGATGTTCTCTTTCTCTCCCTAGTGGAACAACTGTCCTGTTTCATTATTTATTGCTGTCATATATTCATACCAGAAGAGAAAAAACCAAAAGAATGTGCTTTGCAGTGGGAGTAGAAATGGTGAATCAAGCTTGTCATGATCTGTGGTTCCTGGGGGAATTTGGCCCAGAATCTCACATTAGCCTCTGAAAGTTTGGTCTCCTCTGTCCAGATGAACTGTCCTGGTATTATAGAAAGCTCCATTGCATTAATTATGGTTCCCTCCCAGGAACACAGTCAATCATTTTAATGTTCTGGGTCCAAGCCACAAAGTTCTTTGGAAGCAAAGGCAAAAGCCTTGATCCTGCATGAAACGCAAATAGAGACCGCTGGAAAGGTTTTCAAGTGTTCACACCAGTATGTGATGTTGATGAGATGCACTAGAGATTTCTGGTGTACTTGGAGCTTTGTATGTGCTAAAGGCTTGGTGCCCAAAACGTATCACATTTCCCAGCCCAGCCAGGAGGTGAGGAAGACATGAATTAACTGAGGCCTGGTCATTGTCTGCCAGGATGGGATAGAGTTACCAAATGGAGATTATGAAAAATGTTATTAGCAGATGTTTTTATGTGAGAGATCAGAGTCCACAAGGAATTCAAAATATTCCTTAGCTGTGGAATATAAATTGTGTGTGTACCACAAAAGCATGGCTGCAAATTTCAGAAAGACCAGTCCTGCCTTTTTGAAGCAGAACAGGTATTATCTGGTTTTCATCCATGCATTGTTGGATCTGTAGAGGCTGGGTGCAGGAAATAAAACTGGCATTTGACTCCCACTGAACAATTGATCTTGATAATGAAAAGGTTAATGGCATCCTTAATCCCTATAGGAGTGCAGAGGTGAGTCTCATACCTGACAGGGCAAGCATGCAAATCAGTGAATAAATTGAAAGCTGAGTCATGTGTTCTATTATGTCTACCTTTATTTTCAATAAAACATCCAGGTACAGCAAGAATGAAACCTACTGGCCAGGACACCAGAGCTTCCACGTCTTTTTTTGATCTGTGCATACACAGTACTAGGGGACTGCCTCTTGCAGTGACCACCTGACAGCTGTGTCAGGTGAACTGTGTAAAAACTGTGTAAAAACAGTTCACAAATCTACTATTCTAGTAGAATTTACATTCTTAGTCACAGAATTCAAGCTGACATTAAAATTCAGAAGCTGATGTTAAGGCCCATACTTTTCCTAAATTAGCTGAGCAAAATGCCCTTAGATGTTTCAGATCATACACTGTCTTTTGATTGTCAGGCAACTGTCCCCAGGCTCGATGGCTGCTTCTCTGCATATCCAGCTGGCAGCATGGTGGGGGAGTGGAGCCTACTAGTTCATGCAAGTACCTTCCAGACTAATCTGGATGTTTGGGGAGAATCAGCTTGCCAAGCAGCCTCTGCCTGTTAAAATTATTTTCTTCTGCTCCAAGGCACAGCTTGGCTAGTGGACCGAAATAATCTTTTTCAAGAAAATTCTGTGAAGTGGGGTGGGAACTGAGGGAAAGTGTTTTCTGTTTTTGTAGACATAGAAGAGAATTGTCTCTTAATAGCATTCCAATCCACAAAACAAAACAAACAAGCAAACAACAACAGCCACAAAACTCAACAAAAAATGTCTTGCTTCTCACGCTTATCAGGCTACCATGAGTTTATGCTCTCTTAACCCTAAGCTAGTCACAATTAAAACAGCAGAAATATTTTTCAGTAGGGGAATAGAGAGGACTGTCCTTTATCAGCCGTTTTCAACACTGGAAGACAGACTCATGAAAAGGAAACTGTCATCCTAGACAAAATCCGGGGGAAGATTAGTAATAACACAGATGGATTGTGTAGAAACAGAACTCCATCAGGGAAACCCAGTTCTTGTTCCCTTAGTTTCCATGTTCCTACACCACAGAAGAGTCCAGGAAAGACAGTAAGACAAATGGGAATGTCTCCAACTGCTACCAATTCCTGTGGAGAAAAATGTTATAAATAGGATTCTGAAGGTGTCTTCAGATTTTTTGTTTAACAGAATATATTCTCAGAGTGTGTTAGATATTTCCCACCAGTTACCAAGTCATCATAAACCCATATTCCTAGTTCCTTCCCATCTTTAAGACACCTTTTTAATTTCCAGGCTAGCACATCATCTGAAGAAGCCAAAATATAAAGTATTTCAGATCAAAAAAATTGAGATACTCATCATTACATATCTTCCAACATGCATTCTGGACTGTGGTCTGTTCTGAGGATGTGGGATTCAGAGGGCTCCTACATTCTGAGGAGGATCCTCAGGTACCCCCTCAGGCTCCTCTGCCAGATCCTGTAATCTGCACTGGCCTGCGGTATTGCTAAACACAACTTGAGAGCAATAGAGGGGTACAGAAATCCGTGGAGCAGGTCAATGCCAGAAGAAATAATTTCCAGTTATCATGCTCAGTATCTGGGACCAACATCTGGGTGCACACATCATTCCTGCCTTCATGAGCAGCTTCTAATCACCACAAGCTCCTGAGCACAATGCTCCTTGCACTGAAGGCTGGACTGGCATGGATAAACACAGGCAGTGCCCTTGGGTCAGTGCACTCTCCAGCACATCTGCAGCCTTCTAAGCAGGAGCATCAGAGATGACTGGAGAGTCCTCACAGCCAGGTGATGAACAGCAGCTTCTTTAGCTCCCACCATGAGCATTTCTTACAGAATTGATCTGTTCCTCTACCAGGGCGTTTCCTGGTTCTCCTATTTTGACATCTCTTTGGCAACTACTCTTCCTTCCTCATGTCCTTGACTGGGTGTGGCTGCAATGCCTCCCAGTACATGTTTACTATGAGAAGAACATATGGAAGAACGTCCCAACATGGCTCTTACACCACGTTAAGGATGTAAAATTTCACATTTCATACACAGATGCAATGGTGTGGCCTGGCTAAAATACCCTTTGGTGTAACCATGAAGCTCACAATGGAGTGAAAGGCCGAGAATGAAGAAAGTGTTTTCTGTAGTGAAGACAAAGAGAGAAGAGGCTTGTCAACAAAGATGGAGTGCTTAGATGGCGTGCTGCCTATACAGCCCTTAAACTGCCTGAGAAGTGTGAGACAGTCAGAAAAGACATGGTAAGGGTACTTCCAGAAGAATCTGCTGTTTCTGCTGCTGTAACATGAGCTGAGGTCAGCCTCAGAACTGCCTGCAGCCATGTGACAGGCTGCAGGTAGCACCAACATGTGACAGTTAAGGGGAGCTTGTTATTGCAAATCATCATCATGTCCAGACAAGCCACAAGAAACCTGATTAAAGGCTCATGGGTTTCCTCTTGGTTTCTTAGTCATTTCCCCAAACATGCCAGGTCTTGATTCAGGACAGACATTCTCCTTATCAGCCAAGTCAAGCTTGTTTCTTGTCTCCGTGTATTCTTGCTGGCCTCTAGTTCCTCAACACAAACTTCTCTTAATGTATGTTGTTCTGTCCTCTTTGAGTCTCTCTTATTTCTAAATCTGCACTGAACAGTAATGTGTTTTTGTTTTTTGGGTTTTTAATTTTTTTTTGGTCGGTTTTTTGTTGTTGTTTTTTGGGGTTTTTTTTGTTTGTTTTGTTTTAAACTACCTTGCTCTTGGTCAAAATTCAGTTACCTTTTAATTGTCTCTCTGTACATTTCTGCTACTGACTCTTTCATGGCTAGGGTGAAAAGGACTTTGAGTGGGTGAACCTCAGTGGCCACTCCTGCCTCCCTGAGTGGGTTCATGCTGCCCTGGTTGGGATCACCAAGGTGGTTGGGATTAGTAACAGTGTAGAAACATAACATGAAGTCGATGGCTGAAAACAGATTTTGGATTAAGGATTCAAAACAAAGTTGGCAGAGCTGAGGGGCCGCCCAAGAGCTTCAGTACCAACAACTAAAGAGGGTCAATCAGCCCCCAACGCCTGCCGGTGCTCGCCCCCTACACTTGCGCCGGTCGAATCCCGTCCGGTTTCTCTCCGCCCGGCTGCGCAGCCGGGGCGGTCCCGCGGAAGGGCAGCAGAGCCCTCCGAGCTCGCGGCCCCGCCCGCCCGGCCCCGGCAGCGCGCAGGCTCCCGAGCCGCTCCGGGACCACAAGCCCCAGCAGGCCCCGCGCGGCCCGGCCAGGCCCGGCATGGCGGGGGCGCTGCCGGCCCTGTTGCTGGGCGTGGGGCTGCTGGCCGCCTGGCGCTGGCTGCGGGGCGCGGCGCGGCCCTTGCGCGGGGGCTCCATGCGGGGCAAGACCGTCATCATCACCGGCGCCAACAGCGGGCTGGGCCGGGCGGCGGCGGCCGAGCTGCTGCGGATGCGGGCCCGCGTCATCATGGGCTGCCGCGACCGGGCGCGGGCCGAGCGGGCGGCCCGCGAGATCCGGGCCGAGGTGGGCGAGCAGGAGGACGGCGGGGGCGAGCTGGTGGTCCGCGAGCTGGACCTGGCCTCGCTGCGCTCCGTGCGCGCCTTCTGCCACCGCGTCCTGCAGGTACGGCCGGGCCCGCGGGTCCCTGCCGCGCTGCCCCCGGCCCGGAGAGGCGCGGCTGGGCGGTGCTGGGTGGCGGTCTCTGGGCTCCCTGGTGCCGGCCGGGTTTCCGTGTGGGTCGGACCAGGCAGGCCCTGCTGCAGCGGCGCGCTCGAGGGCTGGGCAAGTCGCTGAGGTCACCGCAGGGTGAAGAGGGTGTAAGCAAACTGGCCGTGAATTAGCTCCTGGAAGCATGAACTTCGTGATAGTTTGGGCTGTTTTGGTTTAAAATATTCTAGATCTTTTCTGTTCTGGGAAGGAAATGCTTGTTTCTCTGTGAGATAAATGATTATTCTTCCTTTCTCTCTGAATTAACCAGCTTAACCTTTGTTGGTTTAAATTAGTGTTACAGCTCAGCCTTGCCACCAGAAAAATAAAAGTTGCCAAGTGCATTGCTGACATGCTCCAGACATTCTTCTGCCGCCTCCCTCCTTAGGTTGTATCCCCACAAGGATTTAAATCGCTCACCCACTACCAGCAGAATATAGTCAGTAGACATTTTTGAATAGATAAATTTTTGCAGATTCCCTGAAAACCTGAGTTGAAGGAGAATGGGGACATCCAGTTGCTTTGCCTGACAGAAATGCCGATATGCAGATATTTTAGAGCAGAGGGAAGCACTGTTGGAGGCATTATTTCATTCCCACCAAAAGCATATTTGGGGCTTTGATCTCACCACATCTAGCTACTCAAGTCAAGAGACATGAAGTGTTGGGGAGCCAAGCTTAATAAGGTCTGCTGCTGCTCAGGGATTTGTTAAGTACTTAAAAGATGCTCAGACCCTGTTGTAAGAGGGGAAGAAAACAGGGACTAGATTGTATTTATTTTAAAACTGCTTTTATTAAAGTTAAGTGTCAAGTTCTCTAGTGGGACACCTTGTAATCTGTATATATATATATGAATCCAGTGATAAGGTCTAATCTTGTTTCAATGCTGTGGGAAAACCTGCATACATGAAAGGATTTAAAATTTGTGTAATAAGCACGCAGCAAAAAAAGAGACATACTGTTTAACTTTTAGGAATTATATCTTTTATAGTACAAAGTATCAGAGTGGCTGGTAAGTGAGAAATAGATAAAGGAAAAGAGAGTGTGCCATTTTCAGAGCATTGCTGACGCCTGCATTGTAACTTGAATGCACTTGAATGACAAGGGATGCAAGCTCAAGAGATACTTTGAAGAACTTTTCCACCCAAGTTTGTTATTTACCTTCACTATTTTTGAGTCCTTTCTGGAGCTGTTATTTTAGGATTTGTTTGGGAATTCTTGTGGTTTTTTGTTTGACATAAAGAAGATATAAACATCAGCAGGATGGAGAGACAGTGCACTCCCACTGCTTAGACTTATTTGTGGGAGCTTTGCTTTGCATGACTGAAAGTGATTGTATCTCTCACTCCTTAGTCTCACTGAAAAAAAAATAAAAGACTGAGATGTTGGGTTCCATGGGAAAATGGAGAAAGTGAAAGTGAGCTTAGAGGCTGCAGGGAATATCACTGCCCATCAAAGCAATGTTTTGTGTACTCTAGTGCCCTTGGTTGTAGTAGCTGCCTTCTTGGCATTGATTACATACCTCTAGGATATTACATGTAGGAATTTCACAGAATAGCTTGTGTGGAGGTTGCTTGAAGTGTTAAGTCTTGCAAAATAAATCCTCCAGTCATGTTTTTCTCTAAAGAAAGAAGGATCACTTCAGTGAGCAGTTCTGCAGTCAGTACTTCTTCACTCCTGTCCTGATTTAGTGATAGTGACTGAGCATTGTGTCCCTTTGGGTGAAGAGGAGAAGTGAGTAGTTTGGTGCTCTTTGGATCATGTCTTTGGGACCCAGTTATATGAAGCTTTGAGTAGCCACAAGTTCCACAGGAATCAGTCTGAGATTGAAGTGCTTGAAGTTTTGAGTGATCCAATGCCAGCACCTTTAACTGAATGCCAAGTGCAGATTTGGGGTTTGCTCTTTGTATCGTTGCTGCTGATGGCAGTGAAATAAAAAGGAAATGGTGCAGAATTCATTTATGAGGTTCTCTATTTTTATCATCAAAATGGTCCAAGATTGTCTCAGCTTCTCTTCCAGTCCCTGCATCGAGTTTAAAGAATTAAAGACAAACTCCCAGTCCTCTTAGAGAAAATGAATATATTTGCCTCTGATTCATGCAAGCATAAATTGTTCTTTCACACTCTTTTGTCAGAGGTGGGTAAGAGTGTTGAATTCAGAGCTTATTTATGCAGCTTACTTTAATTTGGGGGGTTTTGTGGGGTTTTGGCTGTTTCTTTTTTTTTAATTAGAGTTTTGGGTAAATTGGAACGCTCTTAATTTTTGAGTGGATTCTGGAGCATGAAGTGCATGATGCATAAATCTAAATTATCAGTGCCATCTCTGTTAATTACTTATATTTTCTAATCCTGGAGAGTGTAACTTATATCCTTGAGTCTGATTTTTACTAACCTGAACCAGAATAGTGATCCATCAAATCTCAGGTGCCAAGCATCTCATAGAGCCTCTGTTCCTTAGTTTCTGAGTAGGCCTATTGGACTCGAATGATGTGAAATGTGTTACTTTTCTATGAATCCTGCTCCACAGTTCTCACCCAGCAGCAGAGTGATGTGTACTGATTTTGAAGTAGGATGAGTTTAAAATCATGAAAACATTATTTGGCAGAGTTTTTCATATCATCCCAGTGAGATGATGGGTCTGCAGTGTAATGATTCCTCTTCAGCCCTGAGGTTAATTCCTTGTGCTCCATGCTTGCATGTCTTTCACACACTAGATCCCTCTGCTATAGCAGAGATTTGCCATAAATTAATGTGTGTCCTCTTGCAGTTCAAAAGACAAGTTGCTTTTTAAAGAGGAAGAAAATGCATCACAAAGGTAATTTATCATTGAATTGCTGTAGAAAAAGCTGTTCTTGGAGAAGCCAGTGGTTGTGTTCTTTGCCTGCATTAGAAGTTGATGCAGACCTCCTCTCAGGTACTTGCATCCTACTGGGGTCAAGTGCACAGTTCAGTGGTAGTTCAACTTAAAGGTGTTTTTTTTCCAGCAATGCTTTAAGAGAATGTCAGAAGGTTACAATTCAGAAAACTAGAAATGAAATTATTTTTTAACAGTGGCCAATGAGAAATTGAAGCATAATAATGTTATATATGGGAGTTCTAAACCTGAATGATTTTTTTTTTCTTTCCTCTTTAAAGGAAGAGTCAAGGCTGGATGTTCTGATAAATAACGCAGGGATATTCCAGTGTCCATACATGAAGACAGAGGATGGTTTTGAGATGCAATTTGGTGTAAACCACTTGGGCCACTTCTTGCTCACCAACCTTCTTCTGGGTCTCCTCAAAAATTCTGCCCCAAGCAGAATTGTTGTAGTGTCCTCAAAGCTTTACAAATATGGAGAGATCAACTTTGAAGACTTGAACAGTGAAATAAGCTACAATAAAAGCTTTTGTTACAGCCGAAGTAAACTGGCTAACATCTTATTTGCCAGGGAGCTGGCCCGTCGGCTGGAAGGGACAGGAGTCACCGTCAACTCCCTTCATCCTGGGATTGTCAGGACAAATCTAGGCAGACATGTGAATATTCCTTTGCTGGCCAGACCTCTGTTCAACTTGGTGTCATGGGCTTTCTTCAAAACACCTCTGGAAGGAGCCCAGACATCTATTTATTTGGCCTCTTCTCCTGACGTCGAAGGCGTGTCAGGAAAGTATTTTGGAGACTGCAAAGAGGAAGAACTTCTGCCTAAAGCCATGGATGACTTGGTTGCAAGAAAATTGTGGGATATCAGTGAAGTGATGGTTGGCTTACTGAAGTAAGTGCCAGGGAGTGTCTGCAAAAAAGAATGCAGATAGCTATGCAGTGCATTTTGGCAGCAGTGAAATTCTCACTTTAAATGCTGAGGGAATACAGAATTTTGCCCAGTAAGTATGAAATAACAGAATGATTTATTTTGGAACTCTATTTTGAAATGAAAGACAATCTTCAAGAGACACAGGCATTCAGAAGAATATAATTTCTGATTAAATCTGCTTAGAAACTAGTGTTTTACAAATAAAAATTAAGCAGAAGTTTGTTTTGCAATATATAAGCATATTTGTCAATACATGTCTTGTTGGACAATGCAGGGTACTGATGGTGAAACACTTCTGTAAAAAATTATTTGAAAATAAGTCTTAATAATAGTCATCTTTTTTTGAGCCATCACAATGACAAATGGAATTAAGAGTTTTCCTGATATCTTGCACTGTAATTGTTGAGGCCTCTGAGTGCCTTTCAAAGGCTTGTCAGCCCCATGGTTCAGTGAACAAAATCATTGAGCCATGCTGAGTTTTGCTGTGAAGCACAAAGTCAGTTATTCTGTGATGTTGCTGCTGTTCAGTGTGTAAGAGTTGGTTGTGCAAGTTGTATTTTTATTTTCACATGTGTTGAACTTGCTGTTTCTTGAAACCTTGGGTTTCATTAAAAGGTCAGTTGCGAAATGTGTAATGGTCTTGATAGGGCTTTGCATGGCATGAACTGTGTAAGACCTCCTGCAAATTAGACCGAAGAGAATAAGCTGCTCAGTGTGTTTGGCCTGACTGATGGCACTTTAACTCATTAATGAGGTTCCATAAATATCTCATACAGCTGACTGAATATTCTTTAATAAAATCTTTTTAAAAGAAGACATAGCTTTCATTTTTTTATTGTGGGAGATGTATCAGAAACCCGCAGCCGTGATAGAGTAGCCTTGTTTCAAAGCAGAAGATGAACCCATGTGTTGCTTTAGGGACCGTGTGCTGTGGGGCTGGTAGAAATAAAATGGGCTCCAATGAAATACATGAGTGTTGAGTGAGTCTGTGAGCTGAGTCTGTACTGATTTTTTTCTTTTTTTTTTTTTTTAGTTCATGTAACTTATGATTTCATATTGACATTTATGCCTTTTTGGTTTGGTCTACATTATTAAAAAGTTCTAGTAGAATGGCTTAGAGGGATCTATGTTACTATTACTCGAAGGAAGGAGAATCAATAATAAATTATATATTCAATAGTTCCTTAGTTATAAATACATCAGTTCTACACTTCAGATGGTGACCTACTAAATTTTTTAAATCCTTTCTCTGGTTATTTACTCGGACTCTCTGCATACTTTAGGTTTTGTGCAGTGGAATGGACTTGATCTTGCCTTCCTATTCCCCAGGAAGAGTCTGTGCTGCGTGACATGGGTGGGGCAGAAAGCAGGATCAGAAAGGCAAAAATCAGAAGGCAAGCTGCAAAGCAGAGCAAGTTTGTAAAATGATGTAACAGGTTGAACTTTGCACTACTCACTGTAAGGCAAGGTGTAGAGGTGGATGTGTTGTCAAAGCACACTTGTGAGTGTTGAACAAAGTTCTCTAAGTGATGCAGAGGGAGTTGGGCTACACACTTAAAGTCCTGCTTTGATCTTCAGTCATGCGTTTCACATTTTAATTTTAAACACTTGTAAATGGCTGCAAGCAGCACCTTTAGCAGGCAGCTGAAGAATGAAGACTTAATTAACTTCTCTGTAAAGAGCTACAGAGGAGCTGAGCCAAACTTGTGTTTCAATACTACTGTAGCAATTCTAAAGAAACTACTGCATTGTTCCTCTGCTGAAATGTGTGTATGTATACCTTTTGCAAGGAAAGCCTTGGATACAAAGGTGGACAATGGAGAGGATGATTATCCTCAAAATAACTGCAGTAAAGAGCTGCATAGAAACTGCCTGAAGAGCAGAAATACATGTAATTTTCAGACTGAATGACCTACATAGGATGTGCTGTTGCCTTCAAAAGAGCAAAGGTGGATTCCTACTGAAATAGGAGATGCAGAATAGGAAGTCCTAGTTGTATGCAACAGGCCATGCTTCATACATCTACAATGTATTTAATTTTGTTCTTTTGAAACATTTTTGAAATAAGAGCCATTGTCAGAAAGGGATTACATTCCTGTAATCATAACTAAATTACAGCCTCATTCTAGAGTAGACTAATCCTTAATGGACCCTTAATGGAGGATGAATATTACCTGAAAACAATTTGAAAAGATGGATTGTTGTGGTACTTAAGGAAAAAGTGGGCTTTTTTCAACATCTGAAATAAGTAAAATTTATCACTTTTAAGGTTGAATGTGGTTTAACTGCTGTGGACTAGAAATCTCTGATTACTCCCTTGAGGCAGCTGTGAATGTTTCTTTATGTGATGCCTTTGTTTTTCTAGTAGCATCCAGGAACTAGAGACCTCACAGGTCAACAGCTAAGTGCAAAACCAAAGAAAAGTCCTTATTTCAACAAACAGTAATGCTGTCTCCGTCTAGGTAAAAACCAAACATTTTGGCTAAGGAAGCCTCTCCCTCTCCCTCTCCTCTCCCCCAGTTAACTCAGGTGTATGTGTGTGATTTGAGGACTGTGGGCTGAATGTCTCCTCTTGGAGCTGGTAGAGGATCAGCACCTTCACACTTGCCCCCAGTGTAGCAGTGCCTCCAGATGACGTGGCAAGCTCTCTGCATTATTGTTGTATAACTGAATTCTATCGAGAGCATGCAGCCAAAAATGTTGCATTCCAGTTGCCTTCTTTCACCATCACCACGATTTGAGCACACCTATCCTCAAACTTACTTCCTATGAAGCATTAAAGTTTTTAAAATAAGGGTGAAAGAGGAAGGCAGTGACCAGGGATATCAGGCAAAGCCCGTGGAAATGCAGCTTTCATTGACAGGTATGGACACTGACAACATTGCTGGCAAGTACATTACAGATACGGAAGTACAAATATCTAATCACCTGCAAATGTGTAAATACAGTTAGGAAAGCCACAGCTCAGTTTAAGATCTTGCTGAAGTCTCTGATAAACATAAATATTAAAAGGCTTTTTTCAAACACAAATTGTACATTCAGCTTTCGTAGGTAAATGGTTAGAATTTGAGTATTGATGTTTGGGTCCGTGAGCAGTGTTGGGCCAGCACTACATACCTGTGCCCAGGGGATTTGAAAACAGGCTGGGACATGTCTAGGGCATAGTGACTCCTGAGAACATATTCCCTGCCCTTTTGCTTCTCCCAGGGAAAGTGCCTCTGGTGGCTGGGAGGTGGAGAGCCACAGCAGGGCTTAACTGCCTATTTGCAGCCTTTCCCCAGTGAAGCTTTTGTCAGCAGTGTATCCAAGTGGCTCCATTTCTCAGTGGTCACATTTTATATGGCAACAACGTGGCACACTAACTCATTCTAAAAGGCTGGGATTAGAATCAGCATTTTGAGGGGGGTGTGTCTGTGTGTTTGTACAGATATGTGTAGGTGCAATTTTATCTCTCAGTTTAAAAGATAGACAGGAGGAGCTGTCAGTGATGTCCCAAGGAGCTGAGGTGTATCAAGGAGAGTGGGTTGTCACAGGAGGGTCACCTGCCACTCTGCTCTGGCATGTGGTGAGGCATTGGGCTGGGGACAGAGCAGTCAGGCTTGGGTTAAGGTCAAGCTGTTGAGCTGAGGGTAGGAAACATCTCTGTGTAATGGTCAAGAGAAACTTCAAGACTTCAAGTGTCTTAAGGAGAGCAGTTTCTAAGTGTTTCACTATAATCTATTCACCTTTTGCTGTGGTGAAAGTACTTATTATAACCAACTTCCCTTATGGACAGACCAAGAATTTAAGAAAGAAAAATTGAAACTATTCCTTTTTTTTTTTAACTTCTTTATTTTGATTCTAAATTGCAGGTCCTAGCTATCAGCCAGCTCTCCCTGCACACATGTATTATAGCTGAGGTTTCTGCAAGAAAACTGAAGTTGCATGTATTCATTTTATATGCCCCATCTGTTTAAGCCAAGGGAGACTTACTTTTTAAAAAGCACTCTGAATCTGTCACCAATTTACTTTCTTACCTTGCTACAAAGGCCAACAACTATCCCCAGGCAAAGGGACAATTCTGCTCTTTCAGTTACTCCAGTCAACACAGTAGGCAAGCTTATAAACTCAGTGGGAGTTCTCCAGTAAAAATTCTCCATCTTAATGAGATAAATGTTCAGTTTTTCCATGATGCAGTAAAACCAGAAGTATTTAAACTCTCCTCTTTTCAGCAGTTGCCTGGTTTGCCTAAGCTTGCTACTAAGTAAATGCTTCACAGGCTCCAAAGCCTGAGCCCTGTGAATGTGTGGCATGATTATGATTTTGCTGAAAAATGTGGATAATTCCCACTTCAAAAAGACTTAATTTCTTTTCACCTAAGGCCATAAACAAAATAAACAACTTGCAAGAGTCATACAAATAACTTTAAAATGGAAGGCCTGTTCCCCTTTTCACATAACTTTTTCCAAACTAATCATTTAGAGAGTAATTGACTTGCAAAACGATCCAGGAGGCCTCCACAGTTGGATTATTATTTTTGATCTGTCCCAGAATGGTGCTGCTATTTCTCATAACAGAAAATGACAGGGTCCCTCTAGACTTTTTACTTACAGCTTTAGCTACCACTAGCAGCCTCACACCTGTCGTAACTGGATTCAGATCAGAGAAATTAATTAGAAAAGTTAATTAATTCCAAATGTCCTGTGTAACATGGGGAAAGGAATGCTTCCCTAATCGCCTTTTGTGGGGGAAGCCTGGCACAATGACCACCAAACAAGGTTTAGAGCCCTTTCTTTCCACATGTAAGAATGATCACTTCAGGTAATGTGGAAGAAACTTAGTTTATCTGCATAAGGAAAATATCAATAGCTTATTTGCCATGAAAGACTCAGGAGGCCATCACATGCTTGAATCACTTTATCAGGGTGCTGATAAAGTGATAGCTTTTCTTGCTGTCTGCTTCTTGGGCAAAACAAGCAATCTGGAATCATGATCCCACTAAAAGCACTGGGAGTCAGACATCTAAATATTTCTGCTGATCTTGGTCTCCTGGCTCTAGGCTTGGGCAGTAGGACCCTTAGAGCCAGATGGATGATGATTGTTTTAAGCTTGATGAATGAGGCTTTATGCACTCCTGTGGATGTACGGCATTTTTAAAGAAATACTTCACAAATTGTGAAATTAGGAGGGTGGGATGGTGGTGGCAGTAGCAGTGCTATGCATATATTCAATATCCTGCAGCATCCTGCAGAAAGGTTCTTTGGGGTTTTTCCCCAAAGAAGTGTCAGCTCATTGTTGCAGTTGTTGGGATGTCTGCCAGTTTGCTACCTGGACTGCAGTCTGATGATGACTGATCTTAAGATAAACTATCTTAAGTTTCTCTAAGTCCTGTTGCAACCTTCCCCACCAGGAGGTCAGTGCCCTCCTAAGTCCTGGCATGACCAGGACTCTCCAAATGCCACCTGCCCTGGAGACAAGCAATCCCAGGGTCTTTCTAGATGCTTCAGGAAAGGGGCCATGAACAGCATCTGCAAAACAACAGGTGACACACCTGGAGGCTCAGAACCAACATGCACTGCAACAAGTAGTTTTGGTATCATTTTATACACTTATTTACAGACAGAAATGCCTTATCCAGTGTACAGGCTTCTATATGCAACTCTGTAGGTGTATCACATGAGTAAAGCATAGTAAATTGAAAATTGCTTCAGTACCACCAACCCATTTGCAACTCTGAAGGGCTGAGATCCTACAGGCCCAGTAAAAATTATTGAGAGTTCTAGTTGGCACCTTACCTGGCTTTGAACATACTTGGGAAGAGACTAGAGCTTCATTTTCATTCAGTCTGCCCTCCTCAAAATATTTGGAGTCCTAGATGTGTCTCAGAAGAATTGCCACGCACAGGGAAATAAAGATTGCCTTATGAAGGCTTTTTGTCCATAAAATGTTGCTGTCAGTGGAAAAATTTAAAAAATTCTTATTTTATATAGCAAGATGTATTATGAAATGATTGTATTAGCATAGCTAAGACTGGGGTCTTGGGCCAGTAGAACAGAGTAAGAGATAACAAGCTCATCTGTAGTCACAAAACAGGCAACTTGAAAACTCAAAAGGAATAATTGAAAAACTTTGATTTCAGTTATGTTGTTTCTGAAAATGGGTTTTTGGGGGGTTCTGTTTGTTTGATTCTAGATACTTGCTACTTTTTTAAAAAGGGTTAAAACTGTATAAAATATTAAAACATCCATGTTTCAACAAAGAGGCACAGTTCTTCACTGTGGAAAACCCATAAAATGACAGGAAATGGCTTAATGTGGTAGGTGTTCATTTTTAGGGGTTCTGTTGACAGAAGTTGATGGATGAAAATATTGTATTTCATTTTTGCCTTTTGTTCAGTAAATAGCATGGAATTTTGATGCTGCCTAGAGGGACAGCTTTGTACTACGGTGGTCTAAACTGGGAGTTTTCATTAATGTAACTCAATCAGAGTAGATGAGATTTTTTTTCTGGTTTTTTTTTGTTAATTTTTTTTTTTTTTAAGGAAAAAAGCTGAAGTCAAAGAGAAGACCAAGAAAAAAGCACCACTAAGTTTATCTTTTACTCATCTGGAAGAGTTTATTTTAAACACGGAACATTGTTTGCTGCTGTGGAAATGAAAGTGAGAGAGTTGCAGCTTTCTTCCGATGCCATCTGGCAGATGATTTACTTGCGTATGGTATTCACTAATCCAAATAAGCCTGTGTGTGGTAGCATTGTCTCTTTACTGATCATGCAGCTGAGTTGGCTGAACCCTACATGGCTCACACGAGGCTATCAACAGCACAGTACAATAGGTTGTTTAAAATTAGAACAGCATTATGGAAAGGCATGTGCCAAATTCATTGTGCCTTTACCTATATTAAGCATTTTCCTTGAGTTTGATGTTTCCTTTTCATTCTCTTCATGGTTTTATTCACTCCAGATCTACTTGGGCTTTAGCCTGTTTATTTCAGCACTTAGATGTAGCTCAGATGGGACCAGAGTGGTGAGCATCCAGCCCTGGGATGGTACCCTTGCCCTGATGGAAATTGTATTTTCTCCTGTAAGGTCCATTCTCGGCCTCATGAAACTTTTGATTTTGCTGGGAAATAAAGCTTTTTTTTGAGCAGGTCAGCTGTATGATGTAACCAGTAGTTTTGTGATTGAGGAATTCTCCCAGTTCTTAACGTGAGCCAAAATTTTCTTCAGATCAGGATATTTCCATTTATCAGGCAAAAGATATGGCTACTTCATTTTTATATTAATATTAGTCTGCTTCCTCTTGCTGTAATACAAAATAAAGAGCCTTGAATGGCTATATCTGGAAGTAAAATAATCAGGGCATTATGACTTGAGAAGCAAATCCCAGGCTGTGAGTAAATAGAATCATTCCCTTATATATTTTGTTTAAATTCTAAGAAGAGGTGGCTATTCTGATGCTCTTCTATGCTCAAGATAATGTAATGTCTCCCTTCTCAATGTATTCTGAGTGAGTTTTCCACAGTGCCTAACTCTATGTGCATAATAGGTTTCTTATTTTGGACTGAAACTCCACTCTCTGGTCTGAAGTTCTAAAATATAAGTATTGAGTGTACCTTATTTTTAGTCACTTCTGGCTTTTAATTGGATATGGCACTGATAGGTCACTCCAAATAGTTAACTCTGTGGTTCCATTTGCAGTTGAACACTTTGTTAATTGCTGATTTTCCTTAGAGATTGATCAATATAGCTCATATGTGAAATAAAAATACATATAGTGTAAATATTTTTGTAGAAGATAGGAAAAGAATTGAGAGCTCAGCTCTTTTCCTGCAAAGCAGTTGACACTTTGAACTCACTGGCTGTATCTGTATTACTGGGCATTTACTGCCAGAATAAATTGTTTCCTTAATCACAGGTTGACAGGGATAGCTGGGCAATGTTCATGTTACCATATCCCGTTCTCTCCCAGAAGATGCAGAGGTGCATCCAAACTGTTTGCTGGGAGTGTCCTTGGCCCATGCTGACTCCTGAATGATGCAAGGAGCTATTTAGAAAAGTATTAGTTGGCCCGAGCCAAAATTGTGCCAGGAACTGCCAGAACTCTTGAGCAGCACTGATGATTGAATTTCAGTGCTTGGGCTGGTGCCCTGTAACTCCTTAGTGGAGTGCAATAAGCATAGGCAAAAAATGCCCCTCCTTCCTTCAAATCTTAACAGATAAAAGTAATTTTTCAATTTATATCCATGACATTCAGAGACTGGTCTAAAAAGCTGAACCATATTTTCTCTTAATAATTTTATAGTGTGAAAATTCCACTGACTTTGCTGCAATTCCTATGGACTGATCCTGTAAACACATGGGAAATTGGTATCATTAACATCACCATGTCATCATGCTTTATTCATTTCCAATTTTATAACGATAGTCTGATCTCTTGGAATTGTATCTGCTATCACAGCACTGAACTATGGAAACCTTATTTTATCAAAATGTGTTATTCTTGGACTAGAATTCCGAGTTATGCCATTTCATTTTATAGATCCATAGATTTTTTAAAGCCAGAAAAGGCCTTTAGATTATTTAGTCTGACTTCCTGAATGACACAAGACATTTAATTTAAGCCAGTTAGTCCAGAAATCTGTGTTTGGCCAAGGCTTATCTTCTAGAACAATGTGCAGTCAAGATCTAAAGCCATCAGTAGTTGGGAGAATCCATCACTTCCTTTGGGAGTGCAGCCCACCCTCTTAAAAATGTGTGGTTTGAGTTTTGCCTGAATTTGTCTGGCTTTCACTTCCAGCCATCACCTCTCATTATGCTGTTCTGTGTGAGATGAGGGTGCTGCTGTTACAGCTCACTATTTTCTTCCTGTGCTGATACTTGCATACTGTAATCACTGAAATCACCACTGGATGTTTTTATTAAGTTCAACAGACTGAACCCCTTCATTCTCTTATTGCAAGGCCCTTTTCCAAGATTTCCAGTATCTGTGGCTCTCCTCCACATCCCAGCCAATGTTTCACCTCTTTTGTGACACAAGGAAACAAGAACTGGATGTAATATTCCAGTGTGTGTCCATTTATAGACAATGGCAATCCTAGTGCTTCTCAGTGCTTTCCCTCAGCTCTAAAGCTATCACTATTTTAGATGTGCCTTGGGCAGCCCCCTGGCACTGAGGCCAGCTGGAATATCATAGTTTGCATCACTAGTCTTGAATGCTTTGTGTCTTTCCCAACAGGATGTCAACATCCAAACTACTTTTTGTAATTGCTTCCTGTCTATTTCTGGTACTGAGTTGGTGTTTTGAAATCTAGGAAAATGCTGGCAGAGGCCAAAACCATGCCAGGGATGAAAAAATAAACATCCCATAGTGTGTATGCTCAAGGGTTCATCTCTAGGAACATTTCCTGGGATTTTTTAAATTCTATATGGTAGCCTAAAATGCTTCAGTTACCCTCACGGCATCACATTATATTTTTAGCTTCAGTGAAAGTATTTGAAAAAGACACATTTTTCATTTTTGCTTTAAGAATCTAGAAGACAGATGTAGAGACTCAACTGGTCACCTCGGCTAGATGGAGATATTGTCAAGTTAGAGATGTCCTGATTTTCATTCACCCCATTTTCCTCAGATGCCTGGTTTTGAACGGTTTCTTTGTTTGATAGGGTTTGCCTCTCCCCACTTCACAGCTGATAGTAAGGGTACTTGAACAATTAAAAGCCCAAGTCCATCTTCTCATGACAACACTTAGATGAAAGAACTCCTGCTCAGCTTCACTTTTGTGCACAACTCCTACTCCTATGGAGATGACTCCTGTGTGTGATAGTTATGGAAAGGGTTTTTTGGTCAAATTACCCATGAATATAATATATTTGCATGGATATGATGAACAGACTTTTAATTCATTTTCTCTGAGTCTTACAGGAAGAACTGTACATGAAATAGAACCTTCTATCCCAAGTTTTCAAACTTCAAACAGTAGTGTGTTCATGCATGCACCTGGTTGGGTGACAGCCATGGAAGGTCCTTGCCACTGATTTCACTGTCTCAGAGACAAGTGCTAGTGAAGCATGGAGTGCTGAGCACAACATATTCAAACTGTCAATTGTAAATATGAGACTCTCATATTTAGAGGCTGCCACCAGTTTGGGCTGTAGATTGTGCTGTGGATTGTGGTAGTTTGGGACCAAAATCCTGCTCTGTTCAGTCATACTCGATAGAGGACAACTCCTCTTGGTGGGGAGTGGAAGAGATGACAGATATCATAACTCTCAGCCACTTGAGGTAGATCTATTGACAAACATGAATAGCAGTGTTGACTTTATTCTCACTTATAAACCAGCTTTAATATTCACTTGTGTGAGTATTGAAAAAGTACAAATTGTTGTTCTTACCTCAGAAACACCTGTGTTCAGGAATAATTTGAATAGCTGATATGGTAGGAAACAGGGCCTGTTGCAGACATACAGTAGGGATTCATTATTACTTTCATTACATTTATTATCATCACCTTCAGTGACACATGCAGTGTTTCTTTCATCACCCTGTAAGGGAGTTAAACACTACAACTGTGGTCTAATATTTCTCAACACCTGCCCATCTGGCAAGTCTTTGTTTGCTGAAGTTTGTTCTGCCACCATTGATTTTAGATTTCCACTTTTACAGCTGATCAAAGAGATGAGATTACTTAAAACAAGGGCTTCCTGAGCAAATATATCACCATTGGTCTAGTTTGGATTTAGAGATCCCTGGCAGGGAAAGACCTCTGGGTAGATTGGGTTAGCAAAAATGAATGTGCATGCAGATATTTATGATGCCACTTTGTTATTTTTAATGCACTGTACATTCAGGATTTTCTTCCCTTTATAGTAAAAGATCATTTAGATGTTTCTTTGAAGACTAATTTAGGAATGTTGGCAAACATATAACATGTGCAATTTATTATATTAATAATATCTGATGAAACAACAAATGTGAATAATCCTGCTGAGTACAGAGAAAACAAATGTGCTCTTTTTATGCTGTAGTTTATCTGATCTTGCTAGACTACAGTTAATATATTTTGAAACAAAATATGCATGGCAAATGTTTTCATAATACTCTAATAAAAGTATTTCTCTTTTTCATTTTTAGTTTTTTTTTCTCTCTCAATCTTCCCTTTGTTTTCTTCAAATAAAAAACCTACAAAACATGGATGTTACCGTCTGTAAAAAACTAAATTCTCCTCAGCTGTGAACTCTATTCCAGTGGGTTCCTGTTCACCCTATGTACAGTCAATAATATAGCATGGAAAACAGTCCAAAATCCAGTGTAATTCACAGAGATATTAATAAATTCTATGTTTCTTTTCTGGTAGGGATGCCAAGCAGCTGAGCAAGTTGAAGATGATTGAAACAGCATAAAGTAGGGCACAGTCAATAGCAAAGCCACTAATATAGTGAGAAATCCATTTGCATTGTTGACTCACTAATTTATTTGGTGTGCTATTGATTTGATCTCTGCCAAGAGAGACTAAGGGCTTGGTCACAGCTTTGTTGAATGCATTTAGGGCTTATATAGAATGGCTGGAAGAAAATTGTAATGGGCAGGTCATGATTGGGCTAACTTGGGAAAGCCTGGAAATTTTTGACTCTAAAAGTTGGATTCCTCTCTTTGTTCCTCCACTCCTACAAGCTGCTGAGCCTTCTCCAAAGGGTGGAGTGTGCTTCACCATCAGACCCCATGTGTCCACTGGCATCCCACCAGGCAGGCTACTGGGTACCCTTAGAGCATCCCAGAAACCATCCTTTAGAGAATCAGAGAAATACTTAAGTGTTAGTCTTTCTGCTTAAAACTTTCCACTGCTCACTGGGGCAGATTCAGAAGTGTCAGTCCCATTGATTTTCTTTTCCCCCTTTATTTGTTCCTCTTTCTCTTAGATGAGTTTTTTAAAAGAAACCTCCTTCCTGATTGCTAACTGCCAACAGGGTAGCTAGTGCCATTGCACTGGAGGAAGTCAACAAATGAACCCATGTGTAAATGAATGTCATTAACCATCAACTTAACTTCCTCAGCAGTGAGGAATACTGTACTTCATTAAAGTTCCACTCCTATTGTCAATTTGCATCTAATTTACAATTTTAGTCTAGGAAAGTTTGTCCCTGTTTTTTGTTAGCTGGATTAACTTTAAATACAGTACTTAAATTATGTTTTTTGGATCTTTCAGCAAGTCAAAGGGGCTGCCAGTTCTCTAGAAATGAACAAACTGGCTGTTTCTTATGAAACATACTGTTTGCTTGAAATTCGCACTGGGGCATGGCCATGTGTTTGTACATATGTTTCAAGGATGCATCTGCTCTCTGTTCATAAATTTAAAAATTCCTTTTCATTACTCCCTACGAATTCATCCTGAGTTTCACGTTAGCAAAGGACCCAGTGAGATTTCAAAGAAGAAATTAAATAATTTCAGATCATTTTGCCAAGTTTATTGATAATGATAATCAGCCTCTGACAGTAACCAGCTAAAAACCCTTGCCTGTAGAATTGTCTGTGGTTTTGGGATTTTTGTAAATGTTGCTCAAGATATGTTTTTAGCTTTTCCACTGATAAGAAATGTGGGTCTTCTGTTGGCTAGAAAATTTGATAAATGAATGGTCTGGAAGAATAACTGGTGGCTGGGAGATTTTCAAAGTAAAGGATGTTTATCAGACTTCTTAAATATATTGCTATTAAAGACTGAACCAATGAGCATTTTGAGTAAAGGAAGTTTTCTGTTTAATTTCTTGGTAGACAGATATACCTAACTCATTTTCCAGTAAAATTGCCTCTTTCTTTTATTTCTAAATTTTAGAAGTAGCAGAAAGATTATGCTCATATTTTTCTTTTGCATCTTAAGAAGGCAGGAAGAAATTAAAAATGTAATGTTCCATGTACTTTGAAGGGCTAATTATGCATTTGGTATAAAATACATTGGCAAACACAAATACATGTGACAGAGGACAGATATTACTGATGCCTTCATATCCTAGGAGACATTTTTCTATTTTCAAGCTGATGTCTAGACTATTACAGTGAAATTCCCCATTTGACTAAAGTTAATATATGCACATTCTGCCCATCCTAGCTTCGAGATCTGAATTCTACAGCTGTGGTAATGCTGCTAAATAAGACAGAATAAAAAGTATCCTAGTGATGTGGGATAGCAACCTTTATCAGCAGGGTACTGACACATATGTCTAAATTCCTCTGAGGCTGACCAAAACATAAGTATTTATTGAATTAGGACTCAGACTACTTGGGACAGAATTCAGCTTATTTCAGATGAAACTTATCCTCTCATGTATTTGTTATCACATAAGAATTTTAATTCATATCAAGAGGTAGTAGCTAATAAACGTAAATATTTTTCTTTTTAAATTTTTGCTTCTCCTCTTACTCAGAAAATAGATTTGCTTCTTCTGGAAAATGGAGACACCCAAATGGCAGCTCAAGATTGGCACTTTTTTTTTAGCAGAGTTGTGGCAATAGTTCTATTAAATATTGATAGCAGCAGTGAGGGGGAATCTCAGATCTGTAATAGTTTGTATATTGTATGTAGAGGTTAGATGTGAGCTGAAGTAAAACCAAGGTGAGCTGGCCAGTCCCTTTGCCATGTACCTGGTAGCCTCTTTCTGGTCACACATGCTATTCTGGTTGAATATTTTCCCCAGTCAAATGTAATTTCTGGAACAGGTAGTATAAAGTGTAATAAAAAAAAGGTTTTTATCTTTTATATGTAATATTTGAAAAATTGCTCTTGCTTTCACAGGCAAACTGCTGGAGCAGGTCAGAGTTTGTAGTTTTTCTGTCAGCACAAATTAATTTAAAGGCCTCCCGTGTAATAATAATAGATTTAAATTGTTTATAGGGTAGATTTTAATAAACACTGCATAACATAGAGCAGTGCCTAGCACAACCACTTGATTCAGTGCCAACAGAATATCATATTTCATTGGGGCTCTGAAGAAATAGCACAAACAATGAAGATGTCTGAGGTATGTCACAATACCATGATCAAAAGGATTGTATTATTTAAATATTATAATAAGCTCAGTGATGTCTTTTGAAATAGAATGATTTTAATTCAGAAACATCTGCTTGAAAGTCCAAGGAGATTAGAAATGTCCGTTCCTGAAAACATACTAATTAAAGGCTCTAAATACTTAGAATAGTTCTATGCCTATGTAAGTTAGTCCAACTGATAACAAAACTCGACATGTTTCATATTATTTCAACTTCTTTTATTTGAACAAGGGAATAGATAAACAAAAGGAAATGATCCTGTTGTTTTTAAAATTTTGTGAAAATATAACCCAAACCAAGGTCATTCTTCAAATGCATGGTCCATATGGCTTGGCTGACACAAGTAGCTGTAAGGATAATATCACTTTGTAGGAACAGTGGGACTCAGCTCTCTCCAGCTCTGTGCAGTAGCAGAGTGGAAAGAAAATGTAAACTGAACTGGTCCTTTATCCACCATTTTTGATACCTCAGATATATCTGTGTCAGTAGAAGCATAAACTACTGCAACTTATGGGTCTCTTTAATAAAATTTCCAAAAATAATTATCTTCTACTTCATGTAAAAAGTATGGAATAACTGGTTTGTGTTTGGCCTGCAAGTCATCAGATGTCATTATTATAAGTGGGCTTCACAAGCAGCTATGTTGTAGGGGAATGGAGAAACACTTCTGTTAATTGTGGCATTACTGTTTGGAAGAAGCTGCTGCTTAGATTGCTGCTTTACAATTTTGCTCATGAAGTACAATTCCACTACACTGGCTGAGCAGAGACCTCTCTGCTAAGCAGGCATGTTGGGAAATATTGTTTTCCTTATTCATTAGAGTAAAGAAAGTTTAGCTGTGTGTATGTTGTAATCCCATGTTTCCTTGAAACACTAGGAGTATAAAATACATTTATATTCAAATGCCTGTTCCAGATTTCTTGATGTCAAAAAAACAAGGTGAGCAAGGCAAGGTCTCTGGGTGGATGATTTGTCCTGATAGTCACACACATCATACAGGCTGCATGTTAGGCATAGAGAAAAAAAATTGATACAACCCAACAACACAGTCATCAGGCTACATCTCAAGGGGTATTTGGGCATCAATCCTGTCGAATAACCAGTCTAGGTGTACATATCCCAGCACCAGCTCACTTACACTTTCATTCCTTTCTTACCACATGTATGTGGTAAGTGTGATGCTGTCTGCTAAGACTAAAGATGTTGTAGAGCCAACTTGAGGGTGGTGCTTCCTTCAGTTGTCTTGGATTTATAGAGTGAGTTGCTGGACACCTGGTGGCCAGCCAAGCCAGCCCACCACAACTCCACAGTAGATGCCCCCTGGACTGATGATCTGTGACTGGAGTGTGTCTCAGGCTGCTACTCTCAGCTGCATGGTTAAACTCCAGTGTTGCAAATCTTTTACGTTCAGATATAGCCCAGGCTACAGGAATCAGAAGACAATAATTATCTGTCCAGTTTCTCCACACAATCAATCACAAAACCTGAGCACGGAAGAGTGAGCTCCCAGAGTGGTAAAACACCAGGTCTTTCAGGAGGAAATGCTGAAGAGGCTGAGCTGCATTTCTGCTGACCCTCGAGGACTCAGTCCATCATGGTTGCTGTTTTAATGACTATTAAATTTTTTTTGGAATTAGGTGTCTTAACCAGGACAACCTTGGCCATCAAAACCTGTAAAGGATAACCCCTTATGATGCCCAAACAAGTAGTGCGTTCAGATGGAGGCTCTCTCTCTTGTGGAGCTGAGATTTGCAGGCAGGACAATGGTCACTGCTCCTGCTGGCCACTCTATTGCTGACACAGACCAGGATGCTACTGGCCTTCTTGGCTACCTGGGCACGCCCTGGCTCATGTTCAGCTGCTGTTGACATCACCCCCAGGTCCTTTTCCTCTGGGCTGCTTTCCAGCCACTCTTCCCCAGCCTGTAGCACTGCAGGTTTTTTTGTGACCCAAGTTCAGGACTCAACTTGTTAAACCCCATGCACTTGGCCTCAGCCCACTGACCCATTTGTTTTGCCCTAGATTGGATGAATCTTGTTGGATTTACCTCACTGTCCATGCAAGACAGCTGAGAGAAGCTAGTGTACTAAAGTGGTGGAAGTGACAACTGGCTTTAGAATAACTCTAAGCAAGAATCAGCACTTCAGCCTTCACTCACATAGTGTGACTTGCACATCTGACAGAGCTGACTGCAATGCTAATCAAGGGATTTGCTTTAAATAAATAAATCTATAAAATCTGGATTTTCCCTTTCTGTTCCTCTGCTTGCAGCTGCAGATTCCTGCTTGCTGCTGTAGCTGCACATCAAAAGAACTTCATAGACAGAACTGACCACATATATTTCATCTTCTAAAACAGCTGTTTATGGAGACTCAGTTCTTGGTGTTTGGTGCTTAAGATACCAGTGATAATAAGCAAAAAACAGTCACATGTGTAGAAGAAGAAACAAAGGAGTGGGTGCTTGGCATCATTCTCTCTTTTAGCTGAAATTCCTGTGTTTCCACAGACACTTTGAGATAGTCTCACTGGATGCTTTAGGACACTGTCTTTGCTCTGTCTCTATGGACTCCTCTGCAGAACCCAGACTGTTAAATGCATTTGTAACTTCACTCAGCTCATGAGTACACATCTTTTTTCATCTGGATGTGTCTGCACTCTCAAATGACTGTCCCCACTTTCTTCATCCATCGTGGTCCCATGACAATCTACCCTGCACAGATGCAGTGAAGGTCGCCTCTGGGCTTCCTTCCAGAATGAGTTAATTAGGTCCATTAGAAGATATCAGGTGTCTTTCTTGGGGAAATTTCACTTCCAGACTGCTACCAGTAGGCAGAACAGATAAATGTACCTGGCTTGGATCTCTATGCAGCCCTGTGACCCTCTCCAGGCTGGGTGCTTGGAGACTCCCCTGCCCCGTGATATGCCAAGGCACACAGCACATAATGTCTGCCTCATGCCATGAAAATGCTCTTCTGGTGGGCTGCAGCACAACACAGAAATTATTTTTAACACCATAAACTGATAAAAGTTATAAAATAAGTCTCACAGCCACAGAAACACCTCCACAGGGGCAGAGGAGAGCCACAGGGAAGTGCTGTTTGTGTGTACATGGTCAGTGTGTTCTGGACAGCCTGGGTGTGACCATGCTGCACCTGAGCTCAACTTTTAGCATATAGAATAGCAGTTGAAGTATCTAGCAGCTAGTAACTTGTGTGGCTTAGCTCCTTATCCTTCTTTCAAAGGGTTTTTGCAGAGCTGTGCCTGTAACAAACATCATGAATTCTCATAGGATACACTGGGCAAGGGACCTATGAAGGTACAACAGCGACAGAAATCACTGGGGACATCATTACATTTTTTTTTTAGCCTGATGGATCTACAAGTGGGGATGACTCTATGCCATAATTCTAAGAATCTTTAAAACTGACACCAAGGAAATACAGGACAATAGAATAAACATAGAACTATAACTTTCTCTGAAATGATGTTAAAAACCTGCAAAAGCACTGGTTTATAGTGTCAAGTAGTTTTTCAGCCTAAAGGAGGAAAAAAATTTGCAGCTGTCCTTCGTCAAATGTTAAGCCTACCTACCAACTTCTTTTAGCTTTTGAAATCTTCCCTACAGTGTTAAACATTTACCCATGATGCATAAAAGATAAACCCTGGGGTTTCTTTTTGCCTACAGAGATTAACATATGTAAAGGACTCTCCCCCCATCAAGATCTTAACCACTGTTAGGAGCTCCTCTCTCTGGAAATCTTTCAATCAGTGAAACTCATTTACATAAGTTAATATTTATAAGTTAGAATACTAAAATTAATTCCAATGGGAGGTATGCAAATCTCACTTTTCAGTCCAAATCCAACCTTTTTGCTTGTACTTTCCTTTCTGCTTATCCTTCCAATCTGGATTTTGCTAATATTTTTTAGGCCTGAGCTAAAAAGAAATACACATCTCCCTTTACGGGAGAAATTATGTTAAATAACCACATTGTTTATTTTTACCTTTGGAAGTCATTCAGATATAGCATTGCTATGGTTATAGTATAAAACATCAACTGAACAGAGTAGTAATAACACCCAGCTGTTAGACTAGTACTCTGCAGGTCTCAAGGTGCTTTATAAATGTCATCCATGTAATCACTCACTTTGGACAAACACAGGAACTGAAGAACAGAAAACTCAGATTATTTTTTATGAATACTCACATGCCAGTAGTAGAAATCAGTTTGCTGGATTCCCAGACCGTATCTAATACTCACTCTAGGCTGTCTTTGAACACTTGATACAAACCCTATTCCTGCTGTAATCTAATAAGTTTTTGCCAGAAAACTTTTTGATGGAAATGAGAATTGCATCTCACAAGTATAGCACTGAAACTGTTCCTCAGCTGTAGTGGCCAAACCAGTACTTTTAAGGACTAATTTTCTGCTTTGGGAATGGCTCTGTGTTCCTGGCCAAGAGCTCAGAGTGTGCTCTGCCAGTTCTGTGGGCTGGGATATCTGGCCAAAGGCCCACTGGCGGCAACCCGGGATACCGTGAGCATCTCTGAGTGCGAGAGTCATCTTGGAAGCACCTCTGCATTTTACAGAACAGAGTCCTGGAAAAGAAGGGGAAAAGCCAAAGAATGAGATAGAAAAATCACATTTTTAGCATGGATTTCCATGAGGATTTTTAACACAACAATCACACAATTTGTTTTGGACATCCTGAAACAACAAAACAAAAGTCCTCAGTGAAAGCTTACTGTACTCAGGAGAATGATGTAAATGCAACTAAAATATTTTTAATAAGATTTTTTAAGTTTAACCTAGTGTCTTTTACATAATATTTTCTAGTAGCTATGGTAAACAACTAGGAGTTGAGAATGCTTCATAACCCTAGGGTCTGCCACATTTATTCTCCTGCAGAATAATTAAATTAATGCTCCTCAGGAACCTTTTCATACTTCAGTAACAATGCTATAGTTCTTGAAGGATTTTCAGATGAAGGGTGTATTAAAGGGCAAAAAAAGCTATTTTCTGCAGCAGTTATTATCACCCATAGGCAGGTTGTGGCAAACTGTTGGCCCAAGTGCTGTTGGGGTACCTGTTGCAGATTCCTCAACTTCTGGGTCTCAGGCTGGGCCCTCCCAGGGGGCTCCCCTGTCAGAGGAGACCCTCCTGGAGTGGTTTTGTGTCAGGAGAGAGAGAGACACAGTGGATTTTTTCAGTCTTCTTGTCCTTCAAGACACACTGGATTTTTTCAGTCTTCTTCTTTCAGGTTCTTGTTTATTATTATCTTATCAAGAGTTTTGCACACTGCCCACACCAGGCTCTGTGCACTGGAAAAGCACCTCAAAAATGGCCAATGATCTCTGGTTCCAACCTTTTTTAAGACTAAACTATCCAATTAAGAACTGACACCTAGATCATTTCCCTTTTAACCCAATAACGGATCCTTAAAAGCCACAATGAGGATTTTTCCACCCAATTACAAAATGCCACCAAACCCATGAAGAAGAAGGAAGAAAAAGCATGAATAAGAAACCCAGGGCAGCACCCTGTTCCCTCCATCTTTCTTCCACCCACAACAGAGTAAAAATCCCAAAATCTAAATTTCTCACCTAAGTGACACACCTACACTACTCTCTATAATCTATTTCACACTTTTGTGCATTCCAGTCTATCTTGAAGTCTAGGAAACTTTCTCCATGAATGAGGGTCAAAGTCAGTGCTCCCCTGGGGTCAGGGCACCCCAGAGCAGACAGGGAAATATTCCTGGTACCCTGGGTTTCCACAAAGTACCACCTCAAGGCTCCAGCGAAAGCAGGTTCCAAGGAAACACATGACAAAGGAAACATTACTTCAGATCCATACTAAGGAAAAAAAAAGGTCTGAATGAGATGTAATTTCAGGCAACACCGTTGATGGCACTGACCTCTGGTGCTGGAGATCTGTACCAAGGTCTCCTCAGAAAGCAGAGCTTGCTGACTTCTGTTGGCCTTCAGCCCTGACCACCTTTCCCATTGTGGTCACAGCCAGTGCCAAGCCCGGCACAGCTCAGAACACAGGGATTGTTCTGCTAAACCAGGACAAACCCATTGATTTGCTTTCACAAAATCCATGGGGAGGCTTATTCTGGACCTGCCCAGGACAATTCAATTAGCAAGATTTGGTGAGAGGAGAGAAAGAGGGGATGTTGGGCTAAATTCCCACCCAGTTCAAATGGGTTTGCTGCCACTGGCAGCCCCTGGAAGCCCCTGGAAGCCCCTGGAAGCCACTGGAAGCCATTCAGGGCCAGCAGAATGGGGTCTGGGATTGTTGTGCATAATGAAGCTCATTATAGATTCATGGAGTGTAACACCAACAAGATCACTGTGCTCAGTTATTTGACCTCCCACTTAAAACAAGCCACAGGACTTCTCAAAATCTTTGCAAACACAAATCTCTTTTTTCCATAGAATGAATGTATATAACCATAAGCATATATGTTACTCAGAGGTACTTCTGTTTACATTGCATATGGTTGTGAATAATTTGGGGTCATTCTCTAGGACTCTTAAGTGAAAGGGAACTGTTCTATCTCAGCTGGATCACAAATGAAACACCCTATAATATGCATGGAAGCACTGGCATGGTATAAATAATATTTTTAATCCGTCATTGAAATAATAATATAAAGTTATTTTATTACATTTGAAAAGTAAATGTCTTCACCTCCCTTCATTGGACTTTAAAGAAGGAAAGTTTTACATTCCCTGTGAAAAAAAAAAAAAGTAAAAAATGTTTAGAGAAAGGAATGATCTGACTGGTTAGAGATTACAAATCACTAATAATAATAAGCTCTGAATATCAGATGCCAAACAGCTGCAGAGCCTCTTAAACCTAATTCCTCTTTCTTGAAGGATGTGGCAAGTTTGGAAATTAAATGATTGCCAAACTCACCATGAAAGGTGACAGAAATTTTTCTTTGAATAAATCACTGTCACCCCCGATAAAACCATATACAAGTATCTTGGCATGAGGGAATGCTGCAAATTGGTTTGCACAATGAAGACAGAGCCCATGAAAACTGCAGACAGAAAACACAAATCCAACCCACAAAGTGTGGTAAACAACCCACTCATCTGGAGGAGGTGATAGGTGTAGATTTTATTGGATATGTCGCCTGGTATTGCGTGATTTCCCATTACATAACAAGGTACAGGGCAGTTTATTCCACTGCAGTTTGCCACCTGGTATAACAATGTATAAAATTCAAAGAGCAATTATTTGGAAAAGTCATATGAATGTTTAAAAAAGTATATGGAAGATGATTATGCCTGTGAGTCCATTCCTCACACTTGCACTTTACAGGGCAGGTGTCAAAATTGCAACTTATATATGTAAGAATTACGGAAAGTTCTAAATCCTCAATGTGGAATATTCATTCCTACCAAGTGCCAAATACCCCAGCTTTATAGATACTGGAAAAGCATTTCATCTACCAATCTTTGTCAACCTCACTCACATTCCTAATACTCTCTGCTATGTAAATACAAATCACAGCATTAATTGCCATTTTTGAGCACTTTGCATTATGGAAATATGGTGTATTACAAAAAAGTTATAAAGTATCCAAGTTTCTAGAAACTTGCAGGAGAGTTATACAAGTCTCAGTCTGTTAGCAGCATCTAGGGTTCCTGCTTCAGAAAATATTTATAGTATGGAACACCTTCCTGTGCTTCAATCCATTTGCACTTTATCAGATATCAGAGCAGCAATGTAATAAACTGTGTGACCTGCCAGTGCCCAATGAGCAAGAGGTTTTGGGTTTAGTTTGGGGTTTTTTTAAACAATTTCTTCTGTTCAGTGCTTTCTTTCTGCTCCTTTTTTCTCCTGCATTAGTGGTAGCAAGTAACATATTACCCTGTCATGGGGAAACAAGCAATGTCTGAAAGGACTAGAAAAAGTTGTTTTCTCTCTGATTTACTCAGTGGTCATTCTGTCTGCTAAATCCATGTTCATCCTCCCAAGCTCCAAGCAGGATCATACAAAATTCTTAATTAATATAATCTAGTATGGTGGCAAAAAGTATTTAGAGAGAGACATGAAAGATTCCAGCTGAGTGAAAGAAAATGGGTTTGCAGAAAACTGTGCAAACAGTAGTGACCTGCACTACTGGAAAAGGCAGTTCTGCTCCAAATCTGAAGCATGGCATCAGAATGAGTTGTCAAGTCCAAGTTACTTGGTAAAAAACTGACTGAAGCAGAGGATAGACAATGGGTGAACAAGGAAGCATGTGGCTGAAATCCTGCTCCTCTGGGACCAAAGCATCCCTTCTTCTTAGGAGTCACATTTCTAAATGCTGCTGTGGAGCTCAGGAGCCCAGGCTTAGCTCAACAATGAACCTAGATAATTCCTTTTTTTCACAGCTGAAAAAAAATATTTCCTCCTCATTTGTCACTACTGACAACACATTAGTTACAGCAATTGTTTTGGCTCAAGACTGTCACTGCTCTTTCTTCTTCATAGGTTTTTTAGAAGGATCAAATCTGGCCCTGTAGCATCACTGAAAGGGAAAAAGTTCATCTTGGACCCCAGTGAATACTTACTGTGATCCAGATGAAGCTAAAAATAGCCCTGCCAGAGCAACCCCTTTGTGCTCACTTTTCAGCTGGTGTAGCTGGTTTTGCCTGTGTGTTGTCTGAGCAGAGGCAGCCATCCTTGCAGCCCCTCCATCCACCTCCCACACAGGTCCCACACAAACCCACAGCCCAGCTCAGGATGGGAGGCCCCTCTCAGGTGCTCTATGAGCAGGACAGACAGTGCTGTGGGATAAAGGACTGGGAACAGTGATGCTCTGCCTGAAGTCCTTTCTGTGGTGCACAGGCTGGGAGGGGGCTGAGAGGAAGAGTGTTTAATTTGTGCCTTCATCAGGGCACAGGAATGATTGAACCCTGGGTGTCTCAGTGCTGCCAAAACTGAGGCAGCTGGGAGCTGAGCACTGAAGCTGAGGCACCTGCAGAGCATGAACACAGACTTGTATTAACACAAAGGGGAAGCATTTATAAGTACTGAATGTAATTCAGGATGAACCTAGCTGATTTAATTTTTATTTTAGGAATTTTCTCTCCATTTGTGATGTTGGACAAGATAGGATACCTGTGGCTTGACCTGTCTTCCATTTTTACCCTGAGATGATGAAAGTTATGCACCCACAGAGGTATGTTAACAGATAATTACATCATGGCTGGAGCCTTCATGTGGGCATGATACAAAGAAAGGATTTTTTAATAGAGTCACAATAATTTTATTATCATCTCTCTTACTAATCTAATGTGACAACACCTTGTAAAGCAGTGGGGCTCTGCCACCTTCATTGCCACAAGAATGCCCAATGTCCTCACACCCAAGTGATGCAACCTGCCAGCCCACAGTTTCCAAGAGATTGGTGTCTAGAACAGAGTAAGCAGAGGATCCTGAAAGCCTTCCAAAAGCGACTCTTCCATGGGCACATGGTTTCCTCCATCATTAGTCCTCAACCTTGTATTGTAGATAGATTATAAAATACATGATAATTTCAAGGCTATATCTCCCCAGATGTGGAAGTTGTGAAGTGTTCTGGCCAGCAGTGAAGAAAAGCACAGCAGCTGTGGATGGATGTGCTCACTGATGTCCTTCCCTGTGACTCATCCTGGTCCTTCTGCTGGGCCCCTGCTGCACAGCAGACAGCAGCACTCTGGTTTGCCTGTGAGGCCCCACCAGCTTGCTCACACATCTCCATGCTGGACTATCACCAGGGGAAAAATTGATATCTCTCTGTTATTGTCCTCTTGCTATTATGATGAAAAACATTACTACATTGTTTCCTCTGATAGCTTTTATCTAGGCATTGACTTGATTAATATATTTATAATAATTGCTACTGATGCCTTGCTCCTTTCTATTAATGAAACAAGTCTGTGCAGATGACATAGCAATCCAAAGAATTCCACAGATTTTTTTTTTCCTGAAATTCTGAACTAAAATACAATACTAAAAATCTCATTGAAAAACATGACTGGTTTGCTTTCTTTTACTTCCCCCACACCTCAGAGGTGCTGCCATGCTACAAATGGATGCTTTGGATAATGGTATTTTACTCCTCAGCCATTTTATTCCTACTGCATGTTTTAGATCTCAATGTTTACTCTGCTTTGCAGTTTGACTTGAGGTTTTGGGTTGGTTTTGGTGGGGTGCTCTTTTTAGGGCTGTTTTTTTTTAAATTGCTGCTATGAGGTTTTTTGAGATGAGGTGAGAGGTGAGAAACTTTTCTGTATAATAGAGCACATGTCTACCTTTCCCCTGGCTGTCTGCCTTTGTTACTTCAGGAACACCCTGGACTACTCTTATTTTCATTATGATGTCACAGAAGAGCCCTAGTCATACACTGCACCAAAAACTCATTTATGCAAGGACAAAATTCATTATCTATTTCCAAAATTATATTAACATTTACACAGACCAAATTCTAACATTATTTTTAAGTGGTTTTGTTTATAAACTGGCCTCTAAGAAACTCCAGTCATGGGTCATAACATGTACAGGTCATTGTCTTTGATCAGTAGCATAATCCTTTGGTGGTGTAGCAGGAATACTGGTATTCCATTATTTAAATTCCTTATTTTATCCAGGACCAAATTAACTTTCAGTACATGGTAGGAGTCCAGACAACCAGGTGAGATTGTGCTAGGAGGTGGAGAACAGAAAACAAGAAAGGAAAGCTCAAACCACCCAGCTCTGAGGGACATCTGCTGGCCAGGGCATCACTGGGATTGTTCTGGTTTCACACTCCTGCAATTTTTTTCTGCATGACCCTGTGGGCCACATCTTTCCTGATCACTGGATGAAGAGGAACAGCTTAGGTTTGCAGTGCTGTGCACGTTATCATTCACTTTAAACTGAATCCTGTTAAGATTCACTACTAGAGGTCAGGTATCCTTGGACTAAGCAGGGCTACAGCACATCCTCTGTTTCTGAGTCCCTGCCTGGCCATGTCTGCTGTATTGAATTCCCTCTAAGGCATGGCAGGAACATCCCAACTGTCTACCAAAACCAGTTTTTTGTCCTTGCTAAACTTTGAACAGTGGCTGAGGTTTGTTTGGCAAGATGAGAGCCCGCACTAAAAATTAAAATTGAGCAGATGTTCAGGTTCCTCTGCTAGGACAGACATAACCACAATGATCCTAAGAAATGCACAAGGAAAAAAAGGGGTTCATGTCATTCTGATCCATTGAAGAAGCCCCAGTGAGGAACTGAAGTAATCCTAAAATATTTAGGAGAAAACTTTTTCCACATCCCCTTTTCTAGGTTTCAGAACATCTTTGTCCATAGTAAGATAGCACTCTCTGATCCCAGTTTTCCACAGGAATCTCTTTTAAAATTCATCAAGCCATTCTCATCATGTGCTACCAGAGGAAGCTCAGAAGCCAAAACCCTGCAAAAATGGTGATTGAGTAAATATGATCCTCCTCTCTCACTGAAAACCATTGATGGTCTACTAGCTATTTCATTGATGAAATACTAGCTCGGCAGACACAAACACCTGCTTCCATGGCTGGAGGGGTTGCAGAAGGCAGTGATGGAGGGTAAGCTGGGAACACAAGTTGCTCCAGAAGAGAGATGGGGAAATGTCAGAGTGGGGACAGTGCTGCAGCCCCAGAAAGCAGAACATGGTTCTGGGTATTACCCAGTGCAAAGAAAGATGAAAATTATTTTCCTCTGTTTTCTATTTTCACAAAGCAGCTGTCTGCTAGGCAGGGAGGGTTAATCTCTGTTTTTAAAATACTTCAGTGTACAGGATCTGGATACATGTTCATATATATTCTCTGTCACTAAACTGGGATTAGTGTATGACCTAGAGTGGAAAAATGCCTTTTATTTCAATTAAATGTATCTTGCCATTGTAGGGAGAGCCTGTGGGACAAGGCAGACAATTAGAGAGCAGGGGAAAGATGCATGACATTCATCACATATTATTCAAAACAAGATTGGGAAGAAGGTTGCATCCAGAGGGTTTTTACATAGTTCACAGTACTGATGAGAAAACACTTCCTTATCCTTCCAAATAAAACCTTACTATAGGCAGGGTTTTCTACAATGTAACTGTGTAATGTTGGAGCTGTGGGGTGTACTTCTTCCATACATAATTTCTGTGCTCTGTTATTTTCCTCTGTCAGCTGAAACTCAAACAGTGAAGTTCTGAGTCACATTCTAGCATGGTCCAAAATCCCAGCGAAGAATGGCATTGTCTGATTTTGTCCTAGAATCTCAGGGCATAGGCTACTCCAACAGGCAACAAGAGATTTTGGCAAAAAGGTACCTTGGAGACAGCACAGAAATGCCATCAGCATCTCCAGAGTTGTTTCCATAGTATGAGGTTAAGACCAAGTCTGATTTCACAGACTGTGTCACTACAGCTTTCCAATAGCCAGCCCAGGTCGTCCCAGCCTCTTCCTGCTGTCTTCATTACTTACTACTGTGCAATAACTATTACGTAATGTCTGTGACTTGTAAATATTTGATTATAAATTCAAATTCCTGTAAAATTCACTGTTAAATATTAGCTGCAGATAGGTTCAAACACAGATGTTTCTTGCTGGAATTAGTCCAGAAAGCCAGAATTAACACCATGACTTCCCAGAAAACCAGCTACACACTCATGAATGGCAGGACTATGGCTGGGACCAGTCACACTTACCATGCTCTCTGTGTATATTGAGGGAAATCTTACAACCTCTTGACTACAATATCAGAAATTTTGTCATTTGTTATCCCATAGAGTTATGCAATTCAGCCTCCAACCCCCCGTTTACCTCCAAAGGTCCAGAGCCAACACAGGTCACTTTGCTGGTGTCCTTCATTAAGTGTGTTGGAAACTAGGAATAAAAGAGTTAATGGAAAACATTTTAAATCATTCCATTGGTCACATCCTGAACCACTTAGAAGTTACCTTGGAGGAACTTTTAAAGTCCATCCTGTAATGCCCACTAGTGCAAGGCCATGGAATGTGTTTTCCTTGTACTACAGGTACCAGCTAACAGTGGATTCAAGCCATATTAACTGGAAATGGACCTAGCAGCAATTTCCAAACTTCACTTATTTCATCACAAGCCTTGTACCTGAAAAGCCTAGAAAATGAACATGTAAGTTCAGTTAACACTGTATTATAACTTTTTCACTTATTCCAGAATAAACAGCTGAATTTTCCCACTGTCTCAAAACAGCAGGTGACTAACAGCAGAGAATATCTTGCTTTGCTCCCCTTAGACCTCCTAAGCAATCATTTTCCCTGCTCCCTGAGCCCCTGGATCAGTGAAAAATTCTCCAATATTATAACTGAATTATAGCTGCAGCGATGTCAGTGACCAGAACACTTACATGCCCAGAATATCTAGTGCCTGATTCCCTATTTTGTGAAATAGTCCTGCCCTCATCCTGTCTCAGTATTTCTTACACATAAACACAAATCTTGTGTCTAAGCTTGTAAACCCGATGTTTCTGTGGCAGAAATTATATGAAAAATATCAAGCCAGCAACTTGAAGCAGCTGGCTGCGAAGACCTTTGGAATGAAAAAAATTGGTCATTGCAACAGGACTTTCAGACACACAAGCGTAGTTCAGGAAGGACTGATTGCCTTCAGCCCCCTTGAGGCTGATGAGATAATATGAGGATGACATTTTAATATGGGAATTGTCTATCTGTGATAGAAACTGGAGGATAAACAAACCCTCAGTTATTTTTTGAACTATGAGCAGGATTTAACAGAGCAAGTTTTGGGTATATTTCTCTTATCAAAATGTCTTGCAAAATCTGAAGGTGATGAAATGGTTGGTGAAATCACAAGTTTTCAGAACTGCATTTAAACATGTGAAAATGCAGCCCAGGAACTGGCAGAGAACTGTCTTTCCATGAGTGAGAAGTCGACAGAGAAACCTTGCAATGACCCAGGAGTCAGTGGGAAAGGACAGGGAGATTAATGAGATTCTGAACAGACAAGGAGCTCTTATGGAAAACATGCTGTACTGAAGCTTCCCTCCCACTCTCTCTCATCCTGCAGTCTCAAGTGGCTCTGTGTCTGGATCCCCAGACCTCCAAAGAACTATCAGACTGCAAATGCAAAGTCCTCAAGAACCCAAATCACAGCTTCTCACAAGGCACTGACCACAGCAGTGCCCACTTCAGACCCCTCCAACCCAAATATGATTTTATTGCTGCAACAAATTGCTTCCAGCTCTTCAGAGTCCTCAAAGGTCATCAGGCAGAAAACCCACAGCCACCAACAGCTGCAGTCTGTAATGTTCAGAGCTGTGGGAGCTGTCTGCATTGCACTGTCACTGATAAGTTTGAATCATAGTATTTGCCCCCTTTTCTTGCTTTTAATTTATGGTGTTCACAGTATGTATTCCCCATTTTTGCAACTTTGCACTTTTGGCTTTCCAAAAAAAATTACTACTTTTATTCATTGTTGTAATTTTAGTTTGCATATAATAATAATTGTTTAAGGCTATTAAAAACATAATTGAAAAAAACCTTTATTTTCAAGAATTAGAAAATTTTTGATGCACTCTGGGAAACAAGGGTACAGTTTGCTGCCCTTTAAATGCAATCTAACTCAACCTCAAGAAAATCCCTCATTTAAAATGAGCTTATAGGTAGTAAATGGTTCAAAACTCTGCCAGTTCTCCAAATCAGAGTACTGACATCATCCAGACAGTGTCATCTTACCTCCTTTGTCTAAGTGTATGCTCCAGTACCCTCTTGACCTTCTCCAAATAAATATTTAGGTATTAGTTCTTTATTGTTATGGTTGGGTTTTTTTTGGTTCTTGTTCAGTAAATATTTTGCCAAGGAAGGTTTAGTATCAAGCAGTAAACAAAGAGAAGGCAAGATTAGTTGGCAGTGACTTTGTCAACAGACTAACCCAGGCCTGGACACAGACTCACTACTGTCACACGGCTATCCATAGAGTTAAAATTGGCTAAATTTGCTCTCTGGTACTGTTTATGGCATCAAACACCATCCAGGATAATTCCTGGGTACAATTCAGGTGACACAGGCTGAAGACCACCCCTCTCTTTGTTTTGGAAGGGTATGACTGTGAGCCACGCCATGCCAGGTGGCCTCAGGGACAAATCACAGTGCTTGGCCCATTTAATTTCCTCATGCAGATGCTGTTCCTCTCTCTGCAGAGGACTGGAGACCTCATTTTGTTTAAAAACAGAGGAATGAGCTGCTGCAGCCCTAGCACCGTGCATCAGATCGTTATGAATCCTCCTGGAACCGCCTGATTAATCCTTGTTATCCAGACTTTCTGCCGGCACCCTGTCACTGCCTCTCATCCTAATGCTGCAGCACAAGCCCTTCCCATCAGGTAACACTCAGATCCACTGCCCAGAAGGGCACCACGAGGGGTGAAGTGTCTTCAGCAGTGTGCTGTGAAAGTTTTCAGTCCAGCCTGCAAAGGCCCGTAAGTAACATGCAATAAATGTATGGACAGACTATTTCCCATCAGATACAAAAAATATACAGATGAAGACCGGGTTAAAAGGTTTTTGGTTTTGATGTCCTGCGCTCAGAAGTTACAAAATGAAGCAAAGTGACATTTACAGCTGTCATATGAAGTCACTGCTATATATTCTTTAGTTACAAAATAAAAACCTTCTTTCTCATAAGATACCTCTCTCATCTGGGATGAGTTTAGGACAAATGCTAAACTGATTCCAGTTATCTTAAGCTGTATGCACCTTCTTTTTTTGTTTGGATCACACCTTTTAGCCTGCTCCAGATTACTGAAGCATTTTCCTGAAGGGCCTTCCTTTGCAAATTCATTTTCTCTCTTGCTGGAATTCTCTCAAAGTACGAGACACAGCATGTCCCACTGTAAAAATGCAGCCTGGCCTGTGGAGAAGATTTTGACTTTGTGGCCAAAGATTCTGTCCTTTCTCTCAAGTAGAACTAGTTTTTACTATTCTTCCCATTCTTGCCTTTTCCGCTTTTTTCACTTTTTTCTATGCGCCAATCTTCGGGGTTTTCTTCCTTCATTTCAGTTTCTGAGTCCTACCCCAGGAAGTCATTGCCACAATTTAACATAACTGTAAGTGCATTTGCACCAAAGAGAGGTCCTGGTCTCCCTCTACACTTCACACATGCTCCTTCACCCATCCTTGACACAGTTGTCAGTTCTTCTCCCATATACAAAAGCACATGAAAGTCACTGGGGTTCAGTGACAAATTAGCTTTTTGGAATAGGTTTTCATAACTCAAATAAATTTTCTGTTCACCCAACATCTCCTAAAATTATTTTTGTTCCAAGCTAACACCTACTATCAAAAATTACAATGCTGGGTGCAGGAGTTAAGAAAAGTCAGAATAGAGGTAGTTTCTAGGCAACATCTGGTTTTCCCTTTATAAGCAGAAGCTTGCACTTGTCTGAAGGAACCCAGGGTTTTCATGCTGCATTTATGTCCTCTGTCTTACCAAAAGCCTACCTCATCTACTGGAACAAAGGCTGCATGCTGAGGGGAACACATCTATCTTCATGATGGATGTTTGGCCCATCAGCTGAAGCCACAGCTCTGTAGCTGGAGATGGTTCAGTAGGTTTGGTAGATTGGTTGTTAAAATTGACTGTAACTCCTGAGCCAGCTGCCAGAAGCTGCCTCCAGCAAGTGCTGCTCCTGGTGATTCCTGTCATCCCTCATTATCTTCAGAGCTTGCTCTTCCCTCTATTGCCGCTTGGCTGTGCTTGGCTTTGGGGTCCCTGCTGCACCCTGTGGCCCCCCCTGCACTTGCAGTGTTCTCATCACCTCCAAGCCTTCAGTGACTTTGGTCACACAGCCTTTGGGGCTCCTTTGGCCTGCCACTGAATTTGAAGAATGAAGCAGTCCAACCAGCTCATTCTCTGGGAGTTGCAGGCGCTGGACTCTCTGAACGAAGGACTTCTGATGTTTTTTCTCCTTTGGGGCAAAGGAAAACAGGCTAATTAAAACCAATGGACTCAGAGAGGTGTTAGCTGCTGCCTCACACATTGGGTTTATAGACTGAATCTTGTTCTCTTTAGGCTTCCAGATTTTTCTCAGTTACTATTTCTCCTGTCACATACTCAACTGTTTCTTGTCGTACACCCACTGCTTGTGTCTGCCCTTTGGAAAAACTTTTCTACAATCCTACACTTCATCAGTACAATAATTATTTCAGGCTTCCCTGCTAGACATAGAGAGCTAGTGTGATGCACAGTGAAGTGGAAGGAAGTCCTCTTATGAATTTCAATATGTTTTGAATGAGGTATTTTTCCTTGAAAAATCCTGGGTTTTCATCTTCTTTCACTTACTTTGGTGTTCAAGATGTGCGTGAGTGTGTGTGACTGTGTGTTTGTGATCTCCATCTCCCAGATTTTTAGCCTTGAAAAGGACACAAATCTGGGAGATAAACTCAAAAGACATCATTGATGAAGCATTGAAGCCAATTCCATGTTTTAATCCTGCATAAATTATTCTGGAACTCAGCCCACATTTATGATGTGTGAGAGAATAGAAAAATAATGGGATTACTCAGAAGTTTCAGATGATTATAAACATATGGTGCAGAAGGGTATAAGAACAAAACATACTGAGGGAAATATCAGTAAATGAAAGGTTAATAATGGAAAAAGTAAGTTTGGAATCTCATATGTGGCCTATTATCAAACACTACTGACATGAAAGAATTCCTGCAGAACTGTTAAAAGTGGACAGCTAGTAGTTTAATGATTGTAGCAAGAGAACTTAGGCATTGGAAAGGAAACTATATGATTATAAAAGAACTCATCACATATTTAAGCCTCCTATGAAAAATGGTAGTTTTGTGTCTGAGGTTCCAGGCTGGGACTCAGATCTTGATTTATTTCCCAGTTCTGCTACAGATTTCCTCTGCGACTGCGGGCCAGTTACTTTGGGAGAAAGATGTTAAAGCCCCTAAATGACTTATGAATCCAAGTCCCTTTACCAAAAGGGGCATAGCAGCAGATTCACAAAGACAAAAGCATATGGCAATGCTGACCATAGCCAAGGCTCTCCCCAAAGTGAGTGTTCTACCACATCACTTGCCAGCTCTGAGTGCCAAGAGGCCTCCAGCTCTAGGAGAATGGCTGCCTTCTGAATGGTCATGGAAAAGGAGCAGGAGGTGGCATGGGAGGGAGGGATCAGCTGCCTCTGACCTCCTCTGGGTTCTGTTGGAGCAGGCAGTCTTGGGAATTGCTCCCTCTCATAGTTTCCATCTTCTGCTCAGTTTTCACTGGTGGCTCATGTCTGGGGAAGGCTTAGATGTGATGGCTTGATCTGTGCAGGCAGAAGATGCCAGGATTGACATGGTCAGTTGCTTTACTCTGAAGGAAACAGAGACTCCTGGCTATTTGCATCCTTCTTGGGTCAAAAAGGAAAAGAACCAGGAAAAACCATCTGTCTCAAGGGCAACTGGTTTCAGTGTAGGAAACTTTCCACTTGGTTCACTGCCCATCCATAGCCCTCAGACTCTGCACTGAAACCTACTTCCAAAAACCCAAGAGAAGTGATTTGAAAGAGGGGCAGTTTGCCCTCTTGCTCCCAGTCTGTGAAGCAGAACTCCAACCAAGACACAGTGCTCCCCTTTTCTTCTTTGACCCTTGGGCTTCCTTATCAGGGCTAGGAACAAAGTGTTTATTTGTTTGCCAGGGCAGGATTTAGCTTCCTAAGAAAACTCACATAGCAACCAAGCGAGCATATAAACATGAAGCACCTAAATGTTGTTGCCTCCAGATTTCTGACAGCTTTGAAAAACGGACCCTTTCTGCTGTTGCCAGCTTGTACAAATAGCAATAACAGGATATTCTTTGTCTCCCGCATCCTATATTAGTCCATGCTGTACATAGTCTCACCACTCTCACACAAAACAGGATTGCAAGCAGTAATAAACCTGTAATGGAAGTAGGAGAGCCAAGGATGGATATTCGCTCTAGCTTTCCATATGCTGTAGCAATGATAAAAGGATCTTTCAGACATCTCTTTCTCTGCCTTCATATGCAGCATGGTCATAACTCAGAAACTGCTTTGGACAGGATTCACAAACTGCTGTGTCTGTGTAAAGTCAGTTGGAAGTAAATAAAATACTTTCTGCTTCAGTCCCTTGGATATCTCCTTTTGCCGTGGTTTGTTTCTTTCTGAGTGGAAGTATATGAAGCTTAAGGTGTGGGATAGAGCATTAAGGAGAAAAATTTTAGGTTTCTGAGATTCAAAAATATTCCAGCAGAGAATCTCCTTTAAAAGCATATATTTTGTTGTCAATGGTTTTGGCACAAGCAAAGGATCCAGATAAAACATGAAAGAACGTAACATAAAGGGGAAAAGGTGGATTCTCATAATTTAGAAAGAGATATTTCAGTAATCAGCATTTGCTTTTAGAAGAGGAGAAGTATAAAGCAAATCAGAAATATCAAGGTAAATTTTTAAACTTCTCTCAAGACCTTTTCAACCTAGAATACTCCACCGACACCTTCTGCCTTCTCATTAAAGTAAAGGCAGACTGATCTCACTGTTAGCTGAGCTTGATGCACTAAAGGAAAGCCTGTTCTGAGTACTGATGGCTGCAAGTTGCATTTCATCAAAGTTGTTGAATTCTTTTGGGTGAGAATAGGAACAATTTCACATAACCAAGTAGCTAAAGTCTCAGTTAATATGTTAAGTTCCACATTCAGAAAAAAAAATTAGGAAGTTTCTGTCACTGTGACCTTCTGTATCTGCTTTTGTAATCAGTGTGATCAAAGCAGTCCTTCTGCCATGGGACAGGATTCCCTTCTGGAATATTTCCACAGAACTTGAGACAGCTGTTGCAAAAATGTGTTTTAAAAGGCTGCAGGAAATCTGTCTGTAGCTGATGCTTTTCCTAAGCTTTCAGCCTTGAAAGAATCTTTCTGTTTCCTGTAAGTAACTCCGTCTTTTAATTTGATGTATCTGCTTGTAGAGGGGAATCCTTTTTCACTGTTTGTCTGAAATCACTTTGGTCAAAATTATCTCTTCTAAATCTCTTGGCTACTGTATTTGTCTGTTCCAAAGTACCACTGAGCCATAATCTTCTGGGTAAAGGGGGCCGTTATGATCATCCCATTAGACCTGGGGCATAAGACAGATACAATTTCAGCGTTTCCTACGGAAAACCTCTTGATCTGGTTGACATGCTCATCCTTCAGAGGAACAGATTCACTGGGGATTAGACTGCTCCTGCTAAGACTGCCTCTAGCAGGACTACAGAGGCCAGGGAATCCGCTTAGTAGTTGTGGTCACTCATCCTGAATGTCCTGGCTGTGTCTCATCTGGGTTCTTCATGCTTATTTTTGGAAGAACTACCAGTCCCAGTGTATTTTCCACTTATTCTTTCCTACAATTTTGCTGTGTGTAAATTACAGGAATGTGAGGATACTGAAACATGATTTTGTGTCAGTGTTTCACAGTGCAGCCAAAACTGGTGTCATGTAAGCATCAGGCTATGTCAAGATACACAAATATTCTTCCAGGGAACTGAGACAGTGAAATCACACAGACTGGGAAGAAGAACAGGTTTCCTGCCTGTGGACTGACCATCTCTTTTCACAGCTCAGTGAAACTCCATCTCTTTCTTCTGGCCTTGGCAGTGCATTGCTGTTCTCTCACTCCTGCAGTTTGGAGGTAAATGATGGTCCTCCAAGACAAGTGTCTGCCAAGTTTTGCTCCGTGCTTCAATGAAGCACAAAATGTGGTGTACACTGACTGCTTTGCTGTGGTTTTCTTCCAGACACATAGCTTCATACCCATCCCAGGGCAGAGCCCCATGGCTGTGGGAACTCTGATGAAGATTTTCATTCTAAAGGGTTTTGTGCCCAAAACATGCACAGCAGACCCTTCACAGTGCAGAGTTATTGGCCCCATGAACCATCACACAGCTGCTGAACTCCCACCACTACATCTTGAGTTCACTGCTCTGTCATCCTCAGCCCTCTCCTTTGCATGTTCTCCACTACCTTCAAGGTCTGCATTTCCATCCATTTCTATTTTTTCCATGACAATACGCAGAAAAAAGACCACTCTTGTCAGTTTTCTTTTCTTTGTAGTTAATAATTTTAAATTCAAAATTCGAGGTGATTAATTCAGCAAATATGTTTTTAATTTGACCTGATGGATAGCAATGTCTGCAAATCTTTCACCACTTCCTAGTAAGAAGTTTTACTGTACTGTTTTTACGGTCTTTTTTTCTGCTTATAAGAGATATTGATCACATCTATTTTAGTCTTTATTACTATGTCCCATTTTATTTCTTTCAGGATGACTGAGGAGTTTTCCTGTCTCTGAAATTTAAATAATTAGGTCTGTTCATAGATTCATAAAATCTGTGAAATCCCCTAATAAGGTCATATGCCAAGGGTTTGTTTTTTTTTTGTTTTTTTTTTTTTTCAGAAAAATCCCAAGTAGGATAGTTTTAAGTGGCTGAACTGTGATAAACCTGGGGGTTTACATGAATGAGAGAAGCATTTATCTTATTCTGGTTTTAAATGCAGGTTCAGACCTTGTTGCAAAGATGTACTTTGTTTGAAAACAAGCTCTTTGACTTAATTCAGATAGGACCAAATTATATACCAGTGTTTATCAGGTCACATTTCCTGTCTTGTCAGATTAAAATAAAATTAATCAGTCAATTTTTTTGATTTTTTTATTTGTTACCCTGTTCTGTTAATCTGAGAGAGTTGAAATAGATTTAAGTTAATGTGAGTAGAAGCCAATTAGGTAAAAGAGACTCCCAGATTTTAAGAAGTTCATCATAGCCTTTCAAGAAAATAGGTCATCTGAAAAACTTTCAGAGCTAATAGTTACTGAAAGTGGAATGGCGATTACTTACTGCCACAGCATCCTCTGATCTTCCCAGGACTCCACATGAGTCTGTTTATTACTGTTTTCTTTAAAACTGGAGCCCTTCTGCCCCTACTTTTTTTTTTTTTTTTTTTTTAACCAGACTATCTGTGACTAATATTTTAATCCACAGCCCTGGAAAATTCCCTGTGCATGATTTGAGCTGTTTCACAGCAGGCTGACTGCAGACATTGCACCTCTGTGCTTCTCAGGGTCCTATTGGATCTATTTATGACACTTTCTGTAAAGGCTGGTGCATGTGGGAAAGGGATTATCAGTTTCTCGTTGTAATTTCACTAACAGTCCTTTCTCAACAATGAGTGTGGAACCAGAGAACATTAAGCAAGGAGTAAGGGTGAAATATATGGAGAATGAAACCCTACAAACATTGAAGAGAAGCAGGCTAACACATAGATAGACCTGTTTACCTTACAGAATACACCTCTTGTTTTCCCAAATTTTCACAGTTCCCTTGAGCATCATAACATGTGTCTTGTTCAAAGCTTCCCTTTAGAGCAAAGAGTGTATTTGTATTTAATTTATTTTGCTTAGCAACTTACTGAACCAATCCTGTTGGATAAAGTGATTGAGTTACTAATTTCATTGCCTTTAAAGTCAAAGGAGCAAGAGGCTGTATTCTTAAGAGTAAGGTGAAGCATTTTCTTAGGTGCATTTGGACAACAGTAGTGAGTGGCACAGGGCTTGGTATTATACCTCTCTGAAGTGGTGTTGAGAAACTTCTTAGGAGTTTAGTCACCTCTGATATATCCAAGATCTGACAAAGACTTCTGTGCACATCACTGAGAAAGGATATGAAAGGAAAAAAATTGTAATATGGGTTCGTTTTAAATGCTGCAGTGAAACTTTTTTGGATATATGTTCTCTAAAATCAGAGAAAGCATAAATGTCCAAAGTGTATGAACAAGCATTTTTCACACAGTATTCAAGAGCAGACATACAGCTCATCTGATAATAAAATAATAAAAATTACATGAAATATCTGTGTCAAGTGTGCAGGTCTGCTCAAGTCCTTGCCGTGTGTCTTCCTTTGTTCCTACTTCACACTTAGCTAATACACATTTTGAATATGTACCGTGGGGCTCCTGCCTGCTAAATGGGCTTGAAGCAATCTTCCTCGGCAAAACATCCGAAGCAAAAGAAGGTGGAAGAGTGATGATTCTGACGGGCTTTTCATGCCCCCTGGTGGAAAAGCCTCGGAGCAGCCGTAAGGATTTCCTGCAGGAAGGTCTGTAAACAGATGTGTGGTTCCTGAGGCATAGCTGAGCTGCATTCTCGTTCGAAGCACTTCACTATTATCGGTGTACAGCCCATGAATAAGAACACACAAGATCCCAAGTTACAAATGAGCACCTGGACTCATTTAAGCGCTGCTAGCATGATGTACATTGCTCATACAGTATAAATTGCTGGCCTGAAATTTCTTGCAGGCAAATGATGCCAAGCTCTTAATATATATAAAATGAACTCAAGTAACTTAAGCAAAATAATCACAATTTTCCCCACTGTCTTTCCAGGATTCCAATCTGGAGGGTTTTGAAGGATACACAATACCTTGTTACAAACCATATAATGTTTTAAAAAGTATCTTACTGACAACCTTGGCTAACATTGTATCTTCTATCTAGATTACTTCAATATGTCATGTCCATATCACACCACTCTGTCCATGGTCCCAAAGCCAAGGATTTTTGTCTTGTCCAACCTTTCCATCTGGAAGTAATGAGCTTAATATTCTGGCTCTACCCCCATAAAAGCTATGTCACAAAAAAGTAGCAGTCTTACGAACTGTTGTATACCCCGAAGACAAATTTGAGATCCACGCAGCCTCTCGAAGTTCTACTCAGATTAATTTAAAGACAAATTTTCCACTCTATTCCCATAAGACCTACAGCATACCACAAGACTGAGAGCCATTTGAGAACCATCAATGCTTAAATCCTGTCCTAGACATGTCAAAGGACTCTGCTTTGCAGATAATGAAGGACTAGGAGTGTCCTCTGGGGAAAAAACACATCGTGTTGCAAGATTTGCTCTTACAATGGCTGTTCTTTGGGTTGCAATTCCTCTGCAAGCTAAAGCAGAGGAAAGAGTTCTTTGTTTTCATGTCTTGTCTTGTGTAAAGTGAATGCAAGCTCTTCTCTGTTGTGTTACATGCACTGAGCAAACAAGCACGCAGGTAGCAGCCCAAAAGCCATCAGCTGGAGCTGAGCTCTGCACATCCATCAGCACAGCCGGGGAGCATCGTCAGGGCTCCCTGCACTGCTGCTCTGGGGAGGCAGCGAGACCGGTTCTGAGGAGGGTCTGCTTCAAATCTCTTTTATTTCCATTTTCTTTCTTTTATCACGGGGGAAGAAGAGTGGGACATCACTCTGAGCAGAGGTTTTACAAGTGGTGTACTAAGAAATATCAAGAGTTACCAAAATGCCTTTTATGAGTTGTAAGGTATTTTTTTGTCTTACTTTTCTCATATTACCAAGTTTTTATACCTTATTTCTTCTAAGGTATTTTTTTGTCTTACTTTTCTCATATTATCAAGTTTTTGCAAAAACTGGGATCCTGTGCCAAAATGTGACAGTATTCTGCTGACACCTCACCCAGGCTGCATGAATTTACAGAGGAAAACTTATCTCATGTACCTTAGGCACCTATTTTTGGGTGGGATTAATCTTCCCTTGGAAGTGCCTCTCTCCCCTAAGTAACTATAGACAAAGATAGCCCTGGAATACTGTTTAAATAACTAAAATAAGGTGGCATCAGTCCCATTTTTTGATGCCAAGATTAAAAACAGAACTCATTGAGTCAACTCTTGTATCTGCCATATTCTTACATCATTATAAGAACTCATTTTATAATTCCTTGACTATTTTAATTGCGTCTAAATAGAACTCTTTCACATTTAATTGAAACTTCTTTCAGTGCCTCTCAAAATAGAAACTGATTTTAGGAATATTCTCTTACTCTTCACTAGGAAGTGATGCAGGTACAGGTGGATTAATCATATATTCTTAGAATCACTACTATGCTACTGCTGGCCAGAAAAAAAAAAGTCAAATTTAAAAATGCAGATGTTCTGAAATAAAAATACTTTGCACAGTCCTGTTTGATTTTCTGAAATTAAATTTTGGCAGATAGGAATATTCTGACATTGCCAAAATGTCACATTTGTTTTATAATTTTGTTTGACATTGTTTTATAATTTTGGCCCCCGGCATCTAATATTTCCTTTCAAAATAGTTTTGCATGTTTAATGTTCTTATGATGTGTTTCACTTTGTGTTCTCAGTACAATTAAAAAGTCAACCATAATCAAATGTTTCTCTCAGAGACATTTCAGTTAGTATGAGATATTTTTCTTAAAACTTTCTCTTCCAGATAATTCTGAAATTTTCCAAAGTTGTGCCTAACTGGACCAAAACCAAATTGGAAAATCCTCTGAAAATTTATTTTCTACATAGATATCATTTAGTGTTGATATTCCACCAAGAGTGCGTCAGTCAAAGACCTCTTAAAAAGCTGAAAGGCAAAGAGATTCACTGTTCCTTAGAGAGGACTTCATCCTTGCTGAGCCAGGACTTATGATCCAATTCCAAAACTGCAAGAATACTCTGTACAGACACACTTTTCTTCCAGTGACTCTGTGGAGAAATTGGTGGTATCTTTTGAGTCACACTGCAAAATTTAAAGTGATCAGAGAACATACAAAAAAGTAGTATAATCTCTGAAAGTACAGCTGTGTTAGTTTTTAGCATTAAAATGCTTGAGTGGTTTAAGTTCATGGTTGCTCTCATTTTCCTCTGTGGAGGTCATGTTCAAGAAACCAGAAAGGAAGTATTTCTCCAGAGCTGTAGACTCAGAGACATCAGGATTGACCGTTTCATTTATTACCATCAGTTTGTGTAGCACTGTCTTCAAATACAAACTTGCTATAAGGAGCCAGATCCCTCCATAGGCCAGAGCCTACTGAGTTCATTTTGTTCTGCTTCATGGCTCACTTTACAGCAGTGGAAAATGATGTGTACCATCTGGAGGGTCCTTCTGAATATTTCCTCTGAGAAGATGGACTCTCTGCTTGTTGTAAAGCCAGCAGAAATGTCTTTGATGTCTGTGACACCTCTGCTGTGCTGCCTGGCATGAGGAAAGGGGTGTATTTACAGAAAAGACAGGGAAATTGGAGAGAAAAGCATTTTCACTGCCTGATTTTTCCCAGAGTCTATGAGTTCAATTCACTGGCAATATTTTAAAGCATTTCTCAGCAGCGTTTTGTTCGGATGCTGACGGTGCTGAAGCGCCAACCACACCTTTCAACCACTGTCTCTCCTGCTCTCCTCATTAGCAGAATTCAGACCCAAATTGTTTCTAAGCACTTGGGCATTTTTTCTTTTTGCTTCTCCCCAGGTCACCACATTTCTCTTTCTGGGTGTGTGTTGACACAGGATATTGACTGTATTGGTTGCTGGTTGGCTCCTAGGCTGAGATGTCGCCCTGACCACAGCTGGACTCTGCAGGGGGACAGACAGACACCTCCTGTGAGGCCCTCTGGCAGGCTGAGCTTAATGAAGAAGGCTCCTACTGCTATAGCAGATCCCAGTGTATCTGCAGCTCCTTGCCTTTAACAAATATTTAAGCTTTGTGTTACTCCAATCAATCCACATCTGCCCTACGAACAAAAAAGAAGCAATCAAGCAATCCTTCCCTCCACCTGCAACACATATACTCACATGCAAATTAACAATGTTCTAAAAAAAGGTAAATTCAGCTTTCAATGTCATAGTGAGCTGGTCATGCACTGAAAATCAATCACAGAAGCAAAGAGGAAAGTACTACCTCTCTCCAAAAGAGTTTATGATGCTAGTATAAAAGTTAGAAATATGGGAAAGTCACAGGTGGGAAGAATAAGGAAACAATGAGGCAACATTAGTGGTTGGGAAATGTCTAAAATCTGAGCTAAATTATCCTGTTTCATTTGGCCTTTCTCCTTGCATGTATGATTCTGAAGAAGTTATCTTCTGATAGTATTGGTGCTCAACATTTTTAAAGACAGTAAATTAAATCACTCTGAGCACAAATGTGTCCAGGATGAAAATGATTTATTTTAAGGATTATAACTACTCTGATGGTGGCTCAAGAGTCAGGATGAGTATTTTCTTGCACAAAACTTCTGAAGAGCAAGCAGCTATCTCTGAGTGATCTTCTGATATCCAATTATTTGTCCACAGATCACATAAATTCCAATTGCTAAGCAGGTTACTTTTATGTACTACTGTTGAAATCTGAATACAACTGCTTTTCAAGTTTCATCTAATTTTTCAAGACTGTCTTTCAGAGGAAATGGAACCTAATGTGATTTAACTGTTGGAGGAGGTAGAGGGGGGTTAAATTCAGTCAATTTATGTTCATTATAAACAAACCCAAATTCCTAGCTAGTATGGTATGACTAACATATGTCACATACTACAGCATGTCTGGTGTACCCTTTAACATTTTAACAGTCCATCAGACATTAATGTGACTTAAACATCAAAAACAGGTTCATTTTGCCATTAATATCCTGAAACAAGAACATCTAATATACACATCCTGAGATTTAATCTGTAAACATAACCAAAAATGTCTGGATGAAGGGAGCTTGTTTATATTTCAGTAGTGCTACTTCCATGAAGCATGTGTCTGCTATCTTTAGTGTGCAACTCCAGCATCCTACCATTGAGAGACCCCTAATATCTTTGATACTGTTAGGGAGACTTATAAGTCTTTTGCTGACAAACCAGTCCCTTTGTAGATTCCCCCAAAGTTAAAGCTACTGATAAACACAACTTGTCTTATAAAGAAGGGAAGAATTTTAAAACCACTTCAAACATGCTCAAGATTTCCCTATTCATTTTTCCATGGCGTGAAAGCAGGTTCTGAAGTGAGCAGGAATTAAGTGGACATGCTTCTCTTTACTGAAGTAATGACTTGTTTAATAAACAAGAAAGGAGAAGGAAAAATGTGTCAGCGTATGCAGTGACAAAATAAGATCTGAGGAAAACTTAATAAAATGCAAATGAAATTTCAGTCCCATCAAATCCCTTTGTTTATTTATTCTATCATTATTCAAATACTTGGTTCTTGCATTGATGAATCCTCAAGGAGGTACTTTTCTTGGGAATTAGCATAGGACAAAGCATATGTGCATTTACTCCCCAAACACACTGTATCTATCAACTCTGTTAGGAGAGAGCAAAGCCACCACAGTCAGGAAGATCATGAAAAAAGAAAAGGAAAAAAAAAAAGAATAGTTATACCCTTTGATATCTGCAAGATTGTTTAATCCAGCTCTTACGTAGATAAAACCACAGTGTAATTGCTATGGAGTGAATTGCATTAGCAACTATGGCCTTGGAAAACCAGCCAGATACATTCAAGGTCTGAAATACAGATGAATACTCTGTGTCTTAAATCAATCATTGAATCGGTGGAATTTGTCAACAGCATGAATTTTTTGAAGAAAAATGCAGATTCATCTGAACTTTTTACACCAGTGCATGTGTTTCCATTAAATTTTTTGTCAGGACTGTTTTGCAAGCTGAGGCTGGAATTTCTCATCAAAACCAGGCAGAGAAAATCCCTGCTCAAAATAGCTAATGGCATGGAAAACTCCTTTGGCATAGAAGAACAAGAGCAAGGACTTCAGTATGGTCTCCTGAGCAATCTTATTTCAGTATGTGAAACAGAGCCAGCACAAACCTGAGCACGGGCAGATGGTTGTCTGTACAATTAAATTGTTAGCATGGTCCTTGGCAATAGTTTGGCCTGGGCTAACTGCCTCTCTCCCAAAAAAGTCCCAGCACAGCTGAGGGGATAGCTTGAGCCAGTATAGATGCAGTCAGCATGTTTTTGGGGGGTAAAAGCAATTAACTGTGTCAACACAAGCCGTGCGAGCTGGCCTCAGGTCAGACAGCAGTCCCTGGGCAATTTCATTACTAGCACAGCTGCAATACAGTAGTCCCTGTGAGCACATGGGGGAGTTACAAGATACTGAGGGAAAAGACTTTTTCACATGCATTTTTGATGCAGATTTTTCTGGAACGATCTGAGTTTTGTCCCAGTACAGACTGAAAATGTTTTCTGAAACCATGACTTTTTGGCAAAATAAAACTCTTGCTTTCCGGCCAACTCTAGTACCAATTTGACACTATTGACATAGAAATGAACAGAATGTAGATTAGTCAAACCCCTAATACGGGTACGGTTTTGCAGATAAAAAAATAGTTTATGCATATTTCTCTTCCCGTAGTGCTGCAGTGTTAAGGGCTTAATTTAAATTTCCCACTCAGATTCTATGTTAGCTATCTTTCATGTCCTCTTTCAACAAATGAACCATGAGAAAAAAAAAAAAACAACCAGGAACAAAGAAAGACTGAGGTATGAATGAACACAGGCAGTGTATTTAAATACCTCTGTATTCTAAACATACACAACATTCAGGACATATACGTGGCTCTGATGAGGTTCTAGATGTTGATAGAACTTAGGGCATAACAAGGACACAGACAATTTACTTTAGGTGATCTTGCTTTACTCCTCTGTACCATGAACACTGTGTGCATGGCTTTGGAGCATGTACATTCATCTTTCTATGTGTAGATGTCTGAGTTCGTCAGCTGAGGACATGGGGTTTCCACCTCCAGGTAGATGTCAGAAATACCAGATCTCCTTCAGTCCATGTTCTGTAAGAGCAGTTTAGAAAATGGCCATGCATCCCCATGTCTATACTTAAAACTCTTTGAAGTTAGAGGGGATTTCTTGCAGCTTGTCATGTTTCTAAACTAGAACAATTGCCTTTGCAGTAAAGATCTGTGGATACACTCTCTGAAGTTTTCTGTCTTTGTGTATGAATATTTCTTTTTTCAGAGATAAATCCTGGAAGCCAAGAAACATGGCGATAGGACATAGAGGGGAGTGTTTTGAAGGAGAAGCAACAATTTGTAAGGATGCAGTTGTGCACTCAGCTGATATAACATGATGTTCTTATCTAGGAGCAATTCTAAAAACCTGAAGTGAGCAATTTAATAAACCTGAGAGTGTTTTAGCAATTAGTGATGTGACCCTTCTGCATCCCTGCATCCAGACTTTTTCATGATTACCAGGTTTCACCTTAAAATTAGTTTTCTTCCAGCCTTGACTCTTCTAGGTACCCAGAGATATTCTTATGCTTACTAACTTCACAGCAGAGCTCTGTACCTACTGTCCTTTTTGTGGGGCATAGATGGTCTTTTCTTCAGTTTTCAGTTCCTGGAGATATGTAGCTCTGATTTATCTTCCAAGGAGCAGCGACTGTCCTTCCCATCTTAAGAGAGGAAATAAGAAAAATTAATATTGATACAAACGGTGCTCATTATCTTCTTGCTCTCTCACATTTTTGAAGCTAATTGCATGATGAGAAGTTGACTCATGTTCATTGAACATTTGGACTTAAAAATACACAGTTACACATACTTCCAACAAGCTAATGTCTTTCTCTTTTAATAAGTTTAATAAAAGTTAGTCACCGTGACTTTGTGTTAACATTTAATTTCTAAACAATAGTCCATGCAGAAATCAGGTCCTCCACAGGGAATAGCTATTGTGAACCATATTTCTTCCCTTTCATTTTAGATTACTTGTGTTTTGCCTTACAGCCAAAATGAAACCTAGTTTCTCTCCTTTGACCACATCTCAATGTGGATAGTACGAAGCACTAAGAGCTTTCCATTGCTGTGGTATATGCTGTTAATTGCTAACATATTCTGCCACATCATTTTTCACAGTATTGGAACTTTTTAACTATACCACAACTCAACAAATATTAACAGGACCAGACACGTCTTAGAAGATGGTACTGCTAGTATTTCCTTCCTCCTTCGGTTCCCACTGAGCAGATGTAAATCACTTTGGGACCGTGCTTCAGTTCTGAAACCTGTTTCAGTTTTGCTCAAACCTAATTGGAGGTCGTGTGGAGTTTTCTTTCTTTCTCAAAAACAGAAGGGAGAAAAAAAAAGGCAGTCTTGGAGTTTTAATTGTCAAGAAGCCTTCCCCCACAGAATCCATTTAGGCAGATATCTTGTGGAAAATCCATGAAAAAACACAGCCCCCAATTTTTTACTGAGAAATTAGACAAAATTGTAACTGGCAAATACTTAGCCTCTCAAGACCCTGACCACATGGCCTTGCTCTTGTTCCCTTCGGCAGTTCCTCTTTCCAGCTCTCTTCAGGACCTGGGCTGTCTTGGGTGATGCATTCTGCACTGAGCCTTCAGAGCAGGGCATGATCCTCAGTAGGGCCCTTGTGTACTACTAAGATTCAAACAAATGATTAATAAAGAGCAGATCCCAGGCTTTAAATTGCATTTCATTCTCACCATTCAGATCTCGCTCCCACAAAAGGAGCTTGTCTACATTCATTTGGTGCAAAATGAGGGATGGATTCAGGTTTCGTGAGTCTAAAACCAGAGTTTTCTTCCTCCATTGGGGAATCTAAGTTTTCTTCTGAGTAGAAATTTAGATTAAAGAAAAAATACATTGCTGATTTTGCAGCCTTCTTGGCTGGAAGCCAGGGAGTCCTCCTCTCTGCAATTCTGCTTATTCTTTGCATGTGGTTTCTGAACATTTACATTGCCCTGGGCAAGTGACTGAACATAAGTCTACTTTTCAAAGTGCAAAATCTGAACACTACTGCTTGTGACCAGTGACTGAGCTGCCTAACACCTCCACCAGTGCACACATACTATTTTGCTACTTGATGTGACAGAAATAGGATTTTCATTCAATTTCTTCATTGAGAACATAAAAATACATGTAAATACATTTCATGTTATTGGTTGAATTGGTTTCTTGTTCAGAGATAAAAGAGGGGGTGAAACCAACCAAAGAAGCAAAAAAACAAACAAAAGTCCAATACGGTCACTGCTGTCTCAGGAAAACAGACTTTGACTTATTTCCCAGTTTTTCTTTACAAGAACCATGGCAGAATATCAGTAGTATGTAAAACTAGGGGAAAGACACTTGAAAGAGAATAAAAAAAGGTTTTGGGGAATGCTTCTTCTTTGTTTTTGTTTGGTTTCATTTTGGTTGCGTTTTGTTTAGTTTGGGGATTTTTATTTTAATTGTGGAAATGTGCTGTTTAACAGTCCTTTAATTATTTATCCCTTAAAAAACATAAGTATTGACTACAGTATTGATCCAAATACACTTTTCCTCAGCTGTCTATACATTCAACTTCATTCTCTTGCATCTTTTCAGGGCCTTGGAAGATGACTTTAGTTGAAGCAGAGCAGTGCCCTAATTTTATCACTACTAATACAGTATTGATTTGTATCACTGCAATATTAGGGTATCTATCCAGTATTAAATTGCTTGGATATAGGGACGTGGGGCTGCAGGTTTTTAGGCACTGGTAAAAAAGGAATAAAGTTTTTGGTCTGTTAGCTTGCGAGGTAGTGTTTTCAAATATTGGGCAATTTTATCCAAAAAGGAAAGCTTAACTGCTTTCAACATCCTAGCTGAGTTGCATAATACAACACCTTCCTGTAATGTGTTTCTAAGAGATAAGTCTTGCTAGCTGTGCAACTTTAGGCAGCAATGAAGATTTTTGTTGGTTTTATAAAGCTGGCTTTTGAAAATATAGCTGGCCAGAAAACAAGAATGTTATTTCAGTTTAAAAAAATCAAGGTTTTCACATTCATTTTTAATCTGGTGGAGAAGTAAACCCAAGACATGTACCTTTTTTTTTCCTCTTAATGAGAGATACCAGAATAATTGATTGCATTGCAATTCTAGTACATAGGTAGAATTAAGAAGAAAATTCTTTTCTTGAATTGAGCCACTGGCTTTTTCAGTATAGATCTCATAGACCTTTAACAGGATTTGAGCACAAAATTCACCCTTGGCATTTGTAAAGCCTGCCAATGAAAATTACTTAGAAATAATAAACATATTCTTGTGAAGTTTCAAGTTTGACAAATCACTATTCAGAGGAAAAAATAATCAACTCTATTCCCTACTTTGCAAGATTATACATAAAGAAAAGTGCATAATAAGACTATTTTTGAAATAAGTTACATTGAGGTCAGAATTTAGAGATTCAGGGTGAAGATTCAGCTTCTTTTCATATTGTACTAATTTATAACACACTGGGTCAAAATGTTACCATAGCAAATTTCACCAGCACTTTTGATTGCATGAAGTGCATGGAAGCAAAACAACCCTTATAATTATCATCTCCTCAGAAATGAATTTAACCTTTAAAAAGCTAAAACACGGGTTCACACTTTCAGCTGCTACAATTTCCTTTGTCCCCATCTCAGTTTTCAGGGCTGGTATCCACCATGCTTGTGGATATGTTTACATAGAAATTGTCTCAGTGCAATCTTCCACACCAGAGTTTTTGGTGCAGAAAATGAACAAATATGGGCTAAGGCAGGAGTGGAGCACAGAGGACCCAAATTGCCTGAACTCTTGGGGTCCATGACATTGCCAGGAAGGCTCAGAGGAGTGTCAGCCTGGCAGCTGCCTCCCAAGAGCTGAGCAGGCACGAGAGCTGCAGCTGGCTGGCAGATACAGGTTCGTTCTTCCATGGTGATGTAGGCCAGCAGAAAGGACTCCAGTCCTTGTGTTTGAGAGTGGCATTGCCACACAAGTGCAGGAACTCAGACAGCTTTACTCCTAATGGTCCCAGTGTGAATGCAAAGAAATGTGAAATGGGCTTATTTGGTAGCACTCCAATGTGAAGGCAGAAATACCAGCATTTGCCAAGTGAGAAGGATGAAGTCAGCAGAGAGAGTATTTTGTTTCTAACTTTAGAAGATACTGCAAACAATGGAAGGAGAGAAGGGAGCTGGCTTTTATTTTAAAAAGAAAACTCTTTAATAAACAGCTTACTCTATTGTAGCATTTACACTTAACATAGGCCAGCTTTATTTTATTTATTTTTACGTGTTTGCCCAATTTCAGATGGGGTGAGTGAGCCCTTAAAATATACCCTCTAGGTTCATGATATACATCAGAGCTGTAAATCTCCTAGGAGACTTAAACAAAGAGAACCTAAAAAAGATGTTCCTTATTTTGCTGCAGTTCTGCCCATGATTAATGGAAGTCTCTGATGATGACTGCAACTCAGTATACTTCTTGGCAGTGTCACTATATTTTCCTTTCTTCTCAGCTGGGTCAAGTCATAGTGACTATAAAAAGTAGAAGCACAAGATTTTTCTTGACAGATCATAATATAAAAGAGGGCCTGCTGCTGTACAGGGTGTTGGTTTGTACATAACTGTGGGTGTTTGTGAGGGCATGCTAGAGATTAGAACATGAAAACTAGTAGAGAGAACAAGGATTCAGATGAACTTTTGCAAAAGAAACCTTGCCCCATTTCTGTGCTTGCAACATTTCCTATGAATGGCTCATTGTGCTGGTATGTTTGCTAAAGAGGGCTTTATTTTGCTTTTCAGGTTTACAATCACCCAGTTTCTGTTTGGGCTGCAGCACCCAGGGTGCCTTCTGCAGGTCCCAAGTCAAGTGTTCTGAGTGCAGCTCAGGAGGCAATGCAGCTGTAGTGTTTCAATTTCTACAAGTTTTGCCAATTTTCTACTCTCCTGAGCTGTCAGAGCGTGGCTTCAGCCTGGGTGTCATAAAATGCCAGGGGACACCCCCTGGTCAGCTCACTTGAGAAGTAATGAATATTTTAGCTCAGAAGCTACAGAGGAGAGGCCATTTACATAATTTTAGCAAGGAATATTTGCATTAGATTTCCTTAGCTTTCCTGGAACCTTGCTATTTTATACCAGTAACTACCTTGAGGGAATATGCAGATTTATTTTTTTCTTATAATACACTGTACTTTTGAGATTTTTGATGCTTTTTCTTTGCTGCAGGACATATTTACTCACAGTGACCACCCAGGATTAGAGTGTGGACTAGGACATGTCTTCAGGCCTCATATAACTTGAGGAAAATATAATTTAATCATTAAGGAAATAAGAACTTACAGATTCCTCCTCATTTTTTTAAATTTACTTAAGAAAAAATGATTGTGACTTCTAGGTAGCTCAGGGTACTGCAATGATAGAGATGCTCTTTTAGCTTGATGAGTGAGAACCATCAGCATGTCCTGTCAGTACATCCCACATATCTGAGAATTTTCAGGGTGTACTAAATCATTTAAATCTGATGCCTCACATTAAAAGACATTTTTCTTTGCCTTAGCCTCTATGAGACTAGATAATCGAATTATCAATGTCTTTACACCAAGATTTATTTTTTAAATATCTGATAAATTGTATTTAAACTCAACTTGCTAATGTAAGTGAATGTACCTTGTAACAGAGACCACAAAGTACAAGGTGTTGGAGCAAGAAGTCAGCAGTCAGCCATTGTCAGCTTCTTGTGATCAAAATCTATACTTATGCTCGAAAGCTGCATTAAAGAAGTAACATTTTTTATTTCATTGCCAATGAAAATTATGTTAAAACACACATTTGTCTGTACCTATGTATATGCATATATAATGTCTTACACGCTCCAATTCTGTTGCCTGTTTTTTGTTGACCTGCCTTAATGCATGTTTACCCTGCTAGATAATAAAGAATGAGCTGGAGAGCAAGACATCACCTCATGGAGAATATCAGTGATGCCCGATATCTTCTGAATAAAGAATGCTAAATTCAGCACCCGCTTTTATAATCAAACAAAAGACCATACTACCCTTTTAGGTTTTATGCCAACAGATTTCTCTAATTCTTTTTTTGTGAGAAACCAATGGCTTGAAAAATTATCCTCTTTTCTTTTTTTAAGCAGAACATGATAAACAAATGTCTGTTTTTAAATTTAGATGGCCTTGGGGTAGATGTGAGAATACTCAGTGAATACGATGTGAGAATACGCCATTTGACAGATGGAAGTTTGCAAAGTGAGAAAAACCAGACTGACCTTTAGTGTGGTGCTGACAAGTGAAGGATTACACCATCTTTGGTATTAGGAGCCACATGTTATGTGTACCTCATCAGAGGGGCACATGTACACAGGAAACCCACTGTTCTCTGCCATATATTAATAGTAATACTTGCCACAGTCAAAATATTTTGTATATTTAACGCTTTGAAGGATTAAGGAGCCAATCCCATTAATACTGAACACAGGAAATTACTGACTCTCAGAACAACCCCAGGTATTGCAGGCATCATTTTTTTAAAAAACCCCTCTGATTGTGTGGTTTGGTCTGGCTTGTGGCTCCAGTTTGACACCTGTGTGTGAGGCCAAAGCAGGGTCAGGGGCTCCCTAGGGTGGGCACTGGGAGCGGCAGGGTCTCCCTGGAGCAGCAGGGCAGACCTGGCAGCCTGTCCCATCCCACCCTCCATCCAGGAGCAGGGCAGCCAGGGGCACTGTGTCAGCTGGGGAGGGGCAGTGCTTCTGCTGGGACAGGGGCTCCTGACCCCAAGGAGGAAGAAATGGGGTCCTGGGATGTGGGAAGGGTGGGAGCAGGAGCTGATGAGGGGACCAGATCACAGACAATCACAGCTAGTATACGTTAAGAAAATACAAGTATCCTTCCAAGGAGGACAATAATTTATGTATTTAATTACTTATTAATTCATTATAGTCCTGTCTTTGCCAAGTGTATGAAACTGTATGGTTTTACAGTACTGGGAGCATAGGAACTGTGGGTCCCTCTGAATGAAAATGTGCATACACTGTTGAGACCATGCATCTGAAAAACCATGTGTGGTACCCCTCCCTTCAGCCTGGTGGCTCAGATCCACAGGGAAGCACAGCTCCAAACTCTGAGAAACTCATCTCTATGAAGAGGTTAAGGGTTCTAAAGGGATCCAAGGCTCCTACTGCAGCCCCAGTAGCTTCCTTTCAGAGGCACACAAAGGCATAAAAACTGACAAATCTGAATTTGCTTAAATTTCAACTTTGATTCTTAGACCTGAAAATAATTCTTGGATATATCAATTTTCAAAACAAAAAATCCCCAAGTTAATACAACATTAGAGAAAAATCTTCTGAAAAATCAGCAGCAACACCTCCAAAGACATTAAAGAAAGGAAAAGCAATACTTTAAGATATTCATTATCATTTTAGTAATATTTTTTACCATCAAAAACTTTTCCCCTTCAAATCTTTCCTTCTTTAACTCTGCTAATTATGCTAAATATTCTTTCATATTTCCAATCTCATTTTACATACAAAGATTGTTCATGTATCTTTTCATCTAAGTGGACTTGAGCACTGAAGCCCTAGGAGGCTGACAACTTAGATTAGGAGAGAAGCTTACTGCCACAGTTACAATAAATTCCATTTTTGTTTTAGGAATGTCCCTCTGATCCAGGCATTTTTCCATTGATATCTCTGGACATGGTGTTAAAGAACATCTAGTGGCCTTGTGAATTCTGGGGGAGACACACATTCTGTTCTTCAAGGAGAAATTGGAAACAAAAGTGCCAAGGGAAGATGCCCCAATTTGTTTCATTCAGTTGATATGAATACAATAAGGATTCTCCATCCCAGCCTGCTTCCTCATAAGAAATGTGTTTTGCTCTTGCAATGTACTCTTTCCATCCTGAACCACTGTAGACATGCTCAGTTTTTTCACACAGAGCCTTTTTTGTGGTGTTCTGCAGTGCTTCAACACTCCTGTAGCATTAAATAATTTATCCTGAAGAGTGGTGTTACTGCAGACAGTGGTCTTTGCTCTGACACAAAGTGCTTTGCAATGACTGTGTCACAGCTAAACTGTCTTTTAGCCATCAGAAGTTGCTGAGATATATGAATGGGCAGCATAGATGTTCTTTAGGAAACTCAGGGACATTCAAAAATACTTGGAAAAAGTAATGTTCAATGTTTGCTCTGGAACCATCGCATTAAATACAGGAACATCCATTTGGTCATCTCAGGAGAGGGTCAATTTAAAGCACTCACACATATCATTAGGGTCCAGTTCCAGTTAAAGAGCCCCATGGATCAGTTCAGTTGCATAAATAAAACTACCATTTGAGGAAATCCCAGAAATTCTTACAGAGCTGGCAGATTTGATACAGGACATACAGGGGACCTACATATTCAGCAGCTGGAGCTGGAAGCCAGTGGGAAATGTTAGGGCATATAATATTGTACCAGACACCTACGAGTAAGCAACTGAATCTTTCCTGGAATCTCAAGATTGATGATATCCAGTGTAGTCCATAGAGATATTTACACTGAGGTGTCTCAGACTATGAGCTGGATTTTGCCCACCTCGTTTCTTCTGCTGCCAGCCTTCTCTCTGAAGGCAATATATTGCAATGTGGTTGTAAGGACTAAGATAAAACACTATGCTAGTGCACAAAATTTGAGTTTCCTTGGTGACTGGACTGTGTTTTCCTGTGCCTCAGCTCAGCATGACTTTGGTGAATGAATGCTGCCGTGGGGCTCTCAAGCAGAGCTCCCTACTCTTTGGCTTTGCTTGAGGACTCATGTGTTGCTCCGGTTTCCTCCTGTTAGTTTGAATTTTGCATGCCTGTGTGTCAGATGAGCACAGCCAGCAGTGTTCTCTCCCTCCCTGTGACATTGTCCCTGTGCCAGGACCAAGTGAGGTAGGAGCATGGGGTGGCAGCACAGGAACCAAGGAAGCATCTGTGCTGCCTTTGTGTGCACTGAGGGCTCCCACACTGTGAGGAACTCTCAGCTGGACTCATCTGGCTGAAGTCCAGTGCCTTTGAATGGTTCCAGTAACTCACAGGAGTTGGAACATGCTGGGGAATCTGGCCAAAGCTGCTCAGGGTTTGTGGTTGAATGGGCTAAATTGGGCTAGGGAGAGAGTGCTTGCTCTGATTGCCTAATTCATTTTTAACATTAACCATAATTTTTAACAGAAATACAGCTTCAATTAACTCTTTTTTCTTTTTTCTATTTAGACAGAAGTCCATACCATACAAACCATAAACACTTTTTGGCAAGTTAGCCTACGTAGGTTCCTTAGCCTAAGATGACACTGCAATCAGAAAAACATGCAGTGAACAAACTACAAAACTCTTCATGCCTTAAAAAACATTTAAACTCCTCCAGAGTGTGAAGTTTTGTTCTGAACAAAAACCTTGAGGCTCTTGTATGCGAACACGGCATTTCCTGTGTCTACCTCCAAGGATCATATCATAGGATGGTCTGAGTAGGAATGCACCTTAAATTCTTTCTAATTCCAACCCTCTTTCCACAGGCAGGGACATCTTTCACTAGACCAGGTTGCTCAGAGCTTAATCCAACCTGGCCTTGAGCACTTCCAGGGTTGTGGATCCATGACTTCTTTGGACAATTTCCAGTGCCTCACCACCCTCACAGTAAAGAATTTCCTTCTACCATCTAATATCAACCTGCCCTCTTTCAGTTTAATGCCATCCCTCCTTGTCCTTTCGCTACAGGCCCTTGCAAAAAGTCTCTTCTTCTCTATCTGTCATTTTGCCCCAAAAGGGTCTCAATTGCTCTCATTGCTCCTTCTCTGCAGGAAAGAATACACCTGTTCTGTTTTTAAGGAGAACTGCAAAGAAAGAGTTTTGTGGTGGTCTTTATACCTTTTGATCCTGGAATTATTGAGCCAGTGTTCATTCTTGTCTCCCACTGTCTGCCTCCAGTTTCCTCCAAATGCACAGCTTGTGAAAAGTAGAGCCATGATCATTAAGAGGTCAGAACGTAATGCAAAGTGAGTTAACTTCACTAAAACTGTTTATCACCAGGTGGAATGGACAACAGAAAGTGTGGAATAGATTTCTCTCCTCAGTTCCAAATAGACTGGAGATTTGTTACCTGCCTTAGCTCTGGATCACAATTAGGTAGGCAGGGTTGTCAAATTAATCTCCAGCATTTTCTGCACAGAAATAATTTCATGTGGTTCCCAGAGCATAAATGTATACACAGAAAATCTGATGTAAATGGGTTTACTACACACACCCCCCAAGAAATGCATATGTCTGAATGTCTTGCATGTGATCTGGGATTGAATTCTACCAGCACAGGAGATCTGATTAGCAGGAGGATTAAAGCAAGTCTCAAAAGTTTGAAATACCTTTCAGACAAATTTTTTGAGCAGGAAAAAAGTTAATTGCCTCTAGGGAAATGTAGGTATAGTGTAAAACCTGCACACATACAAGCTCCAAGAACAAAAACATACCAGCACTGATAAGTACAGGCAGTAAATGAGAGCCTACAAGGATAAGTGAGTGTAGCCAGTCCATGGTCTGAGGGAAAAACAAGGCCAGAGTCTGCATTCAGACAGATGTGGGAACAACTTTATTTCCTGAGACATCCAGATGTCTTCCACTTAAAAACCTACATATTTTTCCACGGGAGAATAATTGTGTCCTCAGATGTGGTGGCTGCCCCCTGTACTTGTGACTACTCTGAGAATCAGCCTGTCCTTAAAATCAGCTCTTTTGGGCCCCTTTCTAACAGATACAAAGTTCATTTTTTGTGTCTCTGGGTATTGTTTTGGGTCCACAAAACAGAAAACAATACTGATCAGTTTGAAAGGCTGTTCTGTGCAGAATTAATGTACAAAAGATGCACATAATTGATAGTATAATTACATCCCGTCTTGCATTCTGATCGCTAAGCATTCAGTATTCTTTTCAGGAAATTAATAACTTTACAAAGCAGCTGCTCCATGCACCAGCTTTAAAAAATAATATTGCTGTTGTAAACCATGGATTACTCTTTCTCATACAGGTAATCCTCTTTAAATTGACCATTCTGTAGTTTAACGAATTTATCTTTCTTTCCATGAGTTTTGAGCTTAGAACCAAATGGTTAAATGTCTATAAGACACCTTTAATTTTGGACAAAGTATTAAGAAATTTTTTAAAAATGAAGATACCTGCAAGTAGTTTTCCTTAGCCATAACAATATGAATTGGATGTTTGAGAGTTAAAGGCATATCCCAGCATATTCTGTCCTTCATGTTAACTCTGTAAGGAATCACACATTAACAAAAGCAGGAAAATCGACCCATTTGTATTTTAAAATCTTGTCACCAATGGGAATATTAGTTTCCCATGCTACAGTGTTTTACAGAGGCAAATTATTCATTTAGTAAAGCTAAGTGGGAATTGTTCAGTAAAATGTTTTGTGTTGGAAAGTGCTGGTTTGTCAAAACAGAATCCTTCCATGGGGACTGTGGGAGGAACCAAGGTTAAAAATTCTGCTGAAAACATCCTCAACTCTGAGAATCATGTGTCCTGTGATTGCAGCACTGACCTGAATAGCCTGAGCTCCACTCACAAGGCTCCACTCACAAGGACATTGAGAGCAGGACCTCAAAGCTGATTGTCACATAAAGAGTATCAATAAAGAGTCCTCACTGCTGGGCTATCCAGAGCAGTGCTCGTGTTCCTTCTCCTTTTGTGTAACAGTTCCATGAAAAACATAATCATTAGAAGATGATAGTTTACATTTATCTCACAGCAATAAGATGGTATTCATTGTCTTATTTTCTGCTACAAAACACCCTCATCTAGTTCTAACAGAACTCACTGGTTGTTGAGTAAAAATTGGTCTTCGAGATTGCTCTTGGCTTGAAACTTTTTGAAGGGTGAACTAATGTATGGGCAGGAAAATACACGATTAGGTTTCCTGGGATCTGGTTTCAGAAAATTTCTCAGGTCTCCCATATGCTTTCATAATTAAACTACTAAAGGAAATTCCATGCTAGCACAACTGATGGGAGTCCATAGTTTATTGCTCTTTGCTCATGTCATATTCCTGGTGGGAAATGGCAGGCAGTAGGATGGTATCTGGGCTCAAAAGTACATTGATAAACTCAAACATGATGCTTATTTCTGCCACATTTTTATTTACATAAGACTCATACCTGTTCTTATTTAAGTAAATGCTTTACACATTTTCATAGTAAAGAATCTTGAAATTAAAGCCAACAACCAAGCCTGTGCAAGTATTTGGAAAGGTTAGTCAATTTTCCACTGTTATCAAATCTCTTTTCTTGAAAAGCTGTGTAAACAAATGTTATTTTGGAAACTCTTAGCAAATGTCTAACATTTGCATTTGTTCAAGTTTATTTTTATTCAAAAGCTTCTCAGGTTATTGCTGTGTCTGATTCTTTTACATGTTCAAACTTGCCTGTCAGGAGCATTTCAGTTTGAAAATTTACTGCTTTGTGGCCTTTTAGACCCCTTAAATTCTTTATCTAAGTGCTCCTGAAGACCATGACAAATAAAGCACAACCTTGACTTTTGAAGAAAGAATGAAAAAAAAAATCTTGGTGGCTTTTCTGAACTGTCTTTAAAAGGATCAGCAAGAACCCTGCATAACTCTGTGACTGCTAAAGGTTTGGTGTGACAGTCAATGATTTATGGTGAAAATGGTGATAGGACAATTTTTGTGAACAGCTCAGCAACGGTCTCACTTTATTCCCAAAAATGTTATTATTGGCTGAACTGCTAAGTGTGTTCAGTACCAGGACTGATTTCTGGCCCCCCATCCAAGTGGTGAAGGGTGGTTTGTGCCTATGCTGCTCAGGGTCTGCTCAGATTGTCTGCACCAGTGCTATGCAGTGCTATTGGTCCTGGACCTCTGCTGGGCCCCATGAAATCCCCCAGTGACCTCAAATCATAACAATCTTTTCTTGTGTATGATTCTCAGCTCAGTTCACAGTGTCAGGAATAGTGAGGACTGTGTTACAGCCTGACAGAATTGTGTTTTCTTAGCATGAAACGGAAAGAGTGAACTGTGTGAACTGAACTATGGGGTGAGGGCATGTTTGAGGATGTAAAACCTGGTACAATGTGCTATGGGACTATGTGAGATGAGCAGAGCTAAACCCAATGGGACTTCCTCATCATGACCTTTTGGAAGGGGATTCCAAAGCTTACCATCCCAAAAACTATGTGACATATTTTTTCCCCAGGATGACTGATTCACTTCAGAGGAAAATTTGTGAGCAAATTAACAACACAGTATGGATCTCCTGGAGACAAGGATCAGTGGGTTACCTGGGGACCTAAACTAAGTGATAATTTAGACAGATCAGCAACCTCTGTGAGAGTTAGGATGGGGCAATGCTGAGTAAGCAGAAAATCCTGCTTCATACTTTTATCAAGTTTGATATGTAGAGATTAATAAGAGGCCAGTTTTCAGCCAGGTCACTGTCACTGAGAACTTTGGTGAGGTGAGGACCATTGAGGCAGGATTCCAAGAAAACAGCCATGTGAAAATAAATTAATGACATTTAAGCTTGTTCAGAAAAACTCACATTTTTATACAGCTGATTTCAGAAATATGCTGTAGATAATCTAGTTAAAAATATAGAGACTTTTAAACACTTCTGATGGAAGCACAGGACATTTCCTGAAGATTAATGACTGTTTGGGAGAAGCTGTGGCTTGAAATTCAGCTGAGAGCCATTAGCCTCAGCTAGCCATCAATCCTCCAGAAAGGTTTGGTGCCAGAGTCATTATTACAATTAGGAGTTTAAAATGTATAGGTGTAGTGCATTTTCTGTGCATGCTGAAGATGCCATTTTGACAGGACTCTTCTGGAGAATTCTGATTTTGGCTAGAAGAATGGCTTGAAGTCTCTCAGGGGTATTCTAATAATTTAAAAGAATTTAAAACCTCAATCATGCAGCACCCTGGAAGATCAGCTGTGAACATCAGACCAAGTCATACACAAATATGTCAGGCAAATAACACCTCAAAAAGAGAATGGCCACTTTGTCTCATCAGTTGAGCAGTACTGACATCAAAGCTTTGTTAGGCAGTCATTAGCTTCAGCATAATTAAAAGCCCAAGATCCAGCTCTTCATAACTGACTGAAAGAAAACTGTGTGGAGAAAATCAGATTTGGAGGCTTTGCTGCTGATGATGAAGGGGTTATTACTACATGCAGCAAAGCCAATGGCAGATGCAGTGTCAGAGTCCATGGAAACAAGAATGAGCACTTGGTCCTTTTCACTAATGTGGTACAGGAACTAGGAGGGTCATATCTTTTCATAGGTCAACAGAAACATTTCTCTGCTGCCTTTTGGACTGTATTAACATACTGATAAAGCTCTATCTAGCTTTTTTAAGTTATGACTGGCAATTCTTACTTCACAGATTTCATAAATAAGGCAAAATGGACCTATCCATCTTCACTTCCTGTATGTAGGAAGCTATTTGGCTTTCTGCTGATACTGAGCTAAAGCGCGAGCCTTCAGCTAAAGTGTGCTTTACAGTTCTGTGCTCTGAGGCCATCAAGAGATGGAAAATCTTCCACCTTCCCCGGTGTTTCTTTTCATTCATTTATTACTTCAGTGTAAACATTTCCCCCTTCACAAATATGTTTGTGAATTAGACTGATCTGGCTCCATCAACACGCCTGTCCTTGAAGGTAATAAGCCAAATTTTCCTGGTAATTATCATTTGACATTTCTTTCCCAATTTTGCACTGTAATCAAGTTAACTTCTCATCTTACTGATAGCCAGAAAAATCCAATTCCTTTAATCTCTGCACTGAGTCACCTGAGATACATAGAAAAATAGAAGCACTTTATGCTGTAGAGATGTAACAGCCACATTAGCCATGTGGAAGTTTATATGCTCCTGGTTTTCCATCAGGACCATGTTCCTGGACTCATTTCTTTCCAGGATAGCAAAGGCAAATCTACCATTCCTTGTTCTTCAATGCATAGCTTCATGTTTGAGCCTACTGAATACTTTGTTTAAATATTTTGTTGAATTGGTCCAGTTTCTTAACTGGTCCAGAACATTCTGCCATTAATCATTACTCTGCCAATCTGTGTGTCATCTGCTAATTTTATTCATAGTAGTGTTGTTCAGTTCAGCAATATTTCATAAAAAAATCTGGTTCATTAATATAAATTATTTAAATCTAAACATCCTGCATTCAATAAACTTTTCCCAACAGGTTTTTCCTGAGACTGAGGACCCTGAAAATGGCTGGGTTTTATAGACTTAAATCACTATCCCAGAAAATTGACTAATAAACACTGTTATTAAAAGCTGGGTTATTTTGGAGGCTTGATGTAACTTTGGGGCTGATTCAAAGCCCATTAGAGTCAGTGAGAATCTATGTATGGACTTAATTTGCCATTGGAAAGGTCTTTTTTTGTGTGATGTTCAGGTTTTTTTTTGTCTTTATAGACGTGCAGTTTCCTCCTTGCTGAAAAATTCCTTATTAAAAAAAAAAAGAACTAATAGACCATCAGCAAAATCCCACAGCTACATTTAAAAATGATCTGCTTAATTGTGTAGCATTATATAAGTCTATAAACCTCTTTGGCTTATTGCTAAGAAAAAAAGGGCTCACTTCCTTTTTTTGTAACTCTCCCTTCTCGCCCAAGCACACAAGTAGTGGTGAAGGAATGTGAAAGAAGGGATGGGAAATGAGGTTTAAATGAAAGCAAGGAAGTAAACAAAGGCTTCCAGCACTATGCAATTGTTCTTCTACAACTTATCTTGGAAAGCACCAAATTCACCATGAAGGGTGGAGAAGGAAAAAGGATTGAACATGTGAGACTGGTTTTATCAATACAGATTGCTACAAATACAGTATTAAAGGGGAGCAGTGTAAAATAAGTGAGGTACAGGACAGGAAATCCTATTTCAAAATTATTAGGATTGCACTTTGGTTTCTTGGAAATTTAAATGTGACTTCTAGGACAGCTCATTTTCCTAAGTTTCCTACAATCTCATAATACTTTGTTTTTAATATTTCATCATTTGACTGTTCACTCACACTTCCTTCTTGCCAGCGAGAATGTGTCCAGCCGTGGGTGCAGCGCCATAGGATTTTTACAGCAATGTGTGATTCCTATAGCAGAAGTGTCCATATGTGTGATGAGCACCAGGAGAGTTCTATGCTCAGAAGAAATGTTAGAGTAATTTTGTCCAAATGAGAAAGTGCCAGGGAAATGTGTCAAAATGAACACAAGAAAATTATCTGCCATAAGCAGCCATCATTCCCAAGGGAGGGTCAGAGCAAAGGACGGTGCTGTTCGTGTTCTACTGCTCCAAAAGCTCACGCTACCCATGAGCAATCAACCTGCAAATCACAGTGGTCGCCACTTTTTAATAGCCCTGTTCAGATAAGGGCTTATCCTCTCTAAAATGGTGAGCACTACCAACTGGTTTGGAGTCCATAAGTTTTCCCATACAATGGTGAGTGTAAATCTAGACAGCTATGGTAGCTCTGCATTCTCACTGCAGTCATTTTCCAGTTTGACAGCCTACAAGGGAGCATATAAAGCAGCAAAGGAAATGCAAGACATCTGTAACAAAACCAGTGAACATGCTATTGATTTGTTTCCCTTGCTGGTGTGGTCCTGGCATTGGTCTCTTTCTCCAGAGAAATGAGTTAAAGAAACAAGTCCAGTAGAGAACATGGAATTTTACTTCCATTCATCTTCCTTATTTTGCAAGCACCACATTCTGCAAATCCCATGCCAGTAAAGCTCTTGGATCAGTCCTCAAATTCTTCTGGATCCTTGAGGGAGGAGATGTCAGAGCTGGCCAAGAATCTAAGTGGAAACTGATGACAGAAGCTGACATTAATCAGCTCCACAGTATGTTCTGCCCAGCAGGTTTCTTCCAATAAATCAAAGGGCTTCAGATCCAAAGGGCATTTAACCATTAGAGAGCAAGTGTTCACTGTGGTCTGTAGCAACTAAAGATGATGAATTTAATATTGATTTTCAGATATAACCCCATCTACATAACATTTGTGTGATTTTATATATAAATACACTGTACACTGGAAAAAATTCTCAGCTGGGGCAAGTCAGTAAAACTCCACTGATTTTACTACTCCACACGAACTGAAGTTTTATTCCCCAGTATATGAATAGAATGAAATGGTGCTATGTTTTCTCTCTTTTTTTTTTTTTTGAGCTGACAGTGATGAGAAAAAAACCACCATCATATTTGCAAAATTTCTGCCATTCTTGTGATAAGCTCTTTCTCCATGGTGACCATAGAGCAGTCATTAAAGGGAAGAAAGTAAACAGAGTGCTACATGTAGGTCAAGATTGCTTGCCAGTGGGAGTATGAATCCACAGCTACTCACAGAGGTGAGTCTGTGGCCTCAACTGGGCTGCTTCAGTGAGCATCACTCACCAGTGGCAAGAGGGTTTTAGCATCCTGAAAAACCTTTTATTCCTTAATTTTCAAATTCTGTGTGTTGGGTGGGACCGGGGGGGGGGGGGGGTGTATTGTTTTTCTTCTTCTATCTTTTGGGGTTTTTTCCAATAACAAGCTTCTGTAAATACATTAGCAACAAAAGGAGGACTGAGGAGAATCCCCTTCCTTTTTTGGATACAGAGGGAACACAGTGACAAAAGCTGACGAAAAGGCACTTAAGGCCTTTTGTATACTCACAGAAGATGCCTGGATCCCAGAAATGGAGCCAGAAATGGTAAGAGGTTTGCTGACCTGGAGAAAGAGTCTTATAGTGCATTAGGAAAAAACATATTGGTCTATGAGTATGGAAGATACATACAGGATGGCTGGAGATCTAGTCTAAATACACATCTCATTCCTGAACTTGCAGTGAAATTCAGGGGCACACTAGAATCTTTGATAAACGCTTCAGTGGTTTAAAAGATTTGTGCCCATTGATTCCATCCAGCCACAGGCCTTAAAAATACCTAGTACACACTCAAACACAAGACCTGGGCATATGTTATTTGAAAACTTTTCCCCACAAAAATGTAATTCTTCAAAACCTCTCAGACCATTCAAATTTGGGACTACCACTACCAGAACTAAAAGCAGGGATCAAATATTCCTCACCAGATTAAATAACATGCTTCTCTTCAAGTGCTGTGCCTGCAGCATTAATGGGCCTTTAATGTGTATACCCTGTAGACAAGGCACAGAAGCAAATACAAAATGTGGTGACTGGCAAATTGAAGAATTAAATTTAACTAGATCATAATGGTATCATTTTACACCCACTTACAAGGATGGATTTAGACAGAAAAATGTGCAGTTCTCCCTGCTGCTACCCGCCTCTGTATTCTCATAGAATGTTCCCGCCACCTCATGAAGAAGTTAGGTATATTTAAAACACAAACTACAGTGTCTAAACAGGCAGACTACTTTAAAACTGGATATTTTTTCACTGCAGTACATAGTGTAAATACTGATTAAATTTCCCTTTTATGTGGGAAAGATTCTGAATGGCAGTTATTAACCCCAGCAATAACTTAACATCAGGTTTTCTTGCAAAGACAATGTTTCAGCTGATGGGTTTCATGGCAAGACAATGAAGAGCCACAGACCTCTTGTGGAAAAATTGGATTCTGGGTGCACTGTGCACTGGGTAAAAAGTAGGCTGGACAGCCCAACCCAGAGAGTGGTGGTGCATGAACTTCATCCAGTTGGCAGCCAGACATCAGTAGTGCATTCCCAGCGCTCAGAGCTGGGGCCAGTCCTGTTCAATTTCTGTATCAGTGACCTTTTTGTGTTGTGTTAGATTGCTCTATTTTCCCCCCGTGTTAGATTGCTCTATTTTCCCCCCGTGTTAGATTGCTCTATTTTCCCCCCGTGTTAGATTGCTCTGTTTCCCCCCGTGTTGGATTGTTCCGTTTTCCCCTCTGTTAGCAATGGTTCAGGCTAGATTCACTCCACCCTCCTCCCGCTGTCTGTAATCCCAACTCCTCCCATATCCCTATGACAATGAATGTATCCTCTAATAATCCCTCCCCGATGCGCTGTCTGCCACCCACGCTCCCTCCCTTCCCTCTAGAAACTTCCAGCTGGAGTGTCGGGTGATTGGCCTAGAGGTCGGGGCCCCTCCCTCAGTGTCCTACCATTGGTCTGTCCCAAATGTCCGTCCTTGTCTCCTCCCCTGTGTACCTCACCCTTTAAAAGCTGCTGCACCCTGTGGGTGCGGTCTCCAATTGTGGGTTTCTTTGGAGCTCAGTAGACCGACTGCAGCTCTAGCTGGAGTCTGCTTTTTATCTCTCTGCTGATTGTAGCCGCAGGCCTCGTCCGCCACAAGGAGCTGTGCCCACCATAGCGTGGGGCAGACTCCTCAGGCGCTGTCCAGGGTGACACAGCCCAGGAAAGTGCCCCCTACTGCAAACGGAGCTGGACGCTAACCGGGCAGCAAGGAGGGATGAGCCTCCTCTCTAGGCTTTCTCCAGTTTGCCGCTTCATGATCTGGGTCAGGGGAATCAATTACCCTCAGTCAGTTTGGCGATGACACCAAATTGACTGGGAGTGTTGGCCTGCTGGAGGGCAGGAAGGCTCTGCAGGCAGCTCTGGCTGGGGTGGATGGATGCTGAGGCCAGTGTGAGGTTCAACAAGTGCTGGGTTCTGCCCTGGGGTCACAACAACCCCTGCAGTACTACAGGCTGGGGAAGAGCAGCTGGACAGTGGCGAGGAACAAAAGGGTCTGGAGGTGTTGGCCACGAAGGCCAGTGGCGCCTTGTTTGTACCAGAGCAGTGTGGTCAGCCCAACCAGGGCAGTGATTTTCTCTCTCTGTACTTGGCACTGGTAAGATCCCATCTTGAGTCCAGCTCAGGGTCCCTCGCAAGAGCAAAGACATTGATTGAGGTCTTGAAGCATGTCCACAGAAGGACAACAAAGCTGGTGAAGGGTCTGGAGCACAAGTTCTGTGAGGAGTGGCTGAGGGAGATGGGACTGTTTGGCCTGGAGAAGAGAAGCCTCAGGTTTTACTTTCTTGCTTTCTATAACTCCCTGAAAGCTGCTTGTTGCCAGCTGGGGATGATGCCCTGACAGGCATCTCTGTTCTGCCGAGAGCAGAGGCTAGGCAGTACTAAGGGAATAAAGTAGTATTTATTAGAAGGCCTTCAAAGGATACACCTTGGGCAGTACAAGAACCTGGCCATGGCTACGCCAAAGATGCATGAAGGATCACACATTTTCACACTTTTATAAGTTCTGGTCCATTTACATATTGGGGTCAATTGTCCAATTACAGGTTCAGATTATGCAGTCCCATCCTCCCAGTTTGCTCTCCTCAATTTGTTCTTGTTCAAACTTTTTGAGCCCAAAGCTGCAATGGTGTACTTGGTTACTGAGCTGGAAAAGGATTGTTTTGTCTAACTAAACTGTGTTGGTGACTAAACACTTGCTAACACTTCAGAGTTAAATATGAGTGCAGTACAGAATCTGAAAAATATGAAAGCTAAACCTTAAGGCATCAGGGACAGGCGTCTTCTCCCAGTTAATAAGCAACTGGGCAGTAGAAAGTGGCCTCAAGTTTCTCCATGGGACATTTAGGCTGAATTTTAGGAAAAGAATCTTCAGTGAAAGGTTTGTTAATTGTTGGAAGAAACTGTCCAGGGAAGTGGTTACATCATCATGCCTGGGGCACTTGGAGATGTGGTATAGTGGTAAACTGGGCAGTGCTGGGTTCATCATTGGATTTGATGATCTTCGAGACTTTTTCTAACCTAAATGATTCTATAAAAGCTCTTATATTTATGCCAATGTCATCTACTCTCTGCTTATTGACCTTGTTCACAAAAATATTCAGGCTACTGAAGCAGCAATAGTACATTACCAAGAATTAGTACAATTAATTTGGCTTCTGCCTTGCTAAAACTGTTTTAGAGGTGTTACCTTAGGAATTTACCGGCGAAACAATTTTGCTTTTTTTAGAAAACAGTCACTTGTTGAGATTTAAACATTTTACAGACATATAGCAATTAAAATTTGTTCAGAAATGGTTTTGGAGGAATATCTGGTAGGTGTAAGAATGACACTAATACTTTCCCTTATTAGAAAAGTCAAACGCACAGTAAGAGCCTGTAAGATGCAGAAAAACAGCAGCACAAAGGCCTAAACTGCAAACCTGCTTAGATCTATGAGTGAATGCATGGTGTCTTCCAGGGAGTAGTCAAAGTAGTCAAATGCAAGCATTTGAAATACTCAGTTTTGTATGGGGAGCAGGAAAATGGTGGAAACAGGATGAAATACAATCCTTTTCTGATGAAGTTACTGCTGTGCTGTTAGCCTCAATGTGGCAAGTCTGGCACCACCAGCACCTTGGTGTAAAAAAAAATTATATAAGTAATAATATGTCATAAATTTGTGGGGCAGTTTTATAAGAGAGAAGAGTTTTAACACCCACCTACTTCAAGGTTACTTCTCAGAGTTAAAGGGAAAAAATCCCAACTCTATGCAAGGGGCATAGAGGGGGAAATACCAGCCAGCCCATTTTCCATCAGAGAGAGTGTCTAAAAATGAAGACTCAAATGCTGGATGAGCACCCCTTCCTTCCCACAAGTGCATGAAGTGCTGTCGTGCTGCAAGTTATGTGAGCAAAGAGCTACCAGGCTATTAAAGAGATGATAATTTCATCCACCTCTATGTGCTCAACAGAAAAAGAAGATTGTAGTAGTTCATGTAGGATCTGTTCTTTCCTTGGAATACTATTTCTGGCTTCAAAAGTCAGGACGAATGTTCTCAATACTCTAAAGCAAAATAAAATTAAGTTTTCACCTTAAGAGTGTCTGTGGGTTTGTGTGGTATGTGTACAAATATGTGGCTTCTTTCCTCTAGTTGAAGGTTTGGTGGAGAGAGAAAAACACTTCTTTTACTTTGTGTTCATTTATTTTTTTCCAAGATTTTACATTTCCAGGAAAAAAAAAATCTGATTTTTATTTAATTTTTTTTTTTTTCCACAGGCACGTTGATATTTTTGTTGCAGAATAATAAAATGTTTTGTAGAGAATGTAGAATAAGAAGGGTCCACTTTTGTCTCCAACAATTGAATAGCACTTCAGTACAAATGGAGGATGTTCTCACCTATTTGAGACAGGGTAGCTGAGATTAATGATTCTCATTATTGTGCTATACTAACCAGTACAAGTTTTTCATATCATCTGCAGAGACAGTGATGTGCAGACAGGAAAACTGGATTTCTGACTGTGCATACACCAAGTAAGCTGACCACTTCACCCATTTGTGGGAAAGAAGGAGTAAAGGATGAATAAGTCAGGTCCACATCTAGCATTTGAGTCTTCATTTTAGAAAGTCTCTCTGATGGAGAACAGACCTGCTGGTGTCTCCCCCCTTCATGACCCTTACATACAGCTGGGATTTTATTCTTTCAACTTTTGAGAGAAGTCATTAAAGCAGATATCTTGGGGCAGCATCTGTAGGTGGTTATACCAGTTAGCTTAGAAGTGAAAGGAACTATATGTTCTCATAACTGATCTGCACATGGACCTGAGAAGAGACACTTAGAAGGAAATTACTTAAAAACTTAGTTCAGTTTTTTGTCTTATTCTCTTAAGCCTGTTCAAATTCAGAAGGAAAAAAAAAAAAAGAATCAAGCTAAGTGGAATGTTATAGTTTGTGAACAAAGTTTTTGATCGGGAGATGGTTGGTCAAAACTGGAGCCAGTTCCATCATTACAGTGTGTACAAAGATCCCCAAGTCCATATTAATGTCAGAATTGAATGTTCAACTGACGTATGAATACACCATCGGGAAATTGAAGGTTTTTCTTCTTGTTGCTTATTTGTTATTTTGCCCTAGCTCCACTTCATCTATTAGTAAATGGGAGAGTGCCGGAGGTGCTGGGAGCTGCAGGAGAATGACCAAGGAGACTGCTGGCATGCAGCCCTGCAGCACTGCCATTAGAGGCAACAGAATTCAATCCAGATTCAGGCAGCTTCCCAGTGCACCCAAGTTTAAATCATTGCCATCTTAAGTGCTACATCTAATCAATGGACCATGATGGGTGTCTCTTGGAAGCAGTTCATTCATACTACCCTTTGAACGTGGGGATTAAGAGTTTATTTTGCTGACAGTCTATGGAGCCAGAGTGACCACACACATTCCTCAGGTGGCTGGGGCAAATCCAGGCATTGCTGCTTTTCAACCAGATTGCTAAACTATGACAGCAACCCTCTAATCTGCAGTGTAACAATATGGTGGCTTTCTGTGAAAGCTTGAGCTCTCAGCTGCATTTATTGCTTTCTTTAGGAGTGATTTATTACTATATACTATATGATTGTGTACCTGGAGTGGTCCAGAAAATTGTTTAGTTTCTTATGAAGCAGATGGAATGCATTACCTTGAACAAAAACTGGCGCTAGTGTTTGTTTTGTTCAACCCTGGAGCCAATTTGCATGTTAAGCTGAAGCCTTCTGAAAGCAAAGGACACAGAACCCAGGCCAGCCTTAAGTTCCTGTGCAGGTATCCTGTATCAGCTCTCCTGCCCACTCATTTAATCAAATAATGCCCTTTCACCTATTTTCCTTTCTCATGCTCTTCTATTGTGTAAGACTTTTTTTATTTTTTTCACCCCCAAAACACTTACTTGCTTGCTTTAGGAGAAAGCAAGGGGTTTTTGGAGGATGGCTATGAGAAGGTTAATTGCCTTCACTACCTCAGGCTCTTCGTATAACTTTGTTAAAGGCCTCTTTCTCAATCTCCCATCTGTTAAACTGAGATATAGTGGGTCTCAGTTTCCCACCAATGTGAAACATTTGAGATTATGAAAAGCTCTGATACTGTGAGACTTGTAACTTGGACTTGGTGAGCAAGGGAATATGGGAATTTAGAGAGCAGTTTAGATGGGATTTAGAAATCTGAATAAGAGAGTGTGATTGATACAAAAAATCCATGTACTAGTGTAGGCCGATAGGGATCTTCCTTTCTGCCAGCGGTTACTCGTGAACATGTATTTCTACCACTGGCATACTCAGAGTTACTGTCTCGACTGAGATGAGTAACTAGGCACTTAACCTCCTACTTGAAATCTTTCTCTCCAGTGTTCCTTGGTCACTGCAACCTTTGTAGTACATTTTGAATTGTATCTAAGTCCTTTTACTCAATCAGGCCTTATTTTAAACACTTGATGTACTTCACGTATCTGAAATAAAACTTGGCTACAAACCATTTATTAGCTTTGAAATATTTAATTTACATGCATTGTATGAATGTCAGTTATTTGTGCCCCAGTTCTGTGAGTTCATTAATCCTTGAGTCCTCATAATATCATTGTCCCCATTAATAATATGTATTTTAGACTTCAAATCTTATCTATTAATATTCCTGTTATACCAAGTGTGGTGAGCAACTTCACTTAATCGCTCTTGCCTATTCAAAGTAGCAACTACTTTCAAAAGACAAGAAAAAAGAGCCTATCCATAACTGTGGCTTGGAAGTGGCTTGAGTTCAAGTGTCTGCTGCTGGTTTGTATCACAGTACCACAGAATGGATGGGGTTGCAAAGGAGCTCTGGAGATCATCTCATCCAACCCCTTTCTTCAAGCAGGTTTGCCTGGAGCAGGTTGCACAGGGCTGCGTCCAGGTGGGTTCTGAGTATCTCCAGAGAAGTACACTCCACAATCCCTCTGGGCCAGAGCCTGTTCCAGTGTTTTGCCACCCCCAGAGTAAAAAAAAAAAAAAAAAAAAAAAAAAATTCTTATATTCTTATATTTAGAGAGAATTTTCTATGTTTCAGTTCTGCAGTTCTGCCCATTTCCTTTTTCCTGCTCCCTGGCACCGCTGGAGAGGGCCAGCCCCCACCCTCTTGACATTGACCCTTAGGATATTTGTATACATAGCCTCAGAGATGGTGAAGGTGTTACTGTGGATCTGGCTATTATGACCTTAGGCCCAAGAGAAACCATTCTGCAATAGCAGCTGGATGGCCAAACCCATTTGGGTTGCGTCAGACCATGCATGGGACAAATAGATCAAGCTCCTGGCTCTGCTTTTCAGTGAGAGTCGGCATGGGACTCAGCTGTTCTTATTCCTTTCGTGACAAGAGATAAAATGCTGTTCTATGTTTCAGAATAAAAGAAGGTGTCTACAAATACTAGATCACCTCAGAGCTCACAGGGCAATTGACAACGTTGTTGCATTGGTAAAGGGCTGGTAGGGGTGGTTTGATCCCTGTCAGGATAGTCAGGAGAGGAAAAGCTGAAAACAGAATCAGGAAGATTCTGGGATCATTACCAGACATTATCTCTGTCATGACAGTGAGAAAGGAAAAATTGGCATCTAAGTTGGTAAGCTGGATTTCATCCTAATCATTGTCTCAAAACATTTTACTACCTAAACTTCTTTCTGTGCCTCTTATTTCTGCTGCTCTAATAAATTAGCTTCAGATTTAATAGGCACTGACTTCTACCTCAAGACTGAAATAAATTTAGCAAGAAATTCTAAAACATCAGGATTTCTCTGAAGTAGCTGTCTGTATGCTCGAAATTAGGGGTGAAGGTATGATCAATTAGTTTTAAACTGAGTGTTAACAACAGCCTGTTGTCTAAAATAAGTGTCTCCTGCTATAAAGTTCATTCATCTTACATTGCTGTCCAGCCTAGCTCATCTTTGTTGGAAAGTACTTGTTGCATTTCTTTTATTCTTCAAGTCATATTGGTACTGTCCTTCTTCCAGCAAATGTCAATAAATGTCTTCACTGTGTTTATAACTGTTTAAAAAACCTTTCCAATCAAATCAGAACCATTCCCAAGCCAGTTTAATTTTCCCTGGCTTTCCCAGAGAGGTGGAGAGGTGAAAGCACAGCAGGATGCTTGCATTCAGCAAGATCAGGTTGAAAAGCATATTTGAGAAACCAGGAAAACAGTAGGAGCAGGGAGGTGAAATATTTAATTCACAGGAAAAACATGGGAAAAGAAGAATCTTAATAATTACTTATGTAATGGAACAGCCACAAAAATAAGACAGTGTGAAGTTCTAGAGAAGTAGAAACATTCTAGAAAATGTAGGAACAAGATAAAAATGCATGCAATTGCGTAAAAAAGGAGGGGAAGAAATGGCACGGAGCGTCTTAGTAAGTGATGATCTTTACATATCCTGGCACAGGGACCTGGCACAGATTCAGCAAAAAGGTGTTTTATCTGGGAACTCAGGGGCAGTCATTAAAGATTAATCCATAGATGCTTGTGGAGAACTCTGACATAGCAAATGTGTGATAAGCAAAGGGACAGTTTAGATAATGTATAACAACATTATATGGTTTATGACTGGAGATTAAATGGAGTTCAACAATTGAAGAAACTCTTAAAATGTTTCTTTTGAAAACTGTAGCTACTGCAGACCTTCAGATGTCGTAGTATCCTTGTACCTTCCTCATGGCTTTGACATTCATTTCATACTATTATGCAGTCTCACAAAGGTGCTGTGCAATCTGGGAGGCAGTAGAAGGAAGGTGAATATCAACATGATGTCAGTGGTACAGTCAAGAACAACAAAATGGCACTTAGCACACCAAATGTCTAAACTGCGTTCACAGCTTTGGGTGGACTTCTGCCAGCCTGAATTTGGTCCACATTCATGCCAGATTTATTTTACTATGGTTTGGATACAAAAATTAAGTCAAAGTAGGGCATTTCCAAGACTCGAACCCGAAACCTAAAGTGAAACTTGGAGCGTGTGAACCTTTGCAGTTTGAAACCAAAGAAAATGTTTGCATGAACCCTTGCTAAGCAAGCCCGCTGTGTTTCAGAGGAGCTCTAATAAAAACCACACTGCCATGAATCACTGAATATTCCGTACTTTGACTTGGTAAATTTATGTAAGTTCCATGACAGTCCTTTTAAAGAGTTCATTTTTCACTGAGCTCTGAGCCAAATTATGAAGTTGTTGATGAGTTTTGCTAAATCCTTACCCAGCCTAATCCTACTAAAGTTAGAGGGAGATTTGACTGAGCAGGGAGAAAACAAAAACTGAGTCCAGGTTTGGACTTGGATACAGTAGCTTGAATTTATACAGTTTATTTTTAGGAGCTTGAATAAATCTATCTCCACTAATGTATATTAAACACAAACAAGTAACAGAAAACTCTGTTCAAAAACTCATGAAAGATGAAATTCAGACTGTTTCCCCAACCTGCTCTCAGTCATGTTTATTCACATCAGGAGAAGGTCTTTAATGTCACAGCTTAATGACACTTTTTCCTCACTAAGTTCCTTCATTCAGTTTCAGGACTGCTCTGGCCACAGACAAGTCTTATGTAGCTAATAAAGGTATTTTCTGCTGCAGTATCTCGATTCTTTAAGGCATTGGAAGCTCTGTAATGAATTGAATGAGCTTTTACACAGAGTGGACTTGTTCAAGAGCATGAGTATTTTCTTCTACAACTAAATTTCCCCCTTTCTCTGCTCTCAGTTGCAGTGATGACAAGAAAAATAACTCACAGATTACCAGAAACTGCTCCTCTACTTTTTTTTTTTTTAATTGAAACACTGTGGAATTCTGAGAATTGAGCTGTGACACCCAAACTGCTTCACTGATGCATTTACACCATTATAGGATGAGCTCTGCATGTGTGTCATCTCTTTTTCCCAAATCAGTTCAGACAAGACCAGGTCCAGGACAAAAAACTCCTTGTTCAATGAACCTATCTAACCAAATCACTGCTTTTCCCCTCTGCTTCTTGACCAGCAAAATCCAGCTTTCTCCTATAGTAACCTCTTTACAGGCTAAAACTCAGCCTGCTGTTTTTCTAGTCTGCTACGTCCTCTCTACTTTTTCACACCTTCCCTTAATCTTTGATTTTTCCCTACCATCTGCGTGGCTATTTTCAAATCCTTCATCATGGCTCAGTCTGTTTTCTGTGTCAATTCCAGCCCCATTTCTCACCAACTCATCCCAGTTTCTCCAGTATCTTTTTTTCATAATCCCCTGCAACCATCTTATTCTGTTTTTTATCTTATTATTCACAATCCAATGTGTCTCTCTTCTTGATTGCCTTTGATGGATTAACATGGCTTTGATAATTTTGGAGGTTGGTGCCCAATCTGGAAGCACTCACAAGGATGTGAAGTGACAAGAAAAAGTGAAATCCCATTTTGTGTTCCTTACTAGGCAAGGAAGCTGAGTGGGGAAGCACTTTTCATTGACATATTTCAATATATTTCTAAATGGTGGTCTGTAGGGCTGCCTCCTTTCAGTAGAGGTGAAATGTTCAAGCATGACTGGTAAGTACAGTGATCATGGAGCTGTTTTGGAGATTATGGAAGCTGTTAATCTTTTTTTTCAAGAGCTCAAAGTTTGGGAAAATGTGGGTTGATCAGATCTCAGCCTGTACTGCACAGATCACAGATGCACATGAACTTCTGCTGGCTCTGACTTCCCACATACAGAGCACAAAGAGGCTGATCAAACTAAACAGGGAGCAGAAGTTATTAACATTAAAAGCCCACACTTTTGGGGTTTTTCCTTCAACTCACTGAATGATTTGATTGGCAGTTGCCAAAATATCAGCCTGAGGCAGGCAAAGTCATGGGATATTTCAGTCCAAATGGTTAATGTTCTGGCATAGTTATAATAAGCAGCTGAAAACTGTATTTTATAATGACACATATCAAACAACCTGAATAACATGGAGCGCTACCAGACAGAACTATAATTAGAATTGGGCAAGAATCAGTTTTCCCATAACCTCCAACATTTTTTTCAGTAGTACATTGGCACAAACCCAACAGCTTTTGAGGTTTTACTAAAAAAAGAAAGAATAAAACCACTCCTATTAACCTGGTGATCAGAGTATTCACCTACACCCTCCACTTGCTGGGGATGAGCTATAACTTTATGTCTTATTTCCTTTATATTTTTCCCCTGGTATAGCTGCTTCACTTTGTATATTTATTGTTCATTGATCCAGAGGAAGCCTCTAAAGCTCAATACACAAAGATAATCTGGTGTCTCATTCTTATAAAGCTTGATGCTTAAATGGTTTTATGGTTCCAGATCTTAATCTCTAGTTCAGCAGTCAGGAGACTCCCCTGGAGTGTTAAAAGTCCAGTGTGAGTCAGGCTGGTTCATGAGCTAAATGAATTCCCAGGCTTCCCTTCTCACTCAGAAGTGGGGCTTTCTTTTTTGTGGTTTTTAACGGAAATTTTATCCCTGACATGAGGAATCTTTTCTACGCGGTTTTGGCCAAATCTGAAAGTTCTGCTTCTGACAGATCAATGCTATGCCAAAAGAATTTGTGAAACAATTTCTAGAAACCATTGGAAAACAAAAAGCAGTGTTCTGAAACCTGTGAGATTATTGCCAGGGACATTATTGTGTAAAAACCATCATGTCTGCTTTGGCATGACACACACGATACTGCCTGACTAGAGGTCATTCTTCAGCTTTTTGTTGTTGTATCTAAGTGAACTTTAAGAGGCTTAAGTTAATAAGTAACAGCAAAATTGTTCCTGCGAAACCAAAGCAGAGCCTGACAGTGTTCCCTGTTTGGTTTGGATGTTGCAGCTGGATGCCTGAACTCCAGGAGAAGGAGCAGCCATGAGGACAACAACTTCTTCCACTGACCCCAGTGCTTTTACCACTCCCCATGGTGTAGTGTACTTCTGGTTTGCCCTAAAATTACTACGGCATTAGGGTCCAAAATGGATTCATTATTTCTTCTTCCTCTATAGCCTCTAAAAAAAAAAGAAAAATAAACCCAAGTGCATTATTATTGATAGTCTAATGGAGGAAAACATTCACAGAGATAATAAGAATAAGAAAGTCAGTTTTTACAGAGATTGAGAGAAAAAACCAATATGTTAGTGGTCCAATGTACAATAAAACCTCCCTCCCAGAAGAAACTAAGTAAAGAACCACATTATTAGCTGGACAAGCTTAGTAATGTCATGAGTCTCTGCAGAAGCAATGATGGTCATTTTGTTTTTCTTTGGTTGCTTAAATACAGGGCAGTGTGTTACATGATTTCTGTAACGCTGGGAAAGCTTGAGGCCTCTGACAGCTGGAGTTTAGAGAGTGCATTGCTGACATCTGGTGGAAATATTTATAGTTTAAACACTGTTAAAACTTTAAATAAAGTTTATGAAGCAGCAGAATTTTCCCTTCATATGAGGGTGTTTGGAGACTCTGGAAGACTAGAACTGTAGAAATGTGGAATGAAGGCATATATAATTTCTGAAATCTAGAACATGTGAGCATTTGCTGTTTGTTGGTCTGGGATTCTGGGCATGCATTTTCACTGTTTATTCACTAAACTCTTCCAAAAGTATTGGAACTACCCCAAAACAATATATGCAGGAAGTCTCAAACAACTTGAATACTCTTATAGGTACATTTAAAATGCTTATGGACTTTTGCAAATAATACAAATAATATAAATTAATAAATAATATAAACAAGCATTTATATTAAAGAAATCTTCTTTTAAATGAATTTGTATGAATGAGTAACATATTCTGAAAATAGCCACATTAAAAAAAAAGAGGCGGAAGAAGCAGCATTATTTGTATTCCTATTTAATGCTGATTAACTTTGGAGATGTTTCTTTATAATTTTAAGTGACTGGTATCACATCACCATGCAAATACCAATGAATTATAAATTATACTTTTTCCTCATGCCAAAACTTCAAAAATAACGTATGTATTTTCCCAGACTCTCATGTTTCTTGCTGACAAGTTAAAAGTCAAAGAACTGTTCCAAAACTGCAAAGGAAGGAGCTATTTTTTCAGAAACCTTCTACATAAATGAAAATTCAGAGAAAAATGCTAAATGGAAAATCACTATTCAAAATGGTTATTTGAAATAAATACAGAATTTCTGGGTATCTCTGATAAGACAGTTTAAAAAATGTTAAAGTTCTGTGTAGTTCTGAATCTTAGAAAAGATGAAAGATTTTATTTGTAAAACCAGCAGCTGTTTGCCGCCGAAGTCCTCATGTCACATATTCTGTCTCAAATACATGTCATTTAAAGTGCTATGTGTATTGTCATGTGACTTTTTGTGTCTGTGTGGCTCCTCTCCAGTCTGATTTGTTTTACAAAAATTTGCAATTTCTTTAGGCAGCATGTGGGTATAACCTTATATCCCACACCCAGGTAGTTCCCATCCCTGGCTGTTTATAGCAGTATTTATTATGAACTTACTGTCTGCCAGACTTGTGAGGTAGCTGGAGTTGTGCTGAAACTACGGAAGTTGTGAAATATTTAAAAAACTGGATTTTTGCTGTCATTTAATAGCAAAAGAAAACAACAGAAATCAGCACAGGATCACAGGAGATCTCTTCAGTGAGGTTGCTGTGTTTCACAGTGCTGGTAATGACACGGGTTACCAGGGAGCCTTGCACACAGGGCAGGATGCTGGTGGAAAGCAAAACCAGAGGCTTCTGCCAGGACTCAGGCAGGCAGCAGGTGAATGAACCCAAATTCTCTGTCTGAAAGCCTCTGGTAAGCCAGGAGCCAGCTCTGAGTGCTGGTGACTCTCTCCTCAGCAGAAGGAAAGTCTGCTATGTGTTATTACTTTTCAGATTAAATGAAAACACAGAAAAAAATGATGAGCTGAATTTCACATTGCAAAAAACATCCTGGAATGAATTTTTCTCTGGTGCAGCCCTTCTGGAGCCAATTGACTTTTGCTAGGAGAGGATCTGGCTAAATGACTTTGGAGGGAAGGTTAAACATTCTTCTTTTATTATCCTACCCTGTACCATTACAGGGTCCTTTTGCTTGGCTAGCATAAAACCAATTCTAATGCTAAAATAATTAGAAGGCTAGTTGCATTTGCTGTTTCAATATGAATAGCTCATGACATATGTCTCTGTGGAAACCTTTTGTACATGTTAAGTTTCATCTGTCAGCCATATTTTTCTCCAGTTCTTTGTGCTATTTTTAATATAATTTTAACCTTTTTATATACACTCAATCTGTGCCCCTGCCAGAATGGTATATTACAGGTTACACAGTTAGCAATACCTAGAGTTGAGGTTGCCAAGAGTCTTCTGCAGAATAATACTATTTCAAATTTCTTATAGCTTTTTGCTTTAATAGTACGAGCATAAGATATCTCATGTTTCTTTCAAAATAGCTCTTTATTTTGACTAGCTTAGCCAATAGCTCAGGTTTTGTTTTGGGTTGTTGGTTGGAGTTTTTGGTTGTTTGTTTTGTTTGGTTTTTTGTTTGGTTTTTTTAACAGCATAACGGAATAGTCTGGGGGGGAATGGACCTTAGAGGTCATCTACTTCCAACCCACCTGCCATGGCCAGGATACTTTCCACTAGACCTGGCCAATCAGAGCCACATCCAACCTGACCTAGAACACGTCTCGGGACAGGGCATCCACAGCTTGTCTGGGTAGCCTGTGCCAGGGTCTCACCACTCTCATCATTCTCTCCCCTGCTCTTTTTTTTTTCTGTCATTTCCATGACAAACTATAATCTAAGAAGAAATGTCAAAACCAATAAATTTTATATATATATATATTTGTTTGTTTGTTTATTTTCACACTGCCCCATAATGTTCAACTGGTTTTTTGAGAATGATTCCTCTCTGTCACAATCATGTAGTGCCTTGATCTGTGCTCTATTGCTAAAGATCTCATCATCATCTCATCACCATTGTCATTGACAGCTATGGGTCACAATTCCAGAACATGGTGCTATTGCTTCCTATTTTTGCACTGCCACATGATTATTGGAAAATATGAAAACATCACAGCTGCCTCTTCTGAGTCGTAGTCTGATTCTCCTGTTTAGAGAAATTCCAGCACCACATTGGAAGCCTGTGAGTCATAGCAATGCCAATGAGCAAACTACTTTATTTTATCACCTACTTTTCACAGTTTACAAAACTTAGTTTTGTTAAAAATATAAAACATTGGTGATGAAAGAAGAAGTTATGAAAATAAACATTTTTATGTATAGACCACAAGTACTGGAAAAAGTCTACTGGCAATATTCTCTTTGAATGTGAAGACAACAAGCTAAAAATCAAAACTCAAACCATTCCATGATACATTTAAAGCTCTTGCAAAATGGAATTAAATTGCATTAGTATAATATTTTAAAAGTCAGTGTACCCATTCAATTCAGCAGAGTTAATAAATAGGAACTAGATAGCATAATATGAAAGATATATGTAGTCTTGAGGTAGAAGTGAAAAGGCTAAGTTTATTTGTACAGCTCCTTTTAATTTAAAAAGCTCTATGTTGTGCCAATCATTAAATCAGTGCTATCACAGCACTAACCATTAAAACGCTTGTAATTGAGAAACATCAAACGAGATTATCTAAAGCCAAGCAACTTTTGTAGACAAAAGTCTTACTCTTGTTGCAGTGACAAGTTAAATAACACTCAGATCAGAGACAAATAGAAAACATAAGATTTCCAGGCTGTTAGAAAAATGAGGTCCTAAGTATGACAATGAGCAGCATTAGGAAACATTATAGGTGGCATTGTTAGAACAGCTGGGGAAACTGAAGGAAGCAGATGATGGAAATATCAAGGTTATCAGAAATGAAGATGAGGATTTGATATAATGAATGATGTAGGGAGAAAAGCTAAACTGCAGAGCAACAGAAATTATTAAATGAGAGAAATAAGGGCTGAAAGATGTGAGACAAGTCAAGCAAGATCAGGAGACAGGTTAGAAAAAAATAACAGAAGAAAAAGAACTCAAGAGGGAGAGGGGAAAAACAAGTTTTATTAAATATGAACAAAAGCAAGCTTATTTCAATGGAAGAAGAAAACTATTAGAGCAAGGGCAGCTGCAGTGCCATTCCCAGAAGCAACATGTACCACTCCTGCTGGTAATACCAGCCAGAAAAGACACATGTCCTCAAACATATAAAGCTCTAAAAATTCATCAGCTGTCTGATGAGAATTCAAGACTTTTGTGCCATATTGTCTCAGAGGGGACCTTATACACCCTCCTACTTTCAGATCATGTTCACTTTCTGGTGGCTGTCAAAGCAGAGCTTGCTGTTTACTTGAGCTGCTTGAGAAAGAATCTGAGTCTTGGACAACAGTTTCTTCTGTTAATATGAAATCTACAGATGTACCTGAGATATTAATAGGGGATATTTGTTTGCAAATACTACCTGAAAAGCAATTTTAGATTTCTTTAGATTTGAAAAGCAGCTGCACTTTTGGTCCCTCAAAATGATTCAGTTCAAAGGGAAGGTTATTTACATGTTTGATGTCTCAGAAGATAAATTTATGGAAACATTTTAAATCACCAATACTTCTTTTATATCTCTTTTCCATTCTGTTTCTTTCAAAACATTTCAGAATTTAGATGTCTGATGTGAGGGTAATGCTTACATTGCACATTGGGGTCCCATGTCATCTGGAATTTACACCGGTTGTGAACATTTAAGTATCTTACAGATGTGTCCAGTTAGTTTATTTTTTCACCAATCTGAATGTATATTAACAAGGCAATTATTTTTTTTAAGTCTCTCTCACCTTTGGTATTCTTTAGAATGTGGGTGCTTTGCAGGGCATAAGAAAAATAAAAGAGAGGGAGGGTACTTCTGAGAAGATCAGGTCCTGCTTAGTCTGAATATGTTGATTTTTCCTGTGCCTTTGAAATTTCATGATCTTCAAGGAAAAGCAGAAGGAGAAATATGTAGGTTCAGAATGAGGTGACTAATAGGTGTATTTGTTTTAAAATATTTTCAGGTAATTTTCTGGATATTTAGAAATTGTATAGATTCTTCCTCAAAAGAACTCTTTAAACTGACTTTTTTTTTCAGTACTCTAGGTCAACTTACTAGGATAGAAACAGGAATTAATTTTGCAAAATATTACAGTGTTGTCTGCAGATAGTCATAGAGTATTGTCACTTATAGTACCCACATCTAGTCCTGGAGCTTAAATATTTGCTAACTGCACAACAGTGATAACTGCTTTGCAGTTTAAGACCAAATGCAAAGCAAGCATAGAAAAATCTAACCTGCAGTATTGTCCTCAGATCAGTCATGCCAACAAAATCTTCTGTGACCATTTTACTTTTACTTTTTGATTTTCAGGCTTTTGTTGCTTGCAGACATCATTTCTCTCTCCAGATCATTGTGAAGCAGTTTATGTGACCCTATGCAATCTATTGCAACATCACATTACCGTTGCCTCTAGTATTTCACAAGAATGTTTTATACATTACTACAGGTTTCTGATTCTGTATGGGAAACTTTAGCCAGAGAATCTTATTTGAAACACGAATATGGAACTCCACAAAGAATGTTTATTTCTTCAGAACCTGGAACAACCTGGCAGATCAAAACTGATGTCTGCTTCCTCTTTCTGAAGAAGGCATCTCTGTTAACTCATAAGACCCATCTGATATAAAGTAATTCTCACTCAGACCTGATCTGCATTGGTAGAGATGATACTGCTAATGGAAGGAAATACGGGAAAATGAAAATTACATATAGATAATTCTTAAGATCATATTTGTAAAAACAGTTCAATTATTCTTTCAATAAGAGAACTTCATGACATATCAGTCCTGTCTTTCTCACAACCATGATAACATTTCAGGCAAAGAGTAGTTTCTTTCTGATTGATTAATTGCTTTTTATGTCCCTTAACTAGATGATGAGTACTCTTTACCCAATATACAGGGGTGCCTACTATTGATATTGCAGCAGCAGGGTATACATGCAAAACAGGATTTCCTTCCTCTCGTGTCAACCTTATGTCTTGGTACATATTTTAGACGGTTTGAATCCCGAAACTGTATTTTTTCCACTTTCAATGAATATATGATCTCTTAAATGTGGAGCAGTTCAAAATGTATAAGGAAAACTCTCAGAATTATAAGCAATGAATGAAAAATCTGGTAAGTTTTGTCTTTTTATTTTGTTGCCATTCCATCTCAAGAAGTGATCTTTATTTCTGTGAAGTTAATATGTTATTCATGAAATGAAATGGTTTATAGAAATGTGTCTAGTTTTCATGGAAAACTTTTAGGCTTATCCATTCTTCGTAACCTGTACATCTTTCAGAATTTTCTATTTGTTGCTCATGGCTTCTCAGAGACAGTTGAGCATGGTTTCACTCTTACCATGATGTACTATGTCAAAATCTACATTCTTGCATTCAAGGAAAAGTAAATCTCAAACAACTGAACAAGCTGAAATTTAAACATATTGAGGCTCTCTGGAAAATACAACTATTCTGTTCAGACAGAACACAAAGCATGACTGCATTTCCCCTGAGTTTACTCGGAAGATTTAGATTATTTCTTTTTAATGAAGGAAAAATACCATTTCTTTAGAGATCCTTCTTATTTCAAGGTGGATAACCATTTGCCTAAGCTGAATTGAGAAGTTTCCATTTTGCATTGTGGAATAAAGTCAAATTAATTGAAGGTAAATTTCCTGGCAAGAATCCAATAATAAACAAATTTTTCAATATTGCAAAATGCTTATGGTGCTTTTATTTCTAAATATTTCCCTCAAGGAACTTTGCATCAAATTTGCATCAAATTTCTGCTAAACCCACAGGTAAAGTTGTCTCCTTCTCCATGTGGTGTCTTTCCAACATCAAAGGTGAGGAGTCTGGATCCCGTTGTTGATCTAAGCCTTGCCATAATATATCAGAGAGCCTGATACTCTTCCTGCAGCAACAGCATTTGGATCTTTTCAAGGGCACTGCCTCATTGCTCAATGAAAAGACTGGCACACTTGGAAGTGGAAACTCAGGTTTGCCCTGCCTTTTTGACAGGCAAACAGGGAAGTCAAAATTTTTATCTCACTTCCCACTCATTATCTGTGAGTGCTGGGATGACCAAAAAAACCAGGCTACCTTGTAAATTAAGAAATGCTCAGGTATGGACATGGGCTCACTGTACTCCTAAATTGGTGTACCAGCCAATTAGAGTGCCTTAAACTGGACCCCAACATGATTCTGGCTGGAAATAATCAGCAGGATAGGAGAAATCCCTCAATTTAGGAATTTACATGGACACAGAAGTGCCCCACAAAGAGTTTGGATGTGTCCAAGATATTCTGAAGGCAGAGAGAGCTTGGCAAAAATTGATAATGTCAGATTGTGCAGTTGGGTCTGAGACACAAAGACCAGATCACAGCAGTCTCTACAAGCATAAAATAAATACCATAAAAAAATACCGGTGACCAAACAGTAAGTCAGGCTTAGGTGCAAAGTACAGAAAAAAGTAGGGCCAAAAATCTCCCATCCTTAGTCTTCCTCTTAACCATATAAGCACTGGCTTGATGTTGATAAGCATCAAAGAACTCTGAAATGAGTTATTGCTCATGGAGAATGACAGTGAACCTGAGATACCATGAAGTAATGAGTTGAAATTAAATGAAAATTTATTTCATAAACATTAAATTAATTTCCAAAGGGCAAATTTTGATAAACAGTGGAAACTAGACAGTTAATTCTGCTGGACTTGAATTTGATACTTGAATGTAAAAGAAGCCTTGAAGTCAAGGGTGCAAAACTTATCACAAGTCTCTCTCATAGAAAAAAAAAAAAAAGAGAAAAAGAAAAGGAAACCTGCAGGAAGTGATTTCAGATATGACCAGATTAAAATTTTTAAAAAAGGATATTAGAAATAAGCAGAGTGCCAACACTGATTAGGGGAAAAAGGACTGATCAACAAAGAAAACTGCCTTAGAGGCCAAAAATTGTGTAGATAAAGTGAGAATAACAGAGTCAGGCTGAGTTGGACCTTGCAAAGAATATTACAGCGCATAGCAGAAGATTCTTCAGCCATGTGAATAAAAAGAACAAGGATGGAAAAATAAGTAGGGCCAGAATGTAGTGATGATGGAGTAGAAATGAAGAATAAATCAAGTATAGGCTGAAAACTGAATTATGCTTTTGCTCAGACATCGAGGAAATAAGCAAAGATTTTGGACATGGGGACACATTTTTTAATGTATAGGAGGAAAACCAACAGCATCAAGGAAGAAACATAATTTGAGATGTCTAATGTATTCCAGGAGGTAAAAAGTGGAAAATAAGTACAATCCCAAGAGGAAACTGGCAAACAAAATTTCAAGTGCTGCAGCTGCTATTTTTAGTAAACACATAAAACCTGTTTGGTTCCTGATATTTGGAAACACATCACACACACAGTAAAGAAGTTGGAATAAGAAAACTATCTGAACTAGATATCACCTAGATTTTAGTCCAGCAATCTGATGTCTTTTTAAAAAGATTGGAATAAAAGAATTATTAAAGGCATGGAGGTCAGTAACTGAAAAAGTTTATCTAATGCAGATAATAAGAAGCTAAGCATCCATTTTCCTTTTAAAAAAAAAAATGTATTTCCAGACTGAGGAAATGAGGTCAATCTAAACTTTCTGGACCCTGATGAAAACTTTTAATGTGGTGGCCACTGAGAGATGACCAGCAAGGCCAGAGAAGATGGGTTCAGTAATGGAAGTGCAAAACTGATTCAGATTTGACCAGAAATACCATTAGAGCCACTGGCATGAGGGGAAATCCAGACTGGGAAGAAATTACTTTGTTGTTTTGGTATTGATACAAAAGATCTTCTCTGAAGCCTGTAAGAGGTATGGAATTTGAAGGTGGTGAATGTGGAGGAAATGGGTGATATTGAGTATTGTGGGATTGGGCTGGACTTCAACAAGATAAAAATTGCATTTGGATGTATCCATTACAGGGTGGAGATATGAAGACCTAATCAGCAGGAAATTGCTGATATGATGATGAATTTCACAATAAATTCTTTGCAAGATTACTATCAAAATTATGCAGCGATGAGTAATGGATTATTGGTGTTTTACAAAGTACTAACAAGAGGTTACTTTTTAGCCATGCATGCAATTCTGGTAACTCGTGCTGAGGAAAGATGGGTGCAGAAAAGAACAGCAGGTATGGTCAGAGAACAGTGGGTTTATTTAATTTGTCTTTCCTGGCAAATGAAAATCAAGAAGCAATATGATTATATTCCATAAATACATCAGAGAGATAAATACCACAGAAAAAGAGCAGTGATTCAAACAAAAGGGTGATGCTGGCACAACAACAGAAAGCTATAAATTGGTCCCTGGATAGACTCAATCTGGAAATCAGAAGATTCTTATCTGTTACAGGAGTTAGATCCTAGAACAGCTTTGCTACAGGAGCAGTGGGAGCAGAGAACCAAACACTCTTGAACTGAAGTTCAAAGCTTTACCCCAGGTGCACTGACATGCTCTTTGTATGTAAGGCTGCTGGTCTGGTGGCTGGCCCAGCAGCTTCTGCTGAGGTCTGTCATCCCGTTATTTGAGTGTATATTCACATACATGTCACCTTCACATAAACACACACAACGTTCATGAAACTCCATGAAACTACATTGCATCAAAACCCAGGGAAATGGTATGAATCAATGAGCTGATTATTGGGATCATCACAAGGCAATTCCTGCTTGTGAAAAGCTAAAAATATTTATGTGCTTGAAATTCCTAGGCAGTGGCTACAAGCTGTGAATGCAAGAAATACTTTGGGGCTCTTGTTAGTCCTTAAAAAACAAAAAAGGAAATGCTGATGGGAAATGCTGGGTTAAAATTTCATGCTGCCTTTAAGCAATTAGAAAGGACAAATCTGGTTCTTTGAAATGAAGTGAGCCAAAAGCTTTTGAATTCTGTGTATTTCTATTATAACCAGGTATTGACACTTTAGGAAATGAATACCTAAATACCAGAAGCTATAGGGGAAATCTTTTTAGAAAGCCCAAAGTCTATTTCATAGCATAGTAGGATAGTTTGGGTTAGAATGGACCTTAAAGATCACCTACTTCCAACACACCTGCCATGGCTGGATACCTTCCAGCAGACGAGGCTGATCAGAGCCCCACCCATCTGGCCTTGAATACTTGCAGGGATGGGGCATCCAGAACATCTCTTGGCAACCTGTTTCAGTGGTTTACCAGCTTTCTTGTAAAAAGGTTATTCTTTATATCTAATCTAAATCATCCTTACCTCAATTTGAAACCATTAATCCTTTTTCTACTGCCACTGACCCAACTAAAAGGTTTGTGCCAATCATATAATTCCCCTTTAGTTACTGGAAGGCTGCTATGTGGACTCTCCAGAGCTTTCTTTTCTCCAGGCTGAGGATCTACAGCTCTCCCAGCGTGTGTTCACAGGAGAGGTTTCCCAGCCCTCTGATCATCTTCATGGCCTCCTCTGGACTCACTCCATCAGCTCCACATCCTACTGATGCTGGGTGCCCCAGAGCTGGACCCAGAGCTCCAGGTGGAGTCTGAGCAGAGTAGAGGGGCAGGATCCTCTGCCTCCACCTGTTGCCCACACTGCTGTGGATGCAGCCCAGGACCCAGTTTTCTTTCTGGGTTGCAAGTACATGTTGCCAGGTTGTGTTAAACTTCTCATCCATCGATTCCCCCAAGTCCTTCTCCACAGGGCTGCTCCCACATTCTTTGATCAGCCTGTGCTTGTGCTTGTGCTCGCCATGAGCCGCATGCAGGCCTTTGTATTTGGCCTTGTTGAACTTCACGAAGTTTGCACAGACTCACCTCTCAAGCCTGTCAAGGTCCCTCTGGATGGTGTCCCTTCTCTCCAACATGTGGGCCAATCAGACAGCCTGGTGTCACTGTAAAACTGGTTGAGTACACTCATTCTTCCTGTCTGTGTTTCTGACAGAGGTGTTAAACATTTTTCTTGGTCTGAAGTTGAAAGTCATTTTGGATTCAGCTGGGTGTAGCCATTCCAAGCTATGCCTTCGTTGTTTGATCCTAATACTGTCATGCATACAGCAGCAATTTTAAGGGTTGTATGACTCTGTTAAATGTAATCCCCTGCCAATGGAAATAGCTAGCATGAAACAGTCCATAACCATCCTGCTGAACTCTCTTATTCTCCAGAGCAGTTTGGATGCCACAGTGGTGGCATCCAAAGTCACTCTTCACAGGGCTTCCTGGCCCGCTGTAACTTCCACACTTTCTTAGGAACTGTCTGGGAGTGTGCTCATTGACCTGGGTCAAAACCATGCCAAGGTCTCTGCTAACAATTTAACAGTATATATGACTGACTGACTTCCAGTACCCCAGGAATGCTCTCTGGAACTGGTTAATTTATGAGTGCACATATAATCAAGGAGTAGTCTTGCCTCTTGTTCCTTTGATCGCCTAGTAAATCTGCCCCAGCAACAAGGACGACGTGGAGGCCAAATCAGAAATTCAGTATTAAAATTTTTTCCCAACTATTGCTTAAAAGGTAAAATTTCTCTACAGTGCAGAAATCAGAACATCATCTGGATCCAGCATGTTGAGGATATGCATCATATTTGAAACTTCAAGGGGCCTCTCTACAGATGTCTGACCAAAAGGGGTCAAAGCCATTCAAAGCCTATAGCTCATGGATTAGGGCCTTTGACTGATGAGAATATCCACAGCACATGTTAGAGCTGAGGATGCTTGCCTGCTTTCTCTGGCTCATGCTAGTATTTGGGGTAGGTCTAACTACAGGAATATTTGGCTTGCATGTGTACTCATGGGCACCCACGAAATAAAGTAATGAAATGGGATTGATGAGCCATTTTAATTTTCCATGAATGAAGGTAAAGAACAGCAACAAACCAATCCCTGGTTTTGGACAAGTCACTGGAGACACAGGATTCTCACCTGTAAGTCTTTATCCTGCTGTGGATGCTCTTTAGCTGTGTGTATCCTTCCTCTGCAGTGGGTGCAAAGTCAGATGGAACACAAAAAAATATTATTCTTTATAATTTCCACAATATTCAGTCTGACTTTTGGCACCATCAGAGCTGCTGCCTTTTGTTGTGAGCACTGTATCAGTGGTTTTAGTTTGCTGTCACAAGGAAAGCGATCATCATTGAATGTCAAAGGCTTTAGTTAAAGGGCAGTGTTAAGAGCACAAAGCAAAGATTCATCTATGATGAGACAGTTTTTCCCTTGTCACACCCTAGATTTTTTCCTAAGGACTATCACTCAGTGTTAATTTCTACTATGGCTTAGAGACTTCCCCTTTGTCTCTGCCAATGCTTTTGTGGAAATTCTGTGTGTGGGAGCTTTGTGGGCTCAGTAGGTGTTTTGGTGTTTATTGGAGTGCTGGGGAGGTTAAGAAGTTCGCTGCCCTAAGTGCTGACATTGCTGCCTTTCACACCTTAAAATAAGAAGCTAAGCCACATATCTTCTGAATTATATACTGGAAACAGAAGAAGAATCAGTGAGTACTGAACAGAGGCATGCAGTTCAAGTGGTTTCACTCTGTTTCATCACTGCATCTCAGTCCAAGATGAAAAAAAACATGAAAAACCTTTAAATTGTCCTTATAAGTGAGCCTAGATGGAGGTACAGGAGAGTCAAGCACCTAGTGCCCCTGTCTCTGTCTCAAGATGTCTGTCTGCCTCTGGCTTGCTGATGACTGGGGCAAAAGGCTTCATATTTTCATTTTATTATCTGAAATTTATATATTATCTCATATAAAATAAAGATAACAGAGCTTTTTCACAACAATTCAGGGTCTATGCACACAAATGGCCCAAAGAATTAAAGAATATTACTTACTTTGTCAATAGAGATAACTTCTGACTGAGTTTCTGGGATTAACTTACTTGATTGCTTCTTTACAGTGTTAGGAGCTATTTTCCCTATTTTAGAAGAAATGTCTCCAGAAGCAAAAAAGTAGATATTCTGTTCTGCTTTAAAATACATTTCATGTTGAATAAAAATAACATTTATGCACAAAAGAAAAAAGTCTCCTTTTCCTGCCTGATAAAAAATATTACATGAGAGTCCTGTTACAATTGTTTGAGAATTTAGGGAAGCTAGTGATTATTTTTCTGTACTCACTCCAACTAAAATGTTGTGTTCTATACAAGTAGTCCTTTTCCCATTGGTGTGAATCCCGAGAGTGCATTAAATAATACACTTCCAGTTGTAAAACAGATGGAAAAGTGTTTAAAAAGGTGCCAGGTTTATTTATGGAAGCATGAAATTGAATTTAATAGGAGAATTTTGCCAGTATGAAATGTGAACTCTCAAAACAGGAAGTGGATTTTATTGCTTATTTATTTTATTACCGGATCAGCTGCCCAGAACTGTAGAATCCTTCCTCTCAGGAATTATTTACTTTCCAACTCTGAACCAGAACATCTTGACCATCAGTTGTTACATCTTCTGGCTGCCAGATTCTCAACTATAAACATATGTGGTGCTGTCTATCTCAGATGATCTTCTGCAGATTTATATAGAGAACATTTTAGCTTTAGATTTATTTCTTGATTTAAAACAGTATGAACTGAACTGACTAAGCCAAGGGAAAGAAAATTTTCTTTAGTTCTCGATTACCATTTAATTAATAATATTCTATTTTTAGAGGGTTTATGTCATGTATTCATTATGCATAAATGATAAAAGAGCTAAAAGCCAAATTAGGCAAATTATTTCTTCCCCTCTGCACATCCAAGCAATGACTAGTGAAAGAACAGGTGCTATTCAGCTTCCAAAAGGTGAGCAGCATTTGTGGATATTGCACAGGAAAACAGTGTCCCATGGTTTCAGGGTTTAGTCTAAGCCAGTATCCCTGGATAGAGTTGAGTAAGGCTGTTGACTGCTGGAGACTGTCTGTAAACCTGTACCTGGCTGTTGTCACCTTTTCCTGTACATCTGGCCGGTGTGTAGAGGTATTTGGGATGGTGAACAAGCCTCCAATTTCAATAAAGTTGTGATAACTTAGTGATCAAATTAAAAAAAAAATCTATGGAAATGTATTTCCAGGCTATTAGTCTGCATTAATGAATATGATTTTACACCTCCACAGAACTGAACGCTGCAGATGCCCTTATTACTAGAAGACAGCTGCATCTTTGTGATTATTGCTGCAAGAGGGATAAATACCTGCAATGGCACCTTCTGTTAGGAGGAATGTGAGGCTCAGACAGTGTTCACTCTCTGAGCAAGGCCACGTTAGAGCAAAGCTCAGAGCTCTGCTGCCTGAGCTCCCGGTGCTGTGCTCTGCTGGTGCCCAGTGCCCTTGGGCAGTGCTGACAAACGAGTGCACTTGTGCTCAGCCCAGTGCTGGCCCTCACAGACACTCACAAATTTCCATTTTATGCAACAACACTAAATGTTTTCGGCATGAAACTCGTGCATGTGCAGTTTTTCATTGGAAACTGAAAAAAGTGACAGCCTGGATCTTGCTGCTCTCAGTTTGCCAATTATGGATAAAGATTGAAGGCAATGTGGAACAATATTATGGTCATGATCCAAATCCCACGTAGGAAAGATGAAGTTAAAATAGTCTTTGTTGCAGGCATTAAATCTCCTCAAAGTTCATGAGACTTTCTTATACTCACCTGTGTAGTACTGTTGGCTCTTATGATTATTAAATCCCTTGTAATTTGCATCACACCTTGTTGTGACTCTCCCCAGGACAAAGACTTTTCTCTGAGACATTCACAGTGCCTGGAATCCAAATGCATGGATATTTTGAGGGCTGCTGACACGGCTTGGAGAAGCAACTCCTTCAAAATAAAACATTTTAGTGAAATGTGTATTTTCGTAAAGAATTTCCTTTGTGTAAAGGAAAACAAAAGGAATCTGAACATGTAAAAGAAAATTCCCTATTTTAAGTTTCTGCTGTAAGCGATAGTACAGAACTCGCGAGTTTTGTGAGATTCGATATTGAGCATGTGAGCTGTTCATCAGCTTTATTAATATGTCACAAGCCTAAATTCTGACATGTATCAGAACCAATTAAACTTATTTTTGTACTTTTTATTTCTTGGAGACAGATTGCTTGAGTTCAGAAGGGCATACAGTATCTAGCAGATCTGGTAATTCATTCAAATATGGGAGTAAAGCTCTTCTTTTAGTTCTGTCCAAAATTCCTCCAAGTTTTGTACGATGGGTTTGAAAGCTCTTATGTATTTAAAGAAAATCCTTTCAACTCTCTCTAGAGTCCTGCTTTATGTTTTGTATTGCTTTGAACTTATTACCTCTTTGCAATGTCTTGGAACATTAGTTTGGGAGCATTTAAAGCTAATGATTAAATGTATAGTGAAACAACACTTTGATGTTGCCAGAAGCAATTAATTTTCCCTATTTATACACAAAAGGTCATAAAAGACTGTGTTATGACAAACGAAATGATTCAGTGAATTCAAAGCAAGTTAACTGAATTCTAAAGGATGGTTACTACTTGGTGGAAAAAAGGTATCCATCAAGCCTTATCTCAAGTCAGAAAGCTGTGATTAACTTATGGAGTTTTGAATGCTTTTAAAATTAGAAAAGAAATTATGAATTTGTCAGCTACAGAAAGCCATCCTGTAACGGGTTCATTCAGAATGAAGCTTTCACCGAAAATAGCTTACAGAGTGTAGATAAGTGAAGTTTATGAGCTCACAGAAGTCACTGAGAGATACCACATTTGCACATAAGCAGCCTGACTATTGTGTGTTCTATGCACAGATGCCTGATGAACTTTATTAAAAAATGGAAAAATAGACTATATGTTTTTACTCCTACATTTTTATAGACAGGGCATCTCACACTTCATTGAACCCATGTGCAGGAGACAGCAGATAAGATTAGAATATAAATCACTCAGAGACAGGGACTGGAAGTCAGATTCTGCACCTTCTAGAGCTCTATCTGCCTATGAGTCAGCACACCATGCTATAGGAGAGAGGAGGGACCCCCCACCTGCCCATGCACACACGCACATACTCACATATGTGCATACATGTATCCATGTATTCTAAAATTGGGGGCATGAGTAAACATAAAGGAATCCTTCAGCCATTAAAAAAAAAAAAAGTTAATATGGAAAAAATGCAAAAGAATGAAATTACCGTGGATCGAAGAGCATAAACAGTTTAAATTTAACATAATTAATTTCTCAGTTTCCACTGAACTATAGAAAGTTTCAATTTCAGGCTAAATCTTCATCTTATTTGTCAGTTTAAGAAATATGTTTGTTAAACTGTCTAAGAGATACACAAATTCTAAACATGATGCTGCATGGTAAAATTTCTAAACTGATAATGGTGTGGGAACTAGCTATCAGGAAGAGAAAAAAAGTGCCATGCATCTGCCCAAGAATCATCCCCAAACTTTCTGATAATATGAAGGCAATAATTTGGCTTTCCACCTCCTTTCCCTTCCCCGTGACCCTTTGTCACCTTATTGTCTCTTCAGAATAAAGCAGTGAACTTCTGGTTTTTACAATGAGTTAAAACAATCTGATGAACGGAGCTTAGACTGTTCAACACATAGATTGTTTGCAGACCTCCAGAGCTTTTAGAGGTTTTATTTTTATTTTAGAAGTTACACAGTCCTTTCAAGAACCTTTTGTTTGAATGCCAGGATCCAAGTGAAGAAAGCCCTGAAGTTTTTTGGGTTCAGTTCAGTTGCATTTGAGACATATTTGGGAATGCAGCACCTCTGTATAGGGATGGCAGATGTATAGTTGCCATAGAAAGTCCATATCCTTCCCAAGAGAAGCTAGAAGCCAGGAAGATATGCCTGGTCATCTTGAATACCATCAGGCACCTAGGTTTGGGTAAATAGGTTGTGCCTAAACTATGCAGGCAGTCAAAACCTCAGTATTCTCCTTAACCCTAGTGAGAGCATACAGGGTCTTTGAGTGATGAGGAAGAATTACCTGCAAAATTAGCACTAAAGAAAACAACCAACTGCATAAATACCTAGAATGATGACACAAAACACAATAACTTCTTTTTACTTTTCAGTCCATACCATGGACTTGTGCAATGCAATGAGCTAGATCATATAGCACTCATACTGTGTATAAGTGATAAAGAAAGAACGTGACTTGAAATGATATGAACAATCATAATCTAATGAACTGAGGACAATAAATAGTTAATAAGAAATGCTGGGAGCAAAATCAGGCCTCTGCCCATAAATCTTGCCTCTAAAATATAGTTAGATATTAAACATTGTGTTGGATTTTTAACTGGAAATAATGTCCCTAGACTATCTTGTAGACATGAAAGAGCACCACATTTTCAGTTCATGGACTGACTAGGCTTTTGCGTAGAAGGTGTTGTCTGTTTTAACAACTTCTGTCTCTTTGATCATAAAACAAAATATTAAATTTTTTCCTTATTCATAGAGAAATCTGAGTCACTAACTGTTAGATATATTTGGTCTCCCAGAAGCTATTCCTTTTTTTTTCCCCCTTTAGATGTCACCGCCAATAAGCACAAATGGACTCTTTGGGGTTCTTACCTAAAATGAGGGTGAATCAGGCTCCAGTATTACTGCATTGAATATTTGATTATTTATTCAAAATGGAACAGCTTCAAAAATATTTTCCTTAAAAATGTTCAAACAAATCATCTTGACATTTTCAATATTTTTTTCTTTTGGCTGAAACAATTGGTCAAATCTGGTACAAATTTGCAGATAGTTTCCATCAACACGAAAGTGCATTTTTGAGCAAACAAAGAATTCTTCCATAAAAATTGCCTGGCTCTAATCAGGGCTGAGGCAATTTTGCACATGCCAACCAGCAGAAAATTAGGTATTGGATAAGCAAGACTGGCGAGGACCTGGGTTCTACCTAAATCCCCTTGTGGCCTTGGTCCAAAGCGATTAGCCCCGGGTCAAACAGAAAGCCTGTAGTGAATCAAGCAAATTAAATCCAACCCTCGTGAGCTATGGATAATGTGCTGGTCCCAAGACCTCCCTTCTCAGAGGCTGGAAGGGAGGAGGCTATTAAATATAAACATGAAGTAACATCCTGCTGTATGGAGGCCCAAGGCATTGTGCTCTGGAGAAGAGGCAGGGGATTACACGGACCTCACAGCTGGACCTGTTCCAAGAGAGCCCACAGCAAGTGTCTCTGCCAATGCCAGGAGCTGTCAGTGCCCCTGAGCAGCGTTCTGCAGCTTGGAAAGCCACTAAGGAGTGTCCTGCTAGACTGAAGGGCACTGAGCTGCAGCACAAAACACTGCTTTAATGTGGACTTGGAATTGAAGGGACTTATTTCCTTTAAAACATTGTAGAACAGAGTAATCCTCAGATTTATTTTGATTAGAAATCTGGATACCTTCTTGGCAGTGTTTATTAGATCTTAATGTAGCTCAGTTGGAAAGCCAGATATTTTGCTTCTCCTCCTTTGAATCACTGACCATTATTTTCTCTGTTAATGAATCTGGACAATTTTAACTGTCAGATTTGAATGTAACTCTCTGAATAAATTGATTGAATTGAAGCTGAACCCATCTCTGTATTCAAGCTAAGAATGAGCCTGAACAGAAGTCTCCAGAGTTTCCTAAAACTTCAAGGAGTTTATTAGTGGAAAACTGATTTTGAACCACTGAACCTGAAGTGACTGCATAGTTTTGGTTTCATACTGATGTCAAGTCAAAAGAAGATTAAACTCCCACCGCAGCTTAGATGTGACCCAAGGTGAAAAAGTTACATCAGAGTATTTAAGGGACAGCTGTCACTGTCCTTGGAGCTGATTGTTCACTTCATCTACCTCCTCCTTTCCACACACCTTTTTTCTTTTGAAGCAGATTGGAGCACAAAAAACTAAAAATTGTTTTTCACTTCCAAGTCTAGTCTTAAATGAGTTGGTGCCTTAAGAAAAATAGAAACATACTTCTGTTGCAGGTAGACATTTCCATTCCCATCAAAGCAGAAATTAATGCATACCTTATTTCTCAATAACTGCAAGCTTCTGAAAAGTATTGTCCCTATGTTCATCCATTTGTTAGATCTGCATACATATTTCCTACCTGTCATGGTAGGAAATGGTCCCTACACTATCCCATGTGAGTATATAGCATGTCTTGGTGGTCTTTGGCCTTTCAACCACAGATTCTGAGGGAACAGTGACAGAAGGACGTTCAACATTCAGACCACAACCCTAAAACAGATGTACTTGTTGACAATCTCACTATCTGTGCTAAAGTGATAAACCCACGTGGAAAAACACCTTGTGGATGATCCTGGTGGAAACCTGGCTTACAAGGAGCTGAATTTGGGATTCTTGCAGACAGTGAGCAACCAGACCTGCAAGACAACACAGTGATCATGGTGGTAATAGATGCCTGTGAAAAAACACACCAGGGCTTAATTAAAATATCAGAGGCGGAAATAGCTTTTGATATTTTTTTTAATATTTGCATTTTTTTGCATTTGCATTTTTTTGATATTTGCATTTGGCTAGTGTATGTGCAGGAAGCAGAATGAAAAGTCATAACCAACAGTCCTGCAGCAAACAAAACTAGTTCAAGTGCAGTGGAACAAATAATTGTTCAAACCCAGTTAGTTCCAGGTTTCTTTATTCTTTCTCCCCTCTCACTGCTAGAAGGTGGAAATTCTGCTGAATCTGAGCTCAGCTGTTGACATTTACCACCGCAGACATCAGCCAGACTGTGTCCTGATACAAGAATTAATTCTGCATGCATTAAAGATATGAAGAATATCCTAATCTAGGAATAAAGCTTTTTAAAAGGATTTAGTTAATTTTGTAATTAAAGGAAAACCTAGGTCCATCAAGATATTGTACTAGGGTAAAACCTGAACAGGCCTTCCTGATGGCAAAGGAATTGATCTAGATACAATAGCAGTTAATAAAAAAGTGAAAACTTCAGGTCCCTGAATTGAAAGTTAATGAAGAAGGAGACAGAGCTCTCCAGCTCCTCAGGGAAGGCAGAAAAGATCCACAGTTCAGAATTTCATACAAAATTTGTACTGGCTTGGTCATGACTTGCCTGAGTGTGCTGGTTTTGGCTGTGGTAGAATTCATTTTCTTCACAGTGGCTGGTACAGGGCTGTGTTGTGGGACAGAGGGTTGATTTCACAGATTTTTATTTGCTATTTCTGAGCAAGGCTTACACAGAGCCAAGGCCTTTTCTGCTTTTCATTCTGCCATGTTGGGAGCACATGGAGGGTGGGAGGAGACCCAGCTGGGACAGGTGCCCCAAAGTGACCAAAGACCCAGACCATGGGGCATCATGCTCAGTATGTAACGTGGGGGCAAGGAGGAAGAAGAGGGGACATTTGGAGTGATGGATTTTGTCTTCCTAAGTTATAATCATGTGTGATGGGGCCCTGCTGTCCTGAGGATGGCTGAACACCTTCCTGAACTTGGAAAGCACTGCATTAGTTCTTTGATTTTCTTTGCTTGGATGTGTGGCTTTTCTTATTAAACTATCTTTACCTCAACCGATGAGTTAAACCACAATATTGAGCAAAACTTCTGCAACCAGAGTGATCGTGGTGTTTACCATCAAATTAAACTGAAGGTAGTCAAGTCCTGTTTTGTAATTGTTACCCTTAATAACTTGATTTCTGAACGCTATTGCAAAAATTGTTTCAGAGAGGCAGAAGTTTTCTTAGGCATCGGAGCACAGTTTCTTGCTAACATCATAAAACAGCTTTTCTTGGTTATTCCAGCATTGCCTGTGGCAAGCATGGTGACAGGACTTTCAGGAACAGCTGAGGACAGCTTCAAAGTGTCACTCTTTATCTTGTCTTTTGTACTTTTCTTTTCCAATTAGAATATTATATTCTAGCATATTGAGTAGATTAAGAAATTAAATTATAATTTTTTACTGGCTACAATGACACATAATTTCTGTCACATTTACAACAACAGTTATTGTGTTGGCATGGTTACCCTTTTGCTCCATTGCTAACCATAAACAGTCTTTGCAAACTAACCAAGTAATCTAGCTGAAGAAAAATATCCATCTTCTCCCCTTGGTTCCCTCCATCCCATTCAAACCCAAGCACTTCCCCACCACATCCTTCTGAGACAGTTTTACATTTTGAAATGTCTGAAGCAAACAATTCATATCAAGCAAATTTCTTAGTTCCTGGATTTTTCCTGCACAACTCAATAGATCAATACCACAGAACAGTGTTGGATTGAAATACAAGTGCCTTTCTGCTTGGAGAGCTGCTCTGACACTTTGGGCAGGATTTTGTTTGAAATTAAGACACTTAGATTTAGAGATAGAATTAAGTTCACTTAATATATTAATATACATTTTGTTATATAGGTTATGGAATGCATATGTGTAAAACATATGTTTTTATCTTACTATAGATATATATTTCTCTGGTTTGAATACTTTTAGGAAGACATTTTTTACTGAGAGGGTGGTGAGGCACAGAAACAGGTTGCTGAGAGCATTTGGGAATGCCCCAGCCCTGGCAGTGTTCAAGGCCAGGTTGGATGGGGCTTTGAGCAACCTGTCCAAGGCAGAGGGGGTGGAACTAGGTGATCCAAGCCAAAGCACTCCATGGTTTAGTGATTCTACTCTACAGCGTTGCAACTCTTCCCTAGTAGAGCCTTTCATACTTTCCCCTGGCCATGGTGGGCAGGAAATGAGAGCATGCAGGTCACACATCCCACCAGGACCTGGCACATCTGTGCATGCAGAGGCTGACAGCTTGTCTTTGGAAAAGAGGAATCAACTATTTGAGCAACTTCTAAAATCAGTTCTGATTCCTCCTCTGAACTGAGGAGCCCTCTAATCCCTCAGAGGAGGGCAAAAGGAAGCTTCAGCTTAAGATCAGCCTTCAAGGGGAACTGTATGGCTCCTGCTCTGAGCGCAAGGCGGGAAACAGTGAAAAGGAGCAATTCCTCTAGTGGCAAGACTTGTTTAAGGCAGGATAAGATGAAATTACACCAGCTAGATCCATGGCATGTCTCTGTTTTGAGCTGAGAGGTGGATTTTTTATGGGCTGTCTCAAGCAACAGGTTGTGTTTAGGGGTATCTGCAATACCTTGGCAATTAGAAACTGCTCTGTCTACCCTTGGAGCAACTGCATTCAGGGTGTTTGATGTGTTGCACTAAGAGAAAGCTAGAATCACAGCAAAGCTCCTACTGGTGCTCAGGTTTGTACATGCACTGGGCTGTGGGTGAAATTCTCAACAAAAATTCTCTATTTTGTGGCAGATGGGATTTTAAATGCTTGCAGGTCTACTTGACATCTGTGTCTGGATAATTGGAAGTCTGGTAGGATGATTTTTGAGCTTCCAAAAGAAATCTACAGGTTTTCTGAGAAAGATCTCAATAGCTTTGGCTGCAGTGGGGGAAGATCCTGAGCACTGCTCAGAGGCCTCTGGGTGCAGGGGCTCCAAAGGAGCCACCTCTGTGTGAGACCCAGAGGTCTCAGCTACTCTGCAGTCCTGATCCTCTGGCACTTCAAACCCACTCACTACCACTGCATTTTTCTCAGGGTCAAGGGGAAATCATGTGTCTGTAGTCACACAGGAAATAAAGGGCAGAATGTCATCTTCCTTCCCAGCTCCTCAGTACTAAACAATAAGGTTTGCCATGTTCTGAGGGTGCTTTATGATGATATTTACAGTTATTTGTCGTTTGCTGTCTATCTGGATAGAAATTAGACGGTACTATTTATAAGTAATTTAGGACAGTAATTGTTTCTAATATTTTGCCCAGTTCTAAATATAATAATATTAATAGGTACTGATTCTTTGTAATTAAGGAAAGCTTCATCATTATAGTGTTGTTTTAAAAAAAGCCTCAGCAAATGTGGATGCAACCCACTATCTGACAAAGACCAACAGCCTGATTAGGCAGCAATATTAAATTTAAAGCCAGGCAGGGATGTTTGACTTTATATGGGTTTTAGATGCATCTGCATCTCTGGAGAGAAGGGCAAGAGGCCTGGGATGGAGAGCAGTAAATCTTTAATTAAAGAACTGCTAACCATGCCTACTACATTTATAAATAACAAAACATTTATCAGAGCTTTTATCTTTTCTTGCAATCATCAGGCTGTACTAGATGTTGACAAAGTCAATGATTTATGCCTCAGATTTTTTTTCATTACCAAATACCAAAGATGTTACTATCAGTGAAATCTTCTGCAACCTAAATCTTGGGGCTTTCGTTGCTCTAAGGAATATTGTGAGCCTTTCTCACAAGTCATTATGGATTATGTTGGCCCAAGAGAAAAGATTAAGGCTGCATAATGAAGTTGCATCCAAATGGAAATGTTGAGTGGTTTTCCTTAAAAGGATCAGTGGTTTAAAAAAAGATTAAAAGGGGAAAAGGGAAAAAGAGGAATGCTTTAATTAATTTTAAAAATTAAGATACCCATTGTCAAATACTAGGTTTGTTCATTATATTATTTGCAATAATTTTTTTTTTTTTTTCATTTCATGGCTGGTGGAAGATTCTGGCATACGTACATACATACATACATATACACATACGTGTATGTTAGATATAAAGCCATATACATATCTTAAAATGGCTGTCATCACATCATGTGGGCTGTATGGATACACAATATCCTACAACTGTTCCAATATTCACTTTATTATTATGTAGTGCATATTATGTTCATTAAAGTGAGTTTGCCAGTTATTTGAATACTGAATACTTATGAAGAAAAATTATGGAATAGTAAATTGGCTGCTTTTCTGTGTGCAACCTTTTTCCCTTTATCAAAATAAAGTTCAGACAGGACATTTGCTATTCTGCACTTGTACTCTCTTGCCTTGACTGTCCTGTCAAGAGCCAGCTCTTGGGCTCATTCAGGAAGTTTCAATGTTTTTAATGCAACCACAATGTGTAGTTGGCCAGATCCTACAGGGAATGAGAGGGCAGGCAGTATCTGACATGTTTTCCAGATACTTCAACAAGTTTGAAGTTCTTCAGACCCAAGAGCATCCAGTCTGTAAGTTAATCACCGATATGTCCTCAGCTGTTGGTGAAAACAAAAATCTGTTGTAAATTAAAGTACTTTTTTCAATAGCTTTACGTGACTTTGCTGCTATTCAGACTGTCTCTGATGTGAGTGCTCATGTTGAGCTTTAGAGTATACTTTTGTGTATGTTTGTAACTGATTGTTTCATTTGACTTTCATTATATCTGACAGGGAAATAAATGGCTGTTTTATCAAAGCCTGTGAATTCAGCATTTTTTCCCCAATTTTAAAACAGGCAATAACAAACCAGCTGAGATGTCAAACTAAACTTGCTTTATCCTAATACATTTTTTTTCTTTGAGAGGGTGGAGTGAGGTGAAGAGAACATGAGTTAGAGTTGATTTTTCTATTTTACACTATGTTAAACTCCCAGTAACCCCTAAGAAAGAAAAATGTGTATTTTCAATTGTACATTCAGAAATGACCATCTTGGATATACATGAAAAATACAAATGAGCTGCAGAGAAAGGAATACATATATGGCCTTTCTTATTGTAACTTTCAGTATCTTAGAAAAAGACAAATTAGTAAGTAATGAACAATGGGAATGTGGAAACAGAATTTTCTTGCTATGCTTTCAAATAATTTCTGACCTTTTGTGTGTTTTTATTCCTTCTTTTCTTTTTTGTGCCTTTCATATAAGACTGCTGTTTTAAGCCCTGATGGCAACTAAGCACCACACAGCAGCTTCCTCACTTCCACCCCACCCCAGCTGGAAGAAGAATTAAAAATTAAATTTGTGGCTTGAGATAAGAGCAGTTTAATAACTGCAAACAAAGTAAAATATAACAACAGCAACAGCAGGCATTTTAAAGAAAATATTGATTTGTTAATACAGTATGCTATGCTTTTTTGAGTGAATGATTGATATAAAAATGAAGTCAATATGATTTGCATTTTTGTTTGGAAATATTATTGTCACAGACATATACCCTGTCCTAATCTAAGCACTACATAGAACAAAAAAGTTCACTGATCCTTGGAAAAATGTCCATCATGATAGGACAACAAGCAAAATAAACACTCTTGAGATGAAGGATAAAATGTATCAGGGACAAAAAATATCTGTACACACTGCTTTCCTATTTAACACTGACATTGCTTGTCCCTGGAGGACAGATTCATGGAGAAATTGGAGGGATTATCAGGAGATTTTAACTGAGATATTGCACACATTATGAGATGTGAGGAGTCATGAATATGTTGGTGGGAATGAAGGCTGACCTCTCAGTAGCGCTGCAAAAATTGCAGGCATGAGAAAAACTTTTAAATTGTTTCTGCTCAAAATTAAAGAGATGTAGAGCCCTTGAGAGAATAAATAGCCCAATAAGAAGCAAAACAAGGGCTCTTCCTTCAACTGATATATTTGTGTGTATCAGTCCTGGCTTCTTGGCCTCAGACCCTAACTAAGAAATGGTTGAATAGTGTTTCTCTGCTACCTGGGAGAATAAGTGAGCACTAACACAGCACTGTGATGCCAGCACCAGTTCACACTGACTTTACCAGTTAGGGGCATGGTTCCTGGTCATCATTCACCCATATGGTTACATTTCAGAGCCATTTTATTGCAAGTCAACTAAACATTTTCCAGAACAATTCCTGGACATTGTGTGGGAGTTAAGCCTGGCCCAGACAGAATCCTGCCTAAGCAGTTTGGATGCAGCCACTCTCTTTGGACAGCGTGTTTAAGAGCATGGCTGTGGCAGGATGGTGCCAGCTGGCCTCAGGGCTGGAGAACATTGACCTGGCAGAGGAAAGAGCTCTGCTCTGGTTTAGTACCTGCATGCAGCACTGGGGGCCATGAGCACCGCCTGCCTGACTTACCCTGGCACACGGAGCATTTGGGGAAACACTGAGCTCAGTTTAAGGCAAATGGAGAAGTTAGGCAGAAAAATCAAGATCGTCTGGCTCCTTATGCTACCCCGTGACATACCACCAAAAAATGCAGCTTAGAAGGACCACATACATGAGTCACCTTAGCAAGGGAGCCCTGAGCCCTGAATACAACCCAGTACAGCATTAAGCTGTCTGCTCAGTCTTCCACATTTTCTGTACTGTTGTCCCATTGTGGGTTTTATTTCTCCCTTTCCTTTACAGAATGAAGTATCAAGGACTGCACTATTAACATGAATAACAGGTATCAAGCCTGAGGAGTAAGGAGGACTGAAACACAACACAGAAATACTCTGTATCTTCATCTCTATACTACACTGGGACATAACTGCTCTTCAGATTGTTGTGTAATGTAATGCACACAATACCTGAGGGGCTAAGGAAAGAGTGTCCCTTGAAAGACCATAGCTTTGCCAGACAGGTACCCTTGGAGTTGTCTCCCCTTGGTCTTCCTCTCCTCCACTTTCTCTTTAGATCCAGAACAGATCCTTCTGGGCATCTTTATGTTCTGGAACAACATGAATGATATCTTATTCCAAAGTGGCTCACTTATAGGTGAAGTGCTGATTGTGTTGACTTGCTGGAGAATTACAGACTTCCACTGATTTCTCCTAGACTTTCCAGAGAATAAAGGCTATGGGAATGAATTAAGCATGAGACCTTGAGAAGGGCATGAAGAAATTATCACTTATACTCGATGCAAACTGGGTTCAGAATATTTGGGATTTGTCCACTCTTTTTCATCCTTTGTCTCTCAGGTCCCTAGGAAGAGGCCTGCAAGGACTTCTCTGGAATACTTCAAGTCCAGCTCATTCAATGGGCTAGTTCTAAGACAGAAGAGATGCCAAGCAACAGGAGCACACCTAGGCAAGCATGTGTCTGAGCAAAAGGTTTATGAAAATTCCCTATACTTGCTTTTCTTTTGGACATATATTTTAGGGAATGGTGTGTTTATTGTTTGGGGTTTTTTATTCATGTCAGTTGTGTGAACTATCCAGACAGATAGACATAAATCCTAAATTAGAGTCAGCATAAACTGTTTGATCAGGCTGTAAAATCTGGACTTCTGTAATGGCCAGTGATGGACAGGATTTGTAATGGAAGAATTCCTAGGGTCTCAGGCAGCCACCACCTCGGGCCCTATTGTATGCCTAAGTTGAAACTCTGTTTAGTGCTGCTGGTGGATTCCAAAGTACCACTCTGAATCCAAAGCTGTTCACTGGATTCTATCCCTTGCCCACAGGAGTAGCCAGGGAAGAACAGCGTTTGTCTTGGACAATTGCAACAGCTTTCATGGTTGCTGGGACAACATGCTGTCACTTAACAACCCATAGTTTTGCCTCTGATTGAATGATCTAAGAATAGGTTTTAGTTGCAAAATCTTTTCCTCCACAACTTGTACTGCACACAGGCCTGAGGAGGATTCTCTGCTTCTCCTGACAGCTTGAGTCACATCCTTGGATCCTGGTTTTTATTCCAGGCCAGGCCTTTGGGCTTCCTTCAAGGCAGCAAATCTTTATAACCTTGGCTCATGAAAGGAATGTACAGGATAAATCCATGTATATGTGTTTCTTGAGAGCAGATTCCTGAAGAAGCAGAGTGGTGCAGCATCTGGACCAGGCAGAGAGTTTGTTCAGCAGAGCCCAGCAGACTGCACCAGCTGCCTGGGTGTCTACAAGTTGCCAGATTACAGAGACCACTCCAGAAATCTGGCACTGAAAGATCTAGCCCCTTTTTTGTATTTACTGTGTTTGCCCCGCTGTTTTTCCCCCCTTATGCTGGTCAATAACTACAAAAGTTACTCTATGTACAAATATGTGACCTGAGCTTGAGTCTCGTCCTTACCAAGGGTGAAAAAGAGAGCTGTTAGCTGGGACAGTTGAGAGCAGAGTACTCATGTGTTTCACTGGAACTGTTTCAAAAGTGTGTAGAAATGGAAGACAGACACCTTAGGAAGCAGAAGTTTAGGTTAAACCTCTCTCTGCACGAATTTTAAATAAATATTTGTCAGCTGGCACTCCTCCTTCTGAACATCTTTCATTTTGAATAAATCCTGAGGAAGAGGAGAAGACAGGCAGAAAAACAGGGGCTGACTGGTAGAAAACACACTTATCAAGGGTGTGGGAAACCAAGGCTGGAAGGCTCATAGATCTAACTGAGTTAAAAAGATGTGAACAGCATTGGCAAGAGCAGCTGAACACTTAAAACCAGACCTCAGTGGGGTATGAGGGCCAGAAGACAGACTGGCAGCTGGGCAGTGTTTGAAAGAGGGTAAATCCTCAGACACCAGTACAGCCTGCATTTCACAGATGGATCAGAAAAGGGCTGCGGGAGGCTGTAGCCGTGAGAGGAGTGTGAGCTGAAGGCATGAAAGCCTCTGTGAGAAATTTCCTTCACTTTAGCTGTTATTTTTATTGCATGTCTTGAATAAAGAGAATTGGGTGAAGAGTATGCTGGAAAAGGAATGAGCACTGAGCGTGGGGAACAGCTGGAGTATTTCTGACATACACTTCTTTTACTTGCCACCCTATTTATGGGGCTGTAGGAATGTGGAGGGGAAAAAAGTTTACAGCTTTAATATTTCTTGTGAGCAAAATCCACACAGGATCCATATTGGAATGTGAGTGCAGAGAACAAAAGGATGTGTCTCTGTGCCAGTGTGTGATTAACTTGAGTGCAAGCTTTGTCTATACTATGATTTAAAGTTGCTGGACTCTTTTCCTTAAGTGTTTGTTACACGCAGATGTGCATAAAGCCTTTCCACCCCAAATATTAAATACAACTTTTAGATGAAAAATAATTTTGCATTTATTTAAATGGATTGGGATTTTGTTTTTAAAAAGTAAATATTTATTTAATTTTGTTATTTAGTGTTATAGCCAAAATCAACAGACTGTCTGTTACCAATAGTATTCCAGGTACAAGCAGTTTTTCTTCTGGCATATAACCAAATATTTGGCAGAATGAAGACTTGTCCTGCCATGTTTAGTTGAACAATGGAGGTAGAAATATTTCCTTGATATCAGTGGAGATGAGGGGAGCAGAAAAACACAGAGATTTTTGATCACAGACCTCTGTGGGATAATATGCAAATCATCTTCCAGTCCATGCTGCCTCTCAAGGATATTTACAGCTTGGGTCATGCTGAGACCATGTGAGTTTCATCAGAGAGGAGTTTTGCAGTTGGGTCAGAGACAGGAGCAAGGTGAGCATTGCTCTCAGCTGAGTATGCAGGTGGGGGAAAATCCAGATTTGGCTCAATATCTTACCTTTCTCCCTGTGTCTGATGTGGAATCACCAGATAGAGGAAACCTGGTGCATTGTGAGGGTACCTCACGAGGCACAGGGCTTGGGGGATACAAGCTCTACCCCAGAGCACTGAAGATATGAAGACCTCATGGTTAAACAAAGCCTGTTGTGATGTTTATGGGAGCTATGAGAGATTTGGGTGAAATATGTCTAAATGAAAGATTGAGCTGGCAGCAGAATAACAATTAGTACAGTTTCTTGAAAGAGAGTTCCTCACCAGTTTTGCACTGTGGGTCTTCAAGGGACAGGGATGCCACCTCCTAATCAAGCTCACCAGAGCCAGCAAAATTAGTAAATACAGGAAACTCTACCTTCATAAGAAAATTGCATGTTTGAGTCCTCATCATTGCCATCTTAAGGGGGTGCTGATCTAAGGAAACACAGTGATAAAAATTTAAGCTTGCCAGAAGCTTTTGGTTGTATTCAATAGTCAGCTCCTGCTTTGATGTGATAACTAGTTATAGAAACAATTCAAATTACTTCTATAAGGAAAGTTTGTGATCAGCTACAAAAATAAATTCAGACTGTTAGGGCAATTTTTTCACTCACTGTTCTTGAGTATCTGTGCAGTCAAAGATCTGTGAAAAACTAGAATCTGTCCAGAAGCCACACTTCATTTGTTCAAGAGAAAAATTTCGTTTAGGGATGAAATTGGTATAATTCTGAAGCACTGAAGCCAATAGTAATTTTGCAGATGATTTGTATGGGAACATGACAAGGTCTTTCCCAAAGACATAGTGTACAATTTTGTGGTAGAATAATCATGGAAAAGACAAATGAAAAAGTTTAAATAGTACTCTCCTTAAGTCAAGTAATTAACCCATAACTCTTTGAACAAATCATAGGTCAGATTGCAGAGATAATTTTTAAGAGCTAATAATTTAGGAAAGATTCTATAATTTGATTGGATAACATCAATCTTTTGAACACCAAATTTTTGATTGAAGTGATTTACAGACAATTTTTTTCCTAACTCTATAACTGATACATCATCACACAATCTAAATAATGATATTTAATGTAAATGTACAATCATAATATTTATTGGATAACATACTTCCAATACCAGCACAGTACTTTAGAATGCAAGTAATAGGATTTGATAAAATAATAGTACAGCAGTTGTGATATTTTTGTATAGTTAGAAGTACCTTTATTCTCTAATACAATTAATTTTTATTTGCTCTTGGGATAAAACATTTACAGTCAGAATTGAAGATTAATGTAGAATAATAACACAAAATGGGGGTAAAATATGGTATCAGTTTGTGTAATGGCATGTTACATGCAGCTGTTTTGAATTATTTTACCTTTTTATTGATGTGTCCAGAATTTTTTTTACAGCTTAAGCATATGGGGGCTTTTAAACCTACCAAGTATAGCAAATTGCAGATGAATTGGTCCATGAGGATGGTTTAAAAAAAAAAGTCTCTTAAGCTATATTGTTGAAATTACAACATGAAAAAAGCAGAGGGACTGGAGGAAACTTTGACCTACTGGAATTCCGTTTAAACTACTGTAACAGTAGTCATATTGTGCAGTCAGTCTATTGCAGCATTTGCTTCTTGATGAGACTTTTACTTAGACTACTTAGACAATGCTAAGAAATAAATGCATTAATAGCTATTTAATGTTTCAAACAATCATTCTGGCCTTGTCTTCCATGCTAAAAATTATGAATATTTAACTTGGATTAGCTAAAATATACATACAGCCCTGCAGTAAAAATGGGTATTAAAGACAGAGTAGTGACTGAGAGGTAAATAAAAATGTTCTGGTTACCTTTTCCATAACATTTAGTAGTAAATCAGATGTGTCTTACCTTGATGGTGTCAAAATGATGAGCTGTCATTAGTTATATTGAGATGTGCCTGTATTCTTGCACTAATAAAAGCAAATCCTTGCATAAGGCATTCTGACTTGCCTTCCAAACTGGAAGCCTGCCCACTAAAATGCTGTAGTTATAGTTATAGAACCATATAATTTACCTTAATTGGTTTTCTTTTCTGGATTTTACTGGCTGCTGTTCTTTTCCTGAAGTTTCATTTCCTATAGAAATTATGATGTTCTATAATGTACTATATAAATAAGATGTAGAGTATCAGTAGAACATATGCAAAGTTCCAGACATTTATTTTCAGCACAAGTCAAAACTGATTTGTAGAGGGTCACAGATAATCCTTTACTTTACTACCAGTCCCGCTTCAGGAAGTCCTGTAGGTGCCTTGATATTTATGTCATCACTATATTGCTTATTGATGCTACAGGATTAGAAATTTCTGAGGGTTGCCTTCCTTTATGCACAAGAATAATACAGTTAAAACATGAATAAAGGTGACAACTAAATTAATAAGACATGAAGCAATTTAATTTCACATTTTTACATTTTAAAGATAAATAAATGCCTCATATTTTACAGATGTAGAAGTCTACATTTCACAGGTAATTTTTACATTTTTAAAAATAAAGAATAATGCAATATTTTTTTCTCAACCAGTTTGCATTAGTCTGATGCAGCAACCCTCAGTAAAAACTATTTTGAACTTCTCTGAGATGTTGCACAGCCAAGTGATCCATGATCTAAAACAGGCCAACACATACAGGGCCATCCTCTTGTTACCAGGGATATACTAAGCCCTGCTTTAATGTCTGATTGCACGACTATCACGTTCCATTTGGAAGTCTTTCCAATTGCTGCCCGATTTCCAAATAGACAACAAAGGAAGAAGGAGACAAAAATTATGCCTGAAACTTTTAATAGAAAGCAAGGTAAAAATGCCCTGTGGTGAGAGAATGAGCATCAATCTGAAGTTTGCTTTAGCTCTGAACAAATAGTTCCTGTTTGAAAATACAGGTGGTAATCTGTAGCACTGTGGGAAATAGAGAACCGTGCTCACTCGATTTGGGTTGAAAGGAACCTTAATGTACAAATTGAGTGCTTCTGTCCCCATGATCTTGATGGTCCAAAGACTCTTGCATAAGACAAATTGGAAAAACGGTCTACACCAGTTATCCCATTTCAGCTTCAGGGAAAATCACTCACTGGGAAGGACAGGAAAACCAGAAGCACGAGGATTTATTGTGGCAGAACATGTCACAAAGGTATGATTCTTGTTATTGTATAAGTTATTTGAAAAATCAAGAATCCGAAGAAGTTGTTTTAAAGACAATATGTATTAGGAAATACGTCTATACATCTTTGGTTTTGAATAGTAGGAGTATGATTTATATTTACTGTTCTGTGACTCCGCTTCTGTGCTGCAGCAATACCATTATTTTAAGTCAATGAAAAACTACAGTGACCAAGGGGCAGAACAAATCTGATGATTGCATGAAGCTTAACAGACTAAAGCTCTGAGACATCCATTCTCTTCACCTGCTGAGATAGGCACTGTGTCGAAAGACACTTGATGGGCATCCTTAGATATTTGAAATATTTGCTGCTTTCCCTAAGCTCAACTTCTACCTAAATTATATCTGTGGATGGAGATGTAGCCATGTCTGGATATTTTCATATATCTCATATACTGGAAGTGTCTGATATAGATGGGGTGAAACTCACTTTAAAAGTTCTTTTCTCTCTTTCTGGATTATAGAAAAGGACTTAGATTTCTAATCTAGAATAGATGAGAATAAATGCTTTTAGATTAAGACATGTAAGAAAAAGCTACTTCTGTTTTATTCTAAGTTCTCCCCCTGAGAATAGAAAACAGTGCAATTATAGGACAATGTAAAATTGGCAGTAGAATCTATCCAGGTTTTTGTTAATCTAGGCTATCCCATTATGCTCACTATGTAACCTTCCTGAGAATTATATTATTATCAGATTTATCAATAAGATGCCTTAGAAAAAATTGGGGTTTACTTAGTGTGCAAGTAGATCTTTCTTTGGACTGGAATGAATGCTTTAAAATAAAAATCTTATTTCTGTGTTTATTAGCCATCACCTACCATATCTTCTGAGTGCTAAAATTCCAATCAAAGCAGGGTATGTTATAGGACACAGAGCCTTTCTCAATAAGGCTCCTGGGGTTGTCAGTTTTCATATCATATGACCATATTCACTGTAGGTAGAGTATCTCAAGGATATCTGTGCCCCTCCTAGTTATACACAGCAGATAAGAATGACCTGGAAGGCAATGTGGACAGCTAAATTTAAGACCACTCTCTGACTGTAAAACATCTGTCTGAGGACCCCGCCAAGAACCCACTGTTGGCTGGCTGGCTGGTAATTACACACAAACATGCTGTACCTGTACGTCAAATACAAACCAGCTGCAAGATGCCTGTGCTGATTCATCTGCCGAGCACACCACAAGCAATTCACTTGACTTATGATGAGATAGAGTTGAGCTGCGTGATGGAGAAACAAGAGCAGTAAATCAGCTGCCAGTCAGCTATGCCTTTAACTGCATGAATATCTTCGGATAGCACAACCACATGTGCTGCTATTGAGCTATTGCCTACCCACAGGACCTTCAAAAGGGTGGAGGAAATAAACTACTGAAATTGGGTGTTGTCTTTCACACAGTTAACTGATCAGAAATTAGCTTTTCCAAGGGTCAAACAAAGCATGTGTTTGCAGCAATACTTACAGACATCGGCACCGATTTAATGATAGCCATTGCATCTGTTCGTGTTGGCAAACCCAGACACGTCTTGGCCTGAGCTCTTGTGGATGGCAGTGTAAATCCTGCTGGGCTCTTCACCTCCATGGGATTGGAGGATCACAAATCACAGGTCAGAGCAGAGGTCAAAGCCACAGTATTTCAGAGGTCTTAAACTGAGAACCTCAAAATCTCTCCTCCTGAACTACGTTCAAGTTATTCCATTTTAAAGTTTTGGGAAAATGCTTTTTCCACCTCAAATATTAATCAGTTTCTAACTAGAACCTATGAATTAGGTAACTATATTCCACTAGAACTCAATACAGTAACCCTCAGCTCAAAAGAGCTGTCAGTGACTTCGGGCAAGGGTGAGAATGAAACCATTAAAACCATACCTTTTATTGCTAAAAGTTGTGGAATAAATATGCAATATAATTATCTCTGCTCTAAAGGAAGCCATCTGTCCAGTTTCTCTTGTACTAAGCCACACTGATGGTGCTCAGAAACCAGTCTGTATTGTATTTACATATCATGGGATCCTTGTTATCTTCAAAGGATTTGGGTTTATGCCCTGAAAGTCGTGGTCTATAGAACCTTTGCTATTTCCTTTGGGACACAACTCTTCTACTAAACAGAAAATGTTAAATGTTATCGGGAACTTCTCTTCCTTTCACTCATCCTCCTCTTCAATTTTAAATTTTTTTAAAAATTAGCCTGTTTTTTTTTTGTTTGGTTTGGTTAGGTTTCAGATTTTTATTACTCTACTAAATAACTCCTGTTGCATTAACTCTGCTCATCCTTGGAATGGACTCTTCAGCTACTGCTTCCCTTAGCTATATATGTTAGAATTCTTAATATTTAAAAGGTTAACTTTTCTTTCCCACCCTCCCCTTAATTTTCACATTGTGCCTCTTTATACCACCAGGCTAAAGCCAGGGCTGAAACAAGAATTGTTGAAATACCACGAGTATTTACGATGTCTGGAACTTTCTGAAATACTGTGAGAAAGCCCATTCTTGTGAGACTTCCAGCGCAGTCTTAAGATTCAGATAAGATCAGGATAACAATCCAAACTTTTTAGTGATATTTATCCACATCTTCTGAGATTTCTTCATCCCTATTAAAAAGAAATATATATTACACAGTATATGCATCTCTCTGATGCATTTTGTCCTCCCATACTTTTTCATCCCATATCCCATTCAGTTGAGTTCAATGTCCTTTAGCATCATTAATAAATTGAAACAGATTTAGCCTGTTGTTCTTGATTCCAAGATAACAAAACATTCCAAGATTAAAAAAAATGTGAGACCATATTCAGACTCAGAAGACATCCACTTAAGTTTCTGAGGTGATAAGCAAGTCACTGTCTCCATGGTCCCACCCTGGTTTCCCATTCAATTCATACTCTTGCACAGCTTCTTCTGTAGGTCTGATGTCTAAACTTCCCCTGCTTAGTATCAGAACAGAACTTGGCCCATAGAAATCATATCTATCAAATTTTGGCTCAAGAGCCACCAAAAAAGATGTTTTTTATAAAAATGCAGCTCAAAATGAGCACCACTACCCAGCATTCTGTCTCCCAAGTAAGCCAATCTACAGTGAGGAGGTTGTGATCATCTTCCATTCTTCCCCACTGCACACATCTGGACAAGCAATTATGAAAATCAGAATCATATAAGAGTCCACATTTTATGCCTGCTTAAGCTGTCACATCTCAACATTGTGATGTCTGGCACCATATAAATGTCAGATGCAACTGACAATGTAGGTGCATTCATGAAAAACACCTTAGTCTATTGACATTTTGAGGGGAAAAAGCTTCATTTTGGAAGACAAGAATTTCAGGATGACTGACAACTAAATAAAATTATGTTTCATCTGCATTTGCCAGCATCACTATGCCAGTCTCCTGTGGGGAGCTTGTCTGGTTGCTTTCCCTTTGTCTGTTACAAGCATTCTTTTGAAACTATACACTTTTAGAAACCTGAATGTCTAATGATCTCCACTACTTATTCTTGGCAGCTTCTCTTTATGCTGAAGAAAAAGGGAAAAATTAGCATATTAAGTATCTTTTTGTGTCTTGTTCCATTACAATACATTACTCTGCCTTATCTCATCTTCCAGAGTTGATAGGAACTCTATTCCCTGTATTCTTATTCAGTTGTTAAAATTATTAGAGGGGCCTAACCTGTGTATACAGTGATACATTTCCACTGATTTTCATTGAAACAGATTGGTCCTCATAAAGATAATTAAGCAGAAAAACCTGGGACAAATTCCAGCAGCATTATTTTTTTCCCAGGGGTACATTATACATTTGTCTGGTCTCAATAGCATCCAACAGATTTTGCATGTTAGTTGATGAAGGCAGGACTTCAAAATGTTTGAGCGTTCATCTCAGAAAAACACTCAGAGTTCTGCCTGCCTGGCATATCTGCTAAGTCTATAAAATAACACAAGTAGAAATTTAATGTCAGCAACATTAACATGAGATCTTTGGTATATTGCAATTCTCACTGGATCTATGCAGCTCATTTTTTCTCTTCTTTCCATGCCTTTTCTTTGCCTTCATATTGAATTTAGGAATTTGCAGCTGGTTTTTTGGGTGAAGGTAGATGAGTGGAAGAGGCTTCTTTCTAGGCTTGATCCTCAGATCTCAGGCCAGATTGAGATCCTCAAATCTGTATGAGAAGAATCCTTTCTTTAAAATTCCCACTCATCCTGAGAAAAAGAGGAATTAACCATTTCAAGAGAAACTTTCTTTTCCTCAGAAACACTTTGGTGTAGGCTCTTCATAGGTTATCTTCTTATCATGAGATGACATTTTAACACACTAATTTTTATGTGCACCAACCAATTTTGGCATTAACTTTTTTCTAAGGTCTAAAACCAATTTATGGCCAGAAAAAGTCCTTTGTAGTTCAGCTCCACAAGAAGCACATGGTTTAAATACCAAATCTTTCTTAAAGGTGATTTTTCTCATATGTTCAAAAGCATGGCTTGGACCACATCTACAGAGAACAACTGAGATCCTGTTAATAATGAAGAAAACACAAAAAGGTTTCTCAAAACCAAAAATGCTGCAGACACATCATGTACACTCCTCCAAAATGTGGACAGGCCCTTTATTCAACAGCCTGATGTGAAGTTTCTGTATCATACTTTGTCTTGGTTTTATCTTTCCACTCTTCATCCACTGATTTTGGGGCACAAAACAGCCCAGCCAGTTCAGTTGGAGACAAGGGCTGGATCTAGGTGAGAGAAAAGTCCTTCAGAATCCTGCTGGAGACTGCTACAAAGGACTTCAGAAGAGCAGGAGCATTAATAGGCCACTTCCAGTGGGACAGTGAAAGGAAATTTAAATGGGTTCACAGTTTCCAGAAATTGATTCCTTTTGTCATAAATCATTTAATGACATAGACATAGGTCCTGATTTAAAGGATGTTTTTATTTGTCTGGGGTTGCCAGTGTGTCTTTACTCAGAGATGAAAATGTATCTGGCTTTGTACTAATTCAGAACAAAACAAAAAGAGACAGTTCTTATACAACTGTGATATAAACCACATAACATATTACATAGGAGAAATTGCACAAGTGGATACAGAGATCAAAAGCTGATTAGTAATCTAACAATCAATTAGTTAATCACTATTATTTGTGTGAGACAGGGGTCCACAATCCTCTGTCAGACCTAAAAATATACTCTGCTATGCATATTTTTTAAGGACATGAGTAAACACAGTCTATGGTTCAAAGAAAAAAAACCCACAAAATTAAGTATATAAAGTAATAGTAAGGAAAAAGAGATTAATTATAAGAATGGAAAAATCCCCAGGCACTGTGGGGAAAGCATTTAATATTTAGTTGCTCTGATTGATTGCATGGCCATGGGTGAGCTAGTTCTGTTCAGCTTAGCCAGTCAGGGCAGGTCAGCTACAAGTGAAGGAGCAAACCACAAGCACATTATTTTCACCAAAATGGGCACTAATGTTAGGTATCATACAGAATTCCTAGTATTCCAAAGAAATCTTAATTAGAAAAATTATTCATTTGATTTCACTAATTTTCTGACATACCTTTGCCAAAGTACTATCTTTGAAATGCTTTGTCGTTATTCAGAATTGTCTTTTCCTTCATCCACAAGGGAATTGACACAATCTTGGTATCAGCTGGATAGCTCAATACCTTCTGATCTGCTGAAAGAATCAGCAATTTGAAATAATCAGCCAATATTTTTTGACCTGATTTCCAAAGAGGAGCAGTGAGCTGGATATGCCGTGAGGGAACTCTTTTTCAATTCAGGAGTCTCGTGCAGGGATGACTTCTGCATAGGATATACAGTTCTTTAGCAGAGACTGAAAATAACAATCCCCCAAGAAAAAAAAATTCTATTTCTGTTTTTACAATTTCAAAGTGTAGCTTCATGTTTCATAGTTCACCTTTATTCCAAATCCTCTATTTCACATGCTTCAGTTTAAGGATAATTAAGTAAAGGTCTATAGTATGGAACCACTCAATAATTGAATACACACATTAAATTCTGTCTGATGGGCCTTCAAAAGTAATCTACACATCAAATTCTGCATAAAGTTCAAACACACACCTTAAATTCTGACTGCATAAAACTCTGTATATGTGCCCATATGCATTGGGTACACAGAGTAAAGGGTTTCTAATGTATGGATGCCTCTCCTCTACTCAAAAACTTCCACATAAAACAGGGAAATAGCAAGGCCTCTGAAGGGTTTCTTGGACACTTGCTCTTCTTCCTTACTAGGATATAGAATTCTCTGTTGGAATGGGATTAAAAAAAATAAAAAAGTACATTGGATATATGATTTATATTGTGCACATAGAACTGGTTGTAGCAAAATTGTTATCAAAGAGGAAGGGATTGCAGGTTTGGGGTCTTGTTTTCTTTTACTGAAAGGCACTCATTCCAGAATCAATTAATCTTCTCTGGAAGTTCATGCAGCTGCCAGATGCACTGAGATGAGTGTGCTCTGTCCTCTGGTCTCCTCTGGCTCCTCCTGGCTCCTTTTTGTGCCTGGGCTCTGACAGGAACAGCCTTGGCGGGTCCTTGATGAAAATGCAGCCTTAAAGGAAGCTTAGACCTGGTTCATTACTAACCTTGAAGGAAAGAAAGAAGTTACATCTGGAAATTGCAGAAAGGCTGTAATTCACACAAGATAAAGTTGGATGTATAACATAAATAGAATTGGAAAGTTTGTGTTGTTTCAACAGACTGGTCTGTTAATGTATAGCCTGGTGTAGCCAGCTGTATTTAAATATATATACACACACAGATACACACAGATAAGTATATACTTGTAGACATTACAAATCTTAGAATGACAGAGTCAATCTTGGAAGTGAAATTCAAATTAAAAAGACACACTTTTGTCCAGCTTCTCACAGTAAAATACAAAGAGAAAGAACTTTCTAAAGTAATAAGTCTTTCCCTGTTACTTATTAGTAACTATATAATTTTATCACTATTCCTCTTTATTCACTACATAAATGTCCTCATTAGATATTGACTCTAATAATATTTGGAAGCCTGGAAGGAGAAATTTCTGACCTTGAGGAACAGAGAGTTCCAGAAAGATTATTAAATTTGGAGAACAAAATCATTTACAAAGTAATGTTATGGCTGTGTGTAAAATGTTCTTTTATAGTCCATCTGAACACTAACACCTCATTTGCCAGCACAGTCCCTGAAAAGCTGCCTCAACTGTAAAGAAATAAAAGCCATACCAGACCCTGCAAAGCCAGAGCTTAACTCACCATACAAATGTGTGCTTAAATATAAAAATTTACCAAAAAACTCCCAATCAAACATGGATGTGTAGGTCTTGATACTGAAAGTTTAATAAGCATTTAAAAGCTGCTTTGTATGAACTGGTAGGAAATGCTCACTTTAGGTTTAATGACTTTTCTCTAATTAAATTTTCCATAATTTATAGCAGATGAAGGCCCCTTGCTGACTGTCCTTTACTGTGTGATCATGCCCTACCTTGTATCTATCCAAACATCCTTCTGCATTATCCAACTGTTAAACTATTTGGTGTCAAAATGTTTCTGGATTGGTACTTAGAGATTTTATGTTTCTTGCTTAACATTGGTTTGTAGTTTTTCTGTACATAAATACATCAACCTGCATTAAAAACAGAGCCTTTATCTACACAAGTTGCTTGGGGAATAACTTTCCCTGGTGCATAGGACAAGAAAAAGCATTGTTTTCTCTTTGATTTAAAGGGTTGATTTATAAAGGTTTACTTTTAAAGCTTCTGTTTCAAATGTGCTAACTCCTGAGTTTTTATATATTGCCTAGATTTACTTATCCATGTTTACAGTCTGATTTATAAACTGCATGCCTTCTGACTCAGCAGGAATCTTTGATTTAGTGCAACACTTTAAAAGTAAGTTTTTTAGTAGTTCAGTATTTAACTGAATTCAGAGAAATTACAAATGAGTGAATGCATAGTTCTTGTTTCTGTTCCATTTCTGTTTGTTCTTTTAGAATTTTTATATTGTAGAATATACAAGAAAAAAATCACCATGAGAATGAGGGAATTTCAAAAAGTAAAGTTAACCAAAGCCCTCCAGTAATTAGAGTTTCTGGGTTTTGAATGTCAGTAAAGGCAGGCCTCTAAATCACCTAAATACATTGGAAAATACTACTTTTTACCTCTGCAGTTGAATAAAGCCTTTTTCTGTGTATTCAAACAGATGCACTGTCTGAGCTTTCAATTTGCTTCTGAGCCATCAATGTTTTGCAAATGGTTTCTCCAACTGGGGTTATATACACACCCTTAATTCTCATTAGTGGCATAAAAAGTCCCTGACAGAGATGTCTGGGATGTACATTTATGTTAAGTGGTTTAGAAGTAGTAAAGAGCTGCCCAGAGTAGAGGTAATACCATATTCTCTGTTTTCTGCCTATTTACACAAAGGTACATAGTTCCTCAGAACATGAATTATCCACAATTCTCTATTTCTCCTTCTGTTTACTAAATAGAAACTTCAAATCTTTAGTATCTACTTGGAGTTTGGTAAGTTTTGTAACATGAACGGCTAAACCAGCGTTTGAGGAGTAAAGTTTTCATTAACCTCATATGAGAATTCTTATTCCACAACATTAATTGAGTTTTAGGTCACTCACATGTGAATAGGAAAAAACCATAGCAAAAGAAAGCCATGAGAGAGCAGTTCCATTCTTATATGAGTAACACTGGGATTTAAAAGAAAATTTCATTGTGTTCCTGGCCAGCCCACCCTTGTGATGCATTTGCAGACAATCTAGTGGCAATGTGTGGCCAGGGAGAGTGTACAGCTAATCAGCTGTTTCTAAATCAGTCCCTGTCCTTGCCATTCTGTTGGATGCTGATGGGGCAGAAGGACAATAGCAGCTGTCACTTCAGCAATGACACATATCCCATATCCTGTTTCCAGTTTTTTCCCTTGGAGGTGAATGTGCTTAAATACTCTGGAGCAGAAAACTGGAGCAGAAATCTTTGTGGATAAGAAGTACTGATAAAACCTGTCTTCCACCATCTGATATAAGCTAAGTAAGAAATAATTTGTTTTGTTACATAGAGGTACGAAGGCCTCAGGTATTCTTCCAAACTTTTTTGCCTGGTTGTACAACCCTGTCTGCTCATTCCATCGAGTCTAAACACCCACATGCTGGATGGCATCAATTATTGTGTTCTTTGCCATGGGCAGATATTTCAAGCACGTGAGACCTCTTTATAGATGAAAGATTCCTGAACTAATTTTGTGCTTTTTCATGTGCAGTCATCAAAAATGAATGTACTTACAGTGAGAAGATTCATTCCCTCAGAGGCAGGGAGTGAGGGAACGTGAGAACACATCCCCATCTAGTGGTGCTCCCCAGCCCTGGAGCCCCTCGTGCCTTCGGGAAGGTCATTCAGGAACCGGAGCAGTGGCATCCCAAGGCAGGTCACGTCAGGAACGCCGCTGCAGCTATGCTGCTGTAACTGGCATGAGTTTCTTGTATGAGCAAAACCCCTCTAAGTGAAAGCCTCGAGATAAAACTGCATTACACCTGTGTGCCTGACCCTGCAGGGGCTGCTCCAATTCAACCCAGAAACTGGAAATTTTACAAACTTAACTCTCATGCCCCACTATTCTCATACTGAAGTATTTTGATTGTTTTCTAAAGACTCAATCATGTTTTCATTTCACGGGGAAAAAAAAGATAGATATCCTCAAAATTTCAAATATCACCATTTAGAGAAACTGGCCCATCTCTCTTAGAATGATAATAACTGTTATGAACACAAAAAAAAATCAGTTTAAAATCATGCTGAATTGAATTATATTACATATCAGAGCTTTTTATTGCAAAAGATTCAAATTATGAATACAAAAAATAAAGGAAGATACAGTCCAATCTGACCTGGGTTCTGACACTGCTTCATCTCGTTGAAACATCTTATCACATTGATCCAAGAAGGTAATCCCATAGATGCTTTCTACAATGGGAAGCAAACAGGAGCAAGAGGAATGGTTTCCTGGTTTCCTGTACCCAGAGCTTGGTAGGTGGAAAAAAAGACCACAGAAATTTCACTGAATTCAAGGAAATTTTTTATTCTTCCACAGTGTAAGTGAAAGGAAAATTTTCCCTTTACTACCAGAAATTAACCTGAGAGAGTCCCCTCTAAGGAGCTAAGTTCATGTAGACACTACAGACCTCTGCACACACACTGAGAAAGAATTTTCTACTTCAAATGTAAAAAGACATAATTCATAAATTGTGGTGGTGTTTCTTACTGCACAACAGACACAGCTGTGAAAGAAAAACAAGCAAAACACAAAGTCTTCTCAATTCCACAGTGGGAAAGTACTAACAAAATTCAGAAATCAAAATTTTTTAAGAGATAGAGGAAAGTTACAGACAGGGTAAGTCAAAGCCCAGAAAGACATGAAGAGGCAAAGGCTGACTCACACTGTGTGAGTGTGTAAACCACTTACTCCCACCTAACTTCTTAAATCTTTTTAGGGGGGTTTTGTAGTTCCTGGATCCTTTGCAGGATTAAGAAAAATTAAAAGTTAAGAATTTTATGTTATTTTCTTGTTTCTGTTAGCCTTGCTGAGTTCCTTGTTCATGTGCTCTTCATTAAACACGCAGTCTTTATGACGTGATCTTCTTTCAAAAGGAGGATTTCTACACAGTCAGCCCTTCAATGGACACTCCAATATACACTTGATGGCTTTAAAGTGTTCTCGCTCTCCACAGAGCTCCAGTAAAGGTAAATAACCCCTTCTATGCAAACTGAGATTATTTTCTTGCATGGATTGCATTACATGCAGTAATTTAGACATTTCCTACTTTAACATCTTTAATAAGAAGCATCAATACCAACTTTTAAGGAGAGGGAAGGAATTTTCCTGTCCCAAGACTGCCTGGGTAATAGTTCCTAGTCAGTTTGATCCCATGGTTTTAGCACAGACTTTCTGGGGTTCAAAATCCAAATTCCAATAGTAACAACAAATCATAATTTACAGCGCTCCTGGAGCTGTGCACCAAATTTAATAAGCTTGATGACTCTGAGTTTACTTGTTCTTTAACACTGAGGACACTTTGCTGCCAGACTGTGTCATCCACCCTCAGCAACCACAAACAATTGCCTGTAAGTTATTTCAAGTTGCTGGTAGGCAATGAAACCCCTTACTGCCAGAAAGTAAAAGCTTGAGCTCCTTGGATTCACCAGAACTATTTCTTGTTTCCATGGGTTCATGATTTTGTCTAGAAGCTCTTATTCTGAAGTATATCATAGACTTTATCATTGTACCTCTTTTTTCCAAAATACAGAGATATAAAGCCATACACGGAGCCACAACTTAAATTAACTTACTCTGCAAAGCAATACAGCAGGAAGGAAGGGCAGCTTTGAAAGGCCATTTGGGAAAAGCTGTACAGCCCCAGAAAAAAATTGAGAGTGGTGTTTGCTGTTATGCAACTAGATGTGAATTTTCATAATTTGTGTTTTGCCAGCGGTGGCTCCTGCTGTAGGACATGGAAGTGGCGGGAGAGGGCAGCAGAACACAGCCACGACCCCAGAGCTCAGCAAATGTCAGGATTTACGAACAGCTGTCTGAATGCCTGGAGGTTTTGCAGTATTCTGCCTCATCCTGGCCATGCCTGACTGAAGAAAGCGTTTAATTGCAGCTATTAAGTTGTGAGTAGAAATCCAAGAGAGATGCAAAGCTCTCTGAAGAAATGTAAATTTAACATTTGATAAGAAAATTCTACTAACACTGCATTTATCTTTTATTTCATTTAATTAAAGGAGACGTAGACTCAGGCTTACAGAAGAGGCACTAAATCCCTGTTCTGTATTTTTTGACTCTGAGGAGAATGCATCTTGCTTTGCTTTGCGAGAATATTTTAAGGCTCCTTGTCCTGGTTTTGGCTAGAATAGAGTTAATTTTCTTCAAGCCTCTGCCCCACTGCTGTGTTTTGGATTTAGGATGATAACAGTATTGATAACACACTGACATTTGAGTTGTTGCTGAGCAGGGCTTGCACAGAAACAAGGCTTTTTCTACTCCTCACCCCAACAGCAATGAGGCTGGGGGTGCACAAACGGCAGGGACAGCAGGCTCCAGCTGACCCAGGGGATATCTGGGAGCATGCAGAGTCGTGCTCAGCAGATAAACCAGGGGGAGCAGGGGCCAGGGGCTGCTGCTCAGGGAAAGATTGGCCAGCAGTCAGTTGGTAGTGAGCAATTTTTTTCCATTTGCATCACTTATTTTTCTTGGGGTTTACTTCTCCTTTTAGTTATTTTCTTTTTTATTATTAATAATTTCTGTTATTTTTGTAATTATTATCATATTTTGTCTCAACCCACCTGTCTTCTCTCTTTTACCACTCTGATTCTCTCTCCCATCCCATCCTGAGGAGTGAGGAAGTGGCTGTGGGGAGCTCATAGTAACCCACACAGATTAAAACATAAAGTAAATATTTTGAACTTTATTTTCAATGTCCTTCTCTGTTCTTGAGATTTCTTTTTATTTATCTGCATTTCCCCATCTATTTCCCCAGACAAAACCCCTGCATGTCCATCCTGGGATCCATTGGTGTGCCCTTTGATTCCCTGCTCATGCAGAAGGCAGACAATCTCAAGGCCTCTGTGCTTCTGCTGTGTGGCAATGTGAGCTGAGGTCCTGCTGCAGGTGCTGCATGTGACAAGCTCAGTTTGGGCACTTTCACTGCTGTTTGAGACTGATTCTGACCCTTCTGTCACTGTGGTCCCACTGGCACAGCATCCCTATTGCATGGACGTGGCCAGGTCACTGCTCCTGTAAACTCTGCTATCTGAATTGGTTTATATTTATTGTACTGATGAACTGGTGACTTACTGTACTGGATGTTTGGATTTATTCATCAGTCCTCAAGTCAGCAAAGCAATAAATCACTCCTGGTCAGCTCAGGTGTCTTTTTGACTAAGACTGCTGCTATCCAAATCCATGATGAGAGCTGCAGCCTCTGTCCACATTCCCTAAGAGATGTAATTCACTCAGTCTGCATGCCTGGAGAGCACACTACAGCACAGGTTTCTTCACCTCAGTGCCAGATTTTAATGCCAGTTGGAAATGTCTGGAGACAGAAATTCCCTGGATGTTCTGTGTGACCACGGTCCCTTCCTCAGTGCACCTCACACACCATGCTGAGGGCAGAAAGGGCATCTTTGCCATCCATTAAACTCTTGGCCTCACTGCAAATGTGCTCAGCTCATCATGGTGCTGCCAGGTGAAAGCAGTGTTTGTACTGCAAGCTGAACCTTCCTGCTTCACATCACACATAACTCACAGTCACAATTAAATAGTGCTGTTAATTATTATTAACCACTTGGCCCATATAGTCATGATGGCATGAGGAAAATCAACACAGACAAAGCAAAATTACCCATTTCCAGAAATGTTAACAGTCCACTTCGGCCCTTGGATCAGGCAAATCCTTCCTTGAAATACAATCAGGAAGCAGATCATGACTAAAGAGATTCTCTTTGTAGACTTAATCTTCCAAAGATCCAAGGAGTTTTATCAATGATTGCTAAAACTGAGGATGACAGAGCATGATTCATACACATAATGACTTCTGTCCTTTGGGATCTCAGTTGTGTCATTAATGGATTCCCAGATGTGTGATTTTTAATTACCACAAAAAGCAAGATATGCCAGTATGCTCTCCAGTTCCCTCAAGCCAAATTGCTTTGATGTGCAGCAGTGAATTTTCACTGACTCTGCTGAGCAGGATTTTGAGAGTGTGGCAGCTTCATGGGCTGATACTCATCACTCTTAGATGAGAATTCTCCTGAACTGATAAAGCTACTAGACAGTAGATGGAGGAAGTCCTGTGAAAGCCTTGTAGAAACAACCCCTCACTAGTGCTGTGATAAAATCACTCCCTATTTCTCATAGAATTTGAAGCACCTTAAGTGGATCCAGTGCACTTTTCAGCTGTATAGAAATATATTTTGAAGGAGTAGCAAACATCTCTATTTTTCAGACACACTCTCAGTACCAGCCAACACTGTCTAACCTTATTCCACCTCACTGAGGAAAAAGGAGTTTAGTCCAGTGCTGACTTTGTAAGAGGTGTGTTGCTATAGGTAGGAGCAGACAGACTTACACAAAGTGAGAGAGATGCAGAAGGAGTACAAGGATGAGGATTCTTCCTCAAAAGGGTTAGTCAAGACATTGTGGTACATAAAAGAATGGTCTGAGTCTCTTTTTTACCCAAGTATAATCCTTTTATATGATATATTTTCATTTCAGCCTTGTGAGACAGAAGGTAACACTCTTTTACCAGCTGCTAGTATTGGTCACTTGAGATGATTTATTCACCTGGGTGAATACACTTTGCTTTTTCTTCTCAGATAAATTCTAAAGTCAAACTTAGCTTTGGCAGATTACCTGAAAATGAACCAATGTGGTACTTGATGGAAGAATTTATCAAGGAATAAAACCTTGGTTTGGGGAGTCCTAGAGTTGTGTGTTCTCCGTTCTTACTCTGATGAAGCCAAGGAGACCTGAGTTCAACAGGGTGGTAACTGGTCCCTCCAGCCTTTACACTTATTTAAACAGTCAGGTGAAGAGGTCTGTTCCCAAAGTCCCTGAAGTAGAGGGGGAATTTCTTTGAGGTCTTCAGGATATAACTCATCTGTCCGTGGCAGGCATAATTATCCTACCACACTTACCCTGTCAGTGCTTCTGGAATAAGAAAGCAGATACTTTTTCCACTCTCTTTCTATATTTCCAGACATTAACATCATGTTTTCACTTCTCATAGTCACTGCAGAATGGGGTCTGATGAGTGAGTTATGCCTTTGGTGCCGGCTGACATCCAGCTGAACTTGCTACCAGAATTTTATCAACATGGTCAGCAGCAGCAACAGCAGCAGGTCTGGGGTTTGCAGCAGTTCTCAGTTTCAGGTGTTTAGTTAGAGCAGTCATTTCTCTGTCAATGTCAACAGAAAGAAGCAAATTTTAAAGTCTCACGTGCTTCTAAAGCCAAAACAAAACAAAAAAAAAACAGGTTACTAAAAAGCAGCAGGTTTGTGTACATGTTAAAAATTACAGAATACCAGATCATTGCTGTGGTGCCTCTACTGTGCAACTTATTTAGAAGCAGCTGTTGGTCATGGTTCAGGTAAAGGTTTTCTCTTTAGAAAATCATTTACCTCCAGAGGTGACAATAGCAGGTCCCTGTACAGCTGCACTCTCCCAGTAAAGCCAAGGTCCATCAATTTAACAGTTCCATGTCACTGCCTTTTCCAGATTACTCTTTCTTGCATAGAGAAGTACAAAGCAAAATAAAAAAGGTCCCTGAATGAAAACAGGAAGACAGAAATACTGCCAACAGCTTCTTCTTTTTTTCCCTTTCCCCAAATCAGTCTCTCCAACAGCCTGGTTCTTTGCTTCATTAGCTGTTAAATAAAATCTGATTTGTATTTGTGAAGTGCTTCTATCTCATCTGTAGATCTTCAAGTACATTTCAGACACCCAAGTGCTATGTAGAAGAACAGACAAGAATTGCAAATTATTGTCTTGAGGCCAGACCATTTTAATTGGTTAGCCTGAAGTGGAATATGAAACCTGAGAGATCAGGGAGGCTGTAACGTAAACCCAGGAGTACCTGAGAGAAATGAGGGTTGTCTTGTCTTTGTAAACTATTTTTCAAGGCTCTGTAGCTTTGTGGGGCTCACAGCTTATCATCAATCTAAGTACATGGGCAAACATTCAGGCTGGTGGTCAGAAAAAAAAAAAAAAGAAATTACAGAAAGAAAAAATTGTCTTCTAATTGATCCTGCGTGTTTGCGATGCCAACATTTACCCACATTGCTCTGAGGAGCTGTTTGTGTCCTGCTGGAGTGGAACCTGCAAACTTCTGGGAAAAGGAGGATCACAGAGTCCCAGCTGCAGGACTGAGAACAGAGGGTGAACACCTCTGTTGGCCTTTGTGCTGATATGTAATTACAGTTACATTTATTCATGCTTCTTCCTCCCCTTCTCTGCATCCTCCATGGAATGTTTACTTCTGTCAGCAGCTCGCTCAGGGAACTATGTTGTCTTTTCTCACAGATGCTCAAAATTATGGGTTGAATTGTGATTTAGACATTAATCTACAGACTACTTTAATGTGCATGTGCTGAAACAACAGGGAAAGAAGAGAAAATGTCCTAGATATTCATTAAGATTTCTTGGTTGCTCAGTAGGACTTCACTTATCACAAAGATAAAACACAAACTAGACAGGATGTTTACCTCAGTTAGCAGTCACAAATCAAACATCACCTCCTCAAGCACAAAGCAAACATGTTGCAATTAACCACTAAGTCTGTGAGATTTTGTGCTTTGATCATTTAATAATGATTCTTGGATGAATAACTTCATTAGAGTAAATTTTGCTTTTGTGAAACACTAACTACACAACATCTGCCTGATTTAATAGTATTTAACTTAACTGGTTCTATGGCCAAAAATTACCTGCTAAATTGCAATATAATGTTTCAGAAAGAAGAAAACTAGTGATTGCAATTTTATTTTCTCTGAGTTCTATAAGCAGTCTTTATGGTTCAAATTAAAGAATTATTTGACTTCAATTTTCAGCAATGTATTTTATGATAACTAGAATTAACGATCGCCATTTTTAAAGCAAACAGGACAAAACCCTTTCTGATATCTTTAGTAAAGTTCTCTTCTGCTTTAACAATTACATTATCATAATAAGTAGACCTGGCTCTTAAAAATTAGTGAAAAAGGACAAGGCAAGCAATGGGAAAATGGAGAAACATTGGCTCCAGCACTTTTTATCATGCCCCCAGAGAAATTAGAGGGATGAGGTTATGTGAATCCCCTTCTGAAACCCAAGAGGAAAGGTATCAAAAGAGGAGGACAAAAGGGATCTCCTGAGGTGGTACAAACAATAATGTTCTTAGTAAAATGGTTGGAATTGCCAGTTTGAACCATAGGTGAAAATGGGCATCAGCAGAGGAACACAGAGGCAAGTTTAAGGGAAATCTCTATATAATTAAGAGGGCACCAACAAGCTAGTCTGAGATTCAGTGTATAAAATAATTAATCACCAAGCTTTTGACAGCATCCAGAATACATCTGGTGTTTTCTACACATCCAGGAATGTTCGTCTGCTGCTCAGAAAGGCTTAATTTAAAAAACCTGGCACTGGACAAAAACTAAAAATCTGTGTGGTGCTACAGGATTTAACCTGGATAGATGCAATTCCTAGAAGCAGAATGTCTGATGCTTTGAATTTATTGTATCATGACAAATTACTTAATTTAAATGTAATGCTGAGAAAAGTCAAAATTAGAGTTCAATGATTACCTGAAGTTGTATTGAGGGACTTTTACAAAATCCTGATGTGATTCATTGTTCAGACACATTCATTGTGATTCATTGTCACAAAAGTGGGCAAAATGAAATGCAAACTAAAGGTTATACACGAATACCTTCAAATGTGGCAGAAATTGCTAATTTCATAAGAAATTTGACATCTTTAAGGTAAAAAGAATAATTTCCCATCTCAGACCAATTAAGACATTTACAGAACATGTTGTGATATAACTTTGGACCTTCTGTGTCGGGCATTGATGGTCTCCTTAATTCCATTCTAGTTATCTGATAGAGCTGCTCATAGAAATATTTCTGGCCCTTAACAGAGCACTCAGTTCAGTGCTGCCTTAAATGCAGTTCTGCTCCAAGTCAGTGTCCAGCCCAGTTAACAGGTGCTCACCCTCTTTCAAATAGCACTAGGAAACTGTGAGAACAGAGAATGATCTCTTCTCTCTGGTCAAAATTTACTCATTCTTCTGTGAGTGACATGTTCCATCAGGGTACCATGGTGAAAAATATTCAAGTTTCAAAGTCTAATCTGAACACTAAATAGTTGCTACATTAAGATACCCCTTCCTGGCCAGTTTTGCAATGGTTTTTTGGCAGCTGCCTGCCCAGCAGTGTGAACAGACAAGAAATGTTTGGATGGGATCTGGTACAATGCTGGGTCTAGAGGAAATGAGTTGGTAGCAGAAGTGTGCTGTTCTGGAGTGATAACTTTGCACGTGAGAAGACAGAACAGCTACTCTTACAATATCCCAAACCTGAATCAGCAGTGAACCTGAATCTAAAATTTGCATTATTTCTCAGGGTGGCATGCATTTATCAAGTTATACCTTATTTTAACCAAGGTGAGTTTGAAGAAGGGAATTTTGAGCAAAATGGTTTCTGTGAGGAAATCTCCCTTTGCTAGCATAGGTGGAAATATACTTTCACAACTTCACACATCTAAGGAAGACATTATAGTAAAAGAGAAAGAGAAACTGGAATATGGGTTAAGAGGACATAGAAGATCAAGACCCATTAAGTACTCTGAGGCAATGGCAGGTTTTATGCTCTTATAAAATGTGTCAAAAATCCTTGACTTTCTCTTCTGCAAAACAGGACTCCCTCTCTCCTTCCCTGTCCAAAACCTCCAGGTTTTGAACCTCCCAGATTTCTAAACAAATTATTTGTTCTTATGGCCAGCCATATGCAGGGGAGGGGCATGCAGATCATATGCTAAGCAGCTTTTTTAAGTTACAGGGATCTCAGACCAGTCAGCTAGTACAGGGCAGGGATTTAGTCACCTTAAACCTCTGATCTCACTTCTTAGCTAAGACATTAGCAAAGTGTTTGGGAATAGAATGCAGTAGGGACTGTGGTTCAGTCTGTTCTGAATCACACTGATACAGAAAACCCAGAACAACTTCAGTGACTTTTACTTCTGTAGTGGCAGCATTAGACAGCATTAGTCTTCAGGAGTAGGAATAAAGTGTGGTTTCTGGTGAGAGATTGCAGATGAAATTGAAAGCTGAAAGATGATTTTACATCAGGGGAAAAAAGCAATAACTGAAGTAAAAGTAAAATAAAATTATACACTTCAGTGGAATCCATCAAGCAGCAGTATGATATTAATGGAGACTGAATTTTGTGTGGGTTTGGCTGAGAAAGTTCAATTAAGAGAAGGTTAATGAATTTTTGGGTGTCTTTTTCTTACACATATTGTTTTCCATACTAGGACAGCAGGGCTGATCTGAAATTGTGAAGAAAGCTTCTCGTAACAGCTTTTGTATATTTGAAGAATCAAAGTTTCCGGTCTTAGACCAATGACAGTTTTCTGAGGTGAGCACAAATTATTGGAATAGGAAGGCCACAGTGTGCTTGTTCAGAGGTAATCTGCAATATTATTTGGAGCATGAAATACAGAAAGCAGAACCATTCATTCATATCTGCTCATTGGAATTCTACCTGAGGATGGATTTGGCTCCCGATTTTCAGACAAGTCATTTTGGGATGTAGTGTCCCATTGGCACATCAGTTTTCTATTCCTAGTAGTGCATATTTGTTCCATGTGCATTTAGACAGAGAAATTTTGAAGGTAAAAGCAGAACTTGGCTACTGGCTGACATTTAGGAGCAGCATGTACTTTTGACTTAGAACAATAGTCTTGACAACGTGGATGCCACTGAGGTAATTCACTGTCTGAGGCAGAGACTGCTGAAGCGTTTATAACAAGAACAGGCAGTAGAGGGAAGAATATAGGTGCAGATATGATCCTTCTTCTGCCATTATTACATTCTTCCAGTCCAGCAGAATAAGAATGAAAAATCATGAAGGGAACATCCCGGTGGTTGACATTTACCCAGGCCTAAATGTCAAGCTCTGGTGACTTAATATTCAATGTATAATTTAAATTTCTCATTCAAAACCACAAATATGAAGCAGGAAATCAAGATAAGCAATTCAGAGTAAATCCAGACTCTGGAGCAATCCAGCTCAGTTCTGCCTTCAGTCTCTAAGTTTCCTTTCAAATGCCCAGCCTTCCCTTGGCTCATTACTTCCTTCCCTTTCTGCAGCTGCAGACCCTCCAGAGGACCTGTTCTTTTCTCTCCATAACCCTTGCCCATGTGTTAATTCTAGTTATTTTGAAGCCTTTTGCAATTTACTGAAAAAAACATACTGGGCATTGAAAGCAAGTTCTTGGAAATATGAACATTTTGTGGTAAAATGCTGCAAAACCATAGAGATTGCTGTAGTGTTCAAGGAATGACTGAAACAGCAAAAAAGTAGTGGGTGTTCTGAGTGAACAGAGGGAGGAGATATGACAAATAAAATAGCACAGAGAAATTCCAAAGGCCACAAAATGACACTGACAATCAATAAATAAAAATTTTTCAGACATCTTAGATAGGTAGATTGGTGCACCAAGAAATTCTGGGACAGCAGAATAGTGTAAGCAGTCAGTGAGCTGCTCAGTCTGAGCCACAAGTTAATTTTCAATTTCCAGGACAGATTTTAGTCAGGGCAGTAGATATGAAAGCCTCTAGATCCGTGCTAGCTATACTGGAATGAATTGAATGTCATTGTGTGCAGGGCTGTGGTTTTTTTCTTGTCGCTTCAGGCAGTGTTTTATATTTTGAAGCAGTGATCTTTAAAGCAAAGTTCACATCCAATGATCTATGGGCAAAATATCACAAAGGAGACTGTCTGAATTGCTAGTTACCTTGAGACAGGAAATTACTTTGAATTGAGGCTAACTAGGGAAGTATATTTTCATCTGTTTGCTCACCAAAGCAAGATTTTGAGATGTTTTCAAACTACTAATTTACTTGAAATTATAAAACTTACATGGGACACAGCTGCTCCTTTTGTAAGTTAATTTAAGTTGATGTAGTATTAATTTTTTTTCTCTATAGATATAGCACCATCTTTTTAGAAGTGAGATATTGCAGGAGTTGTGTCACACCTGTAACAAAAGGAGGGTTTGCTGGCAGGGCTGCTCATTTCCCACCTTTCACCAGCACTGCATTTGTGCCTTCTAATGCAGTTGTGAAATGAGATTTTTTTTATGAAGCCTCCTACACTGGAAAGATTTTATTTGATTTCTGTTTACAAGAAAATCATTAATTTGCATTTATAAAAGTGATGTTTCTTCCATTTTATAGAAATTGGATTTCTATAAGGATATTCCTTGAGTGACTTATAAGACATGTAGAAAGTTGACATTTATTGTCATCTATCTGCAAAATTTATTCTTCAAATTAAGCCATGCTACCAGTCTGCCTACTTCATTAGTAGTGCTGTCTTTTGAATCCTTTTATCAGTGTAGAACAAATATTTCAGTCTTCCACTACAATGCAGCCTAAACAATGAGGGGAAAAGTGGTGACAGACCATTTCCCTCCTGTGCAGAGGGATTATTCCACAATAATTGACTCTCTCTTTGAGGATGCTGTTCAGGTGAAATACTTCGACACAAGTTTTTTATAGTAGAAGACAAAAGTAATTTACTACTTATGTGTCATGAATAGGGTAGAGCCCAAAATTAAAATACCTCTGCATTCTTCTTCCTGTTTTTAATTAAAGCAATAAATGTAGACAGGTAATGTTCAGAATGTATCATCAATTCTTGTGTTTAAAAATTAAAATTGTGTGAAAGAAATGAAGTGCCAGATATTGTTGTTGTTTGGACAACATTGTGCTTCTGAAGCATCAGAATTTTAGAAAAGATAAGGGAGAGGGAAAGAAAATTTTTTTTTTTCAATGCCCAGGATATCTAACAAAACTGGGAGAGCTTTTAATCCTCTTCTGTACTGCACTCTTGGATCTGTCAGTGTGTAGAATCAAACTGGACTCCACAGAAACTGAACCATGTGGATAAACAGGTTTAGATCAGAGCTGTGTGTGATACTCCAGTGAGAGGGCCACTAAACAATGGAGGCTTAACCCTGGAAGAGCACAGTGGCACTCAGGTACAGCGTGTGAGAAAAATGTCTTACAAGGAGACTACGCTGAGTGGGTAGAAGCCAAAGCTGACCTTTGCTTCCTGGATTTTTATTTTGTTTGGATTCCATGATTTTAGGTCCTTTAACTAGACCCACAGCAGGGCACTCAAGCTTTGCTTTGGCATGTAACTTTTATTGCCTGTAAGTGCCTACATGTGGATGTGCCTGTAAAGATTATAAAGTCTTTCAAAGCAGTTAGAAAATAACTTTTCTTTTGCTTTATGAACTCATTTTACTGCACAAAAAAAATACAATTGAGAGGCTTCATAACACCTACAGCAGAAAAGAAAGCAGTTCATACTGGCTCATTATTTGATTTACTATTCTGAAAGCCACTTCCCAAGACAACTTGTAATGTGCTATAGAATAACTTCCTAATGATTTAACTATGCCTTACCGGGAATAATTAAGGGATCCTTCAGTTTAATGGAAGCATTTAGGAGCTGTTCCAAAAAGAAGTTTGTACAATCAACACTTTGCATGTCCTCCTACCTGGGCAAAGGAGTGGCAAACACTGCCATCCTGATAATGATTTAAGAGGTATTTTCTACTAGGTGCAGTCAAAAGCAATATGAAAATAAAACAATTTTTAGTATGAAATTAAAAAGGCAATCCATTGTTAGCATAAAGTTAGTGAAAGAATTTCTGTAACGGAGGAGAACATGATAGTTATGATGTTTAAAAGTTTAACAATAATTACTCATTTTGTGATGCTTTACTGCTGTAAAGAATATTTTCTCCATTTCCATCCTTGTATTTATCCTAGATTATATCCACTGACAATTAAGCTCATATTTCAGAATTAAGTTACAAGCCATTAATTGTGAAATAGTCAATGTGTCATTTTTCTAATTTCAAAGACAATATGATACAGTTGTGCTTTTTCTTGCCCTGGAGATTTGTGTAGTTTCTAAAATATAATGAAATGCATTTTTTCAACATCTGTAGTGAGCACACTCAAAAAAAATCCTTATTTGTAAGAGAAGTGCTGTCACTTTTTAATGTAAAAGAGATATTTTCCTCTCAATCTCTTCTTCCAAGGGAAGTGAACAATTACAAAGGTGTGTTTGAAATAAATAAAACAGAAAATTCTGATACTTGGGTGGATTCTGTCTGTGTGCATCTGACACAGAGGGACCTGGCTGTGTGCAGAGCTGCTCCTCTCCACTCTGCACAGCTGCCCCTGGACCCTGGCAGTGGGTCAGCAGAGAGCCCCAGAGGGATGCAGGACAGCTGCACCTGGGGCAGCTTTGGCTGGGGAGGACCCAGGAGCTCAGGGAAAGCTTTGCTCCTGTGTCTGGCAATTAGGAGATCTCACCTGAAGTGCTGTGCCCGGCCTGGGCTCCCAAGAGCAGAACTAAATTTCCTCCCACTGAAGTGGCTTCCACAGAGGCCATCAGGCCACGGGGAAAAGCATCCAGGGCACGGGGAGGAGCTGAGGGAGCTCATTTCTGCAACTTCCTAAAGGGCAGGTGGAAGAAGATGAAACCAGGCTCCTCCTGGAGGTACACAGTGAAAGCACAGGAGTCACTGAACACAATTTACAGCAATGGGAGAGTTATATTTAAAAAAATTAATTAATTATATTGGATGTAGTAGAACACCAGACCAGAGGATCTGGAAACTCCATCCCTGTTAACATTCAAAGCTTGACTAGAAAAGACACCCAGCAATCTGATCTAATTTTGAGCTTAGCCTTTGCTTCAGCATGGACATTGGCCAAGATGACACGTGAAGATGCCTTTTAAAGCCAGATTTTTCTGTGACTGTAAGTATCTAACGAAACCAAAGGATTTTTTAAGTGTTCACCACCCCCTCCCCCTATATCCCCCCACCTCCTTGGGGATTTCCCCAGGCAGGAAGAATTCCTGATAGATTTGCAGCTAATACTTTTGGGGAATTTTGCTACTAGTTTTTTTTTTTGTCCTCTACATTTTAGTTAAGATTATTTTTAAAGTCTCACTGAAGACTAATGGCCACACTCAGAGCCATCCTAAAAGGGACAGTCAAGTGCCCAGAGCATGGAAAAACTCTTTTGAGGGGAAAAATTAAGCAGTTCTGTTTTAGCTTTACCAGAAACTTCTTTTTGTTTTGGCAGCACCTGATCTGGAGATAGGAACATTTAAAATACAGCTCAGGACAAGAAAACCTGGTTCTTGTTAACCAAAGATTTCAATGAACAAAATGGTAGTTTCATGAGAAACCTTTTACTAGAGGTTCCCATTTTGATTGCTGTTTTTTAATTGTCTTATATCATATCATTGATCAGGCAAGAAGGAATCTGAAACTGTCCACATGGCAGAGAAATAGTATAAAGCAGCCTGGGTGATCACATCTCCTCAGTGAAAAAGCACTGAGAAAAGGGAGGAGAACACCATAGGGAGGGGACAAAGCTACATTTCTATGGCTTTCTTTGAGACTTGGATTCATGTCCTGAAAAGCTTTTTGTATGTAAAGTCTGTATTGACCATTACATTAACAGGACAAATGTAAGTTTGCAATGGGCTTCAACTCCAGCCTTTTTTAATTAAGCTGTCACTATTTGGAGATATAGTCTGAGCATTATAGGTAAAGGGCAGCTCTTTATGAGAACATTTAAGTATGGCAATTTCATTTTCTCTGGAGTGTATTGTTGCCTCCAGCTGCCACTTGATTTATAAACTGGAAAGCATTATCTGGCTAAAGGAAATTCTCATGCATTTTGTTAGCAGAATTTTGTTATTATGCATTTGGAAATGCAGCATGAGAGTTTGACTCATTTGTATTGCAGCAATGAAAATATATTTCTTGGTATTTTGGTTACATCTGAAATTCTACAGCATATATGAGTTTTAGGGGAATTACAGTATATCATAGTAATTCTTGTCATAATCTAGGCTCCTATTGTGTAATGGTAAAATTCATCCCAACCCTATGGAATTAGCAATCTAAGTATTTCTGGGAGTTCTTTTTCTCTTCTTCATTAATTCTGTATCTGTAGAAAGCACAACTCCTAGAAATGTCAAAGAAGACTACCTGTGAAGGAAAAGTATAATATCCCATGTGACCATTAGCAGCACAATCTGTACACTTAAGAAATTTTATTCAGCTCAATTAGATTAGATGTACTGAGGGCAGGGACAAACCGGGATATTTACATATCAAAGTCATAAATAATAAACAAACAAAAAAAACCCCAAAACAAAGCCCAGACCAAAAAAAAAAAAAAAAAAAGCAAACAAGAAAAGCACACACACACACACACAAAACCCACCCCAAAACAACAAAACCAAACCAAACCAAAAACAAACAAACAAAACCACAAACCCAAAACCCAAAGAAAGCATCTCATGACAACAGATCCATTTTCTGGTCAAGTTTTCTGTCACCTCTTATCTGTGATTGTATCTTCAGATAGTGAAATCTTCAGGGCAGGAGTTATGGCTCCATTTTTGCATGTTGCTCTTTGCAAAATGTGCACCAGGGAGCAAGTTGTATCTGTTATTTAATTGCAGTAACTCCTTCAAAGCCATCTGGGATTGTAGTCTTACTGAGTTAGATACCACACAAAATACAAGTGAGAGTGTGCAATTGAATTTTTGTCATTAGGAGGAAGTGTCTGGAGGCAGGTGAGTTGTCCTGCTGCAGTGGAGAAGGCAGTGCTGGCTGGCAGCTACTGCAGAACAAAGATAACAGCTGCTCTCTGAGAAGAAAATGCATCATGATAAAAGTGGATCCAAATGAGGCTGCTGTTTAATTGCTTTTATTGCAAGGCAGTGTTCATAAGACTAAAGAAATATAAGCTGAGAAGATTTTAGTGAAAGAACAATATAATAATACAATATAATAAGGGGTGGCATAGATCACTGCTGCTTCCTGTGACTGGATACATTCTCAGCTATTTCATAAAGTGAGGGTCAGAGCTCCCTGCTTGGACTCCTGACACCACAGGGATTCAGAAATGCATAAAACATGGCTAGCAAAGGCAGAAGAGCAGAAAATTAAGTAAAAAATCCAGCGTATTATGTCTGTATCTACATATTGGTGACACTCCTACATGGCTGACTGAATGACCTTGTCTTTCTGAGGAAGAGAGATATTTCTGTTTTCATCTGTTTTCTACCAGGGTGATGACATGCAGTTTATGTCTCACCTCTCAATGGATCATTACAAGCACTTCAGTTGATGCTAAGGTACAAGATGTTCTCTGGAAATTATGGGTTTATTAGGTCTGTAAGCTGTGTGTGAGGAAATACTTGGTATTTTGGATGGTTTTAATTTCTTTTGTGTCTGCAGAAGTACAACCAAAGCTGTAATACTTTACCAAATAATGTCATACAGTTTGTAACTGGCACTGAAATGCACTAGCAATGTTTTATAGAGATAGAAAAGTTGCTTCTAATCTTCTGGCACACAGTTTAGCATTTCATCCTTCTGTTTCAAACAGTGCTTACTTTTTGCTTACTGAGTGCTCTCTCACTGTATGCAGACATGTGAAGGAATAAATGTCACATGTGCCAAAGCTCAGAAAAGACAAATACTTTTTACTTTTAAAGATTATATTTCTAGAACGGCTCTGCAAGGGGAAAAAAAAAATGTTCTCCAAACTGAATCAGAAACTTGCTTTAAATGATATCTTTCTCAAAGGAAAGGATTGTAAAATAAGCTTTTAAACATAAGCTGACCTTCAAATAATTTACAGGATCATGACCTACAGAAACAAAACCAGTTATCTAACTAGTCAGCAATAAATAATTTCTCACTAAGTCACTTTTAATGAAATCTGAGAATGAAATGGAGAGTTAAATTCTCCATAGGCCTCAGCAATACTACTGTAATTAGTCTATTTTTTTTAATCTTGATGCCTTTGTATCAGGCCTTAAATTCACAATTGACCTGAGGTGAATTTTTTTTGTGGCTGGAGACTCTTAGGAGGAAACACTGTATGTACTTGTCCTGTTCCTACTCTTCCTTAGTCTTCAACATAGGACTGCTGTCCAAGACTGGATCTTGCAACAGAGACACTTCATGTGTGGACATCTGGGCAGCTGTTCAGGTGCCTCTCAGGGCTGCCCAGGATGCAGCCATTAACATCATGAATAGCACAGGGAATGCAACCGGGTTTATCATTTATTAAAACGTCCGCTTAAGAGTTGATGATCTCCCTGCTTAGGATTTCTGAATTATTACATTATTATATTTATCTTACTGAGCTATTACATTATACCTTATCATAAGCACCATCAGCTTGAGCAATGATTTTGAATTATATCTTGCTATATATTCTTATTTCTTCTCTCCAATTTTCTCTTCCAACTGCTTGATGTCTTTCTTCTGCATACTTTCTTGCCTTTTTATCATGACCATCATAAAATAAAATTCCAATCATAAGCTTAAATGCTTCTCAAGGTAGATTAGATTGAAGCAATGTGCATAAAGGATAATGTAACATTGTGCTGATGATGGAAAATACTAAAATATGTGTGTGAATAATCCTTCTGTGAATAATTTAAGTGGGAAAAAAAAGCTTAATATGACTGGTGTCCTTTTTGTCACATAATGACACCTGCTTAACATTTTCATGACAATTTTTACTAGGTGACTTTGCCCAGCAAAACTCTCACCATTAAATGAAGCTGAAAACAATCCAGTCAGTGCTGAGAGGGCCCCTTTTATAAATTGCATCAAATGGTGAAAATAAATTTAATAAAATGGGTTGATGTGGCCGAGGGTTATGCACTTTGGTGTCATGCAAGGAAGCCTCCAGCCCTTGTGTTGCTGTCTCTGCCCCGTGCATGAGCAGCCATCCCCAGCTCCTGTTGCAGATGCTCTAACAAGAAATGTGACAGCTTATACTGAAGTGAGCCCTGTTTATACTATGTCAGAGCAAGCCCCACAAGGAGTGTAAACTGTTTGACTAAAGAATGCCTTATTTCTAATGCTTTCTGTCATTTCAGAATTTTCTATACAAACACTGAAAAATCATTTAAATGGCTTTAATTAGAAGCATGAGAAGATGGAGTTTATTTCTTTAGAATGGGAGAACTTCTCATTTGTTATAGAAATTTTATCTATTCTTACCTAAAACATGCCTCCATTCTTTGACAATTCATTTGTTTGAGAATTTATTAGTCAAATTGCTTATGCAGCATCTGAACATCTAGAGCTCTCCATGGTGAAAAATATTTTTTGTGTTTGTGGTGGTTTAGGACCAGCACTCCACAAGCTGCTCCTGTCTCCCCCTCGGGTCACAGAGACAAAAGGCAGAGATCACAGATTGAGATAAGAAGTTCTCTGGAAACAGCAATGAGATAAGAAAGCAAACAGTAACAGCAACAATACTCATAACAAAATTGTGCAAAAAGAGGGTGATTTACACGCATGAACTGCTCACTGACCAACACAAAGCAGCGTGACCCAAGAAAAGGAACAAAAATATTGGATGGGCCCCCTCAAGCTCCTGCTTTTCCCAGACCCAGTGCCACACCCACCTTCTTTCCTGAATGAGAATCCCTTATTTCTACCCCCCAGATATGGTGAGAGTCTTATGGAATAACAATCTGGTCAGGCCCACACAGCTCCAGGCTCTGCCCCTCATGGCTACTGGGAAACAATAATTCTGTCCTCACTGAAAGCCAGGACAGAATTTAACTAATTACATAATCAAACAGAATGATCCACCCTGCAGATTCACAATGACTTATCCAGATGATTTTTTTGTTCTTAAGACTTTTTCTTGAAGATGAAAGAGTTAAAGAACTCACATTTTATGCTTTTGAGGCAATACATATTGATGTCAAGTTAGCAGTGGGGAAACCTCAAATGGTTTTTTATTTGTGTGAAGTAATTTCAGTGTAGCCAGCGTTGTCCATTATTAGTATTTAGTATGATGAAACTAAAACTTCAAGTGAAGCTTTATCTATAGAGGATTAAAATAATTTGTTTTCCTGATCACCATAAATTAAATGCTTTCAGTCAACAGTAAGAGGTCTTGATTAGTAGCAGCAGCTTAAGTGGAAATAGATTAATAAATCTTCATTTCTCTTCATATGGATACTCTCCAAAACATGCACAGAGCAATAACTTTTAATATCTAACCTGCAGCTGCTCTTAGATTAAATGAAAAACAAAACTGAAAGTAATCCACAGAGCTAGTTACCAATTTCATATCTATTTCTCCCATTTCCCCCCTTTTAAGGAGCTTCTCTTGGAAAACAAAAGGAAAGAAAAATAAAAATTCTTTATTCTTTTCCTGAGCAAGAGTTGTTTTAGTCTTGGAAACTTTATTCATCAGAGAAAACTTTGATGGTGGTCTAATATTAACATCCATAAAACGTGTATATGTTAAAAAATATTCTCATAGAAAAGTTAATCAGAAGAATGCTCTTTATATTTTTTAGGTGTTAAGAAGTTATGTTATGGACAACCAACACTGGACATTAAACTCAAGGAAAGTATTTTGCCCTAAATGAGGGTTGATTCTCATAAGAATTTTTTCAATAAGATTACTTGAAGGGGAAAAAGGAGATTTTTAGGTCATATTTAAATATTCCTTGAGGGTGAAACCTGACTGAAAAAAAAACCAAAAAACAAAAAACAAAACAAAAAACCACAAACAAAAAAAAAAAAGAAGAAAACAAACAAAAAAAACCCACACAAAACCCCCCCAAACTATAAATAATGTCTGAACTCAGCAGAATATATGAGTAAACATTAGAAAAAAAATAAAGTTAAATTTTTCTCTGTGGTTACCACCACAGCTGTTGCTTCAATTTACTTCCTAGAATTCAGCGCCCTCTTCTTTTTTCCTCTTTGGGTCAATCCTTGAAACATCTTTTTGCCATCCTCCCCTGATGCTTGTTTTTTGGATGATTCTGGCAAACTCTAGAGGCAGTTTCCCAAGCGGAAATTAGGCAATGATAGACTGGTCAATAGAAAGATAAGAAAATCTCTTTGGGGTCCTCTTTTGTTATTCTCAGTAATACAAACATGGAAATTAACATTCTTTCATTACCCACTTTACAGTGAATTTGGAAGGTCTGTGACCTTATGATTTATCCCAGAAAAAAAAAAAAAAAAAAAAATATATATATATATATGCCGACTGAAGAAAGGTGCCAAAGTTATAAAAAAGCACAATATCTGCATTTATATTTCTATATAAATTGAAGTCTTGCTCCAAAGATTATTAAAAAGCCATTAAGAAGAAATCCATTCTTAAAACAAAACTGCATGAGAACATCTTTCCAATTCTTGGAAGCATCATTATTTTCCATCTTTGCAGTAAAATGAAGAAATTTTCGTGGGTGAGCCAAGTAAAGACATGTGAACCACACACATGACCTTATTTGTCATGAGTTACACAGGTTTGGGTCAGTTCCTCCACCTGGCACCCCAAAGCTCAGGTTGGACCTGGCCTCCTGTGGTCCCCTGTGCAGGACATGTCCCTGGGGTGGCTGCCAGCACGGGGCAGCCCCTGCTCACTGCAGGGAAGGAATTCAGCCTTCCCAGCTGGGAGGTGGAGTTTCTTCCCAAATGGTCAATCTGATTGCATCACACAACGTTTTGCCTTCTGCTGGATTACAGATGGGAAGGAAAAATCCCAATGAAAACAAAGAAATCACTGCCAGCCCAAAAACAATGAACTGATCAATCAACCAAAACTCACAAAATCTATGTTGCCTGAACATTTTCTGGTTGCTTTTTTTTTTTTTTTTTCAGAAAATCCTGGACTGAGAGTTCTGGGACACAGAGGGGAAAATTATGACAATTTCCTAAGCAGTAGGGTAAAATGTAGCATGAGTAAGATATGTAGGACACTTTTTAGATATATGATCCTAATCATAATTTGATTATATATTATTATATATTATTCTAGTCAAAGTTATAGCTCTTCAGATCTATAGCTCTTCAGGTTTCTGTACTTCTCACAGTTCTTTTTGAGATATAGTTTGGGAAGTGTATTTTGGAACTGAATGGTACCTTTCTTCTCAGGAAATCTCTGGAAATTATGATGGTCTTCAAATGGAACCAAGCATGTGTTAGAAACTTTCTGTTTATATTAATTTCCTCTTTCCAAAGTATGTCAAAAAAATACCCATTTTCACTGTAAGCAAATATTTCTCTAGTGAGTATTTACACAAAACCTAAATAAAGATGCAAGCTTGGAGGTAGTTAATACTAAAATAATATCCAAACTAAATTTACAGGCTGTGGTAATTTACAGGCTGACTTCCACTGACGCTAAGAGTATAATTTAAAAGTATCCATGGTCTCTGCAGTGCATAAAGAGAAATCTTCCTTCTGTGCAAGTACTGTGTGCAGGAGGCTCTCTGAGTATAAATTAAATACTTCAGGCTAAGCAGTGAAATTAGCCAAAGATAACCACCTGGAAAGGAAGGAAGGAAAATGCACACAGGACCAGCTCCTCTGATTTTGGCATGTGGGTTTTCTCATGTGTTACTCTTGGGACTTTTTGGATGGCAGCTTCTGACTTTCAGATTCTCTTCAAGCACGGTGATGAACAGGAGGCTTATAAATCTACAGAGGTATGTTATATGGAACTTCATCAAACATACTTATTGCAGAGTCACCACATTTCATGGGTTTGTATTCAATCTAGCTAAAGTATAAAAGTAAATTATGTTGTTGATATCAATTTCTCTAACTCTAAGAACTGTGAGCTGTATTAAGACAATTACACCATCTTTTAGCTGATGAAGTGTGACATGAAGTGCATGTATCCTTCAACATCTAGTGCAAAATAACATCTGTGCTCAAAGCAAAAATAAAAATAAAAATTTCCTGGAGTGAGGGAGAATGGTTTTGAGAAGCAATCCAGAACAGTATGAATAAGCCACTGCTAACTACAAGCCATATATCAAATAGGACACTGGAGATTTAGCAGTAAATTGAAGCATTCAGTCAAATCACTGCTGTGGAGGCATAAAGGTGCTGCCTGATTTTTAATGAGAATTCTATTTTGACAAGCTAAGTCAGTGATAAGTTTTTTGAGTGTGTATGTGCGTGTGAAACGATGAGGAACTTGTGTTTACTGAAAAATATGGCTTGTCATTCAACTTGCATAAGCAAGTCTACCTGATACATATTTTGTGGAGTGTAGTCCTGCAAGCAGTTTGTGTACTGAATGGTTTTATATTTACATATGAACATCCATCTAAAAATGTTGTAAATGAGATCTGAGGATTGCAAGATTTCACCTTTTACCACGTGATTTGTGCTGTTTCTATTCTATCCAACCTCCCTTAGCAGAATACTGCCTAAAACCACATTTACTTTTGTCCTTTATCTCACACATTTTAAAATGGGTAGGAGAGCAGCGCATCAATGCCTAAATCACAACTGCAGAGAGCCACAGAGTCTGTGATGTTCCTGGTTGTGTTAACATTGCCCTTTAAAAGCCTGTCATACATCTCTGAGGATTACTTCAAAATAATTCATTTTTTAAAATACAGTAACAGTTAATTGTGAAGAAATCCTTGGGATTCTCTTATTTCCTTGACAAATTATGGAACTTTATTAATGACACTTTCTCATAGCTAGTTTGAACCACTGCCAAATAAAACTGTGGAATAGAAGAGAGAAAGTGATAAGCAATGTCCTGTAACAGTGCTAGACAAATGGAGGACTTGGTGTGGTTTTTCATTTTCTACTTTGTTTGCAACACATTTAGTGATACATCCAGTTGCTTTTTGATGGTTAGATACCATTATGGGAAATAGCTTAGATTACAGAGATAACATTGTTTATGATAAATGTAATCCATTAATTCATGTTGGTATATAGATAAGACACACTAATTTTACAGGGAACTTGGTTAGAAATCTCACTACCATGAATCATTTATAAATTCAGCTGTTCAGAAATTATTTTCCTACATGGAACAGCTACTAAAACCCAAATTAAAAAAATAAAAAAAACAACCAAACAAAACAAAACAAAAAAGCCACAAAAACAAACAAACAAACCCACAAAAAAAACCCCACTAGAACAACAAAAAAAAAAACCAAAAAAAAAAACCAAAACCAACCAACCAAAAAAGTCCCAAAACCATTTATAAATACATTCTGAAAGAGTTGCAGCTTTTTGCCACACTGGGGTATTTCCCTCAAATTAATAACTTTCTATTTTTGTGTAGAAAAATTTTTGTGTTGAAATTGAGTTGAATTTTTTTGTTGAAAAATAAGATAGCACAGACTATTCAGTTAATTTTTATTTTATGCAGCCTTTTTTCCATATTCTTTCATCAAGAAGAGGGGAGAGATGAGAACTACAGTTCATTGTTTTGAAGAGGATATGCATTTAAGAATTCTGAGCATATTTTAAAATGCAACAGGAAATTCTTATTTTCCAGTTGGCTGTTGGCATGCTGTGAAAGTTATGTACCCGCTGGGAGAAGTTATTTTAGAGGACTTTAGTTTTCATCGGCAGAATTTCATCGTTCTCTCTCTCTCTCGTACACTTCTCAAGGCAACCCAGTATGAGGTACTGGAATATTCATGGATTATATCATTGGTAGATAAATGATAACTTCCAGTATGCACTCATGAGCTATTTTGGGTTAGAAGGACTGAAATAAAAGATACCTCATATCCCAGTAGCTCTTCCTATGTCTACAGATTTCTGTTGTGGATGCTGGGGAAATGATGACAGAAGCTGCTCCCTGGAAAAGCTGAAGCTGGGGAACCATCAGAACCCTGAGTATGACATGCAGGAATTCTCAGGCACATGTGTTTCTCGAAAAACCTGTCCTATTCAAGGGCAATAAATATGTGAATTTGAAAATACCTAATTTTTACTATTACCTTTGACACAATGATCACAGTCTGGTTTGGGTCTGCAAGGTTTTTTTAGATTTTCAAGCTAAAAATTGATAAAATCTTTAAAGATAAACACAGAAACATTGCCTATAAAGATTAATTTGGGTCAGTATAAATAAAATGCTATATTTAATTGAATTGTGGAGATTACTGACCTCAGAATGAATAATTCCTTATATTATAGAGAACTAAATAGAGAAATATAGAGAAATATAGAGAAATAAATTCTCTTATTCTTTAAGTAATTTTTTTAAGTTCCCATATTTAAGTTATAGCATAATATAAAATAAAAGGTACAATAGAGTTAGAATTTTAATTATAAAAATTGTATAGGTAAGCAACTAAAAGTGTTTCCTTTGATAGCTATAGTCAATACCATAATTTTGATGAAATCTCAAGAAGGGCTTCTTTGTCACCATGCTGTTAAGTATTAGACAAAACAAGATTGCCAAAACTCATCCTGTGCTTTTGGGAGACAACACTGAAAACTACACTTGTCTGTCTTTGTGCCTTCTGCTTTCTGGGGCTGCATCCAAGAAAGTTCTTTACAAATTCACTTCAACCTTGTTCTAAAGGTCTGCCACTGTAACAGAGCTATCTGTTGAATCTTCCCCACAGCCATTTGGGCTGTCTCCTCAATACCCCAATCTCAATCTATACAGCAATTCCCAGGTAAAACCTGAGAGTCCAAGCATGCCCAGAAACTCAATAGGAAGCTGAAATAAAGCTTTGGAAAGAGCTTCATATATCTGAAATATTTGTTTCTGTCACTTGGCTAGGGACATACATACTCTTTCTTCAGAGGAAATAAAAGGACCTAAAAGTCTGTGGTGGAAGAATGGAAAACAATTGGCACAAATTGAACCAAGACAGGTTCTGACTGTAAATGAGGAATAACTTTTTCCCTGTGAGGGCAGTCAGGCAGAGGATCAGGCTGCCCAGGGAGGGTGCAGGCTCCATCCTTGGAGCCTTCCAGGATCTCACTGAACACAGCCCTGAATAACCTGGTGAATTTAGTGTTTTCCTTGCTTTAAGCAGGATATTGATCTGGAGACCTCTGGAGGTCCCATTATGGTTTGTATTATTCAGAGATTCTATCAATCATCCTGCTCTTCTAGAACTCTTCCTTTCACAACAAACTAAACCACATTGTGCCATTCTCACATAAAAAGCCAGAAAGAAGTCCACATCTGTTTAAAAAGACATCTTACCTCAATGCTCTGGTGATACCCCAGCTGAAACCAGCACAGCTGGTAACTAGAGAGACAGTGTGACCTCCAGAGAGCTCGTTCTAAACCCACCTTGTGCTGGTTGTGGAACATAACCTTTAATTATCTGAGCTTGTAGCTGCTATTAGGGCAGATCCTGAGCAAAAATCATCAATATTAGGATGGGTGGTATTGGATACAATCAGCACTTCCACTATTTATTTCTTTAAGATAGAAGGTTGGCTATGCTATTGTGCAAACTTCTTCCATGCTGGATGAGACAGCATGATCAGGAACCCATAAAGATATTCAGAAAGTTTTGATGAGTGATTACACACCAAATTCTGGGAAAGCTGAAGTTCAGCTGATTGCCAGGGATAGTCAGACTTCATGTTTGATTTCAGGATGTTAAAAAAACTGAAGTATTTAATTTATACAAGAAAATTGAAGTAACAGTGGCATAATCCTCACTTTGCAAGCTTTCAGTTTTGAAAAATGTATCTAATTTTCTTTCATAATACATTACTTTATATTTTATGGCACATAAATGTCACCAGCTGTGCAGTTGCTTTTTTTTTTTTATAATACAATCATTATTTGTAATTTATGATAGAATTGAGATTATCTTGTTTTAATATGGAACTAGGTGAAAGATGTTTAAAATATTATTCTATCCAAGTAATATGTAATACTGATCTTGACAATCTTGAAAAACAGAATGCAAGAAATAATGCATAATAATTGCAGCACCAAATTAGTATCTTAAAGTGTGTTAACTTCTCAAACAAAAATACTAATGTATCAAGGTACATGTTTAGTGTGTATGTGTTCAGGTGCATGCAACATGATTTAAATGATTGCAATGATATTATTGCAAATCTCAGTTATGAATGTGCTAAAAAGATTTAAAGAGGAGTAATTGCTCATACTTAATGAACAGTCAGATTTTAAAGAGAAGTTACTTCTAATGGGCTCTATTTTACAAAATTGCCAGATGTCATCATCATGATTAAATTCATCTTCCTAAGTTAGACTAAGCCAGCAATAGCGAGAAAATAATTTAACAAATCCCCCAGCCAAACCTTTCATAACCCTGGCAAGACCATTAAAATCCAGGAAATATACACCAACAGAAACTCCTAAAATATACAGTTAATAAACAAGATAGAGAATATCTTGGCCAAAAAAATGCACATTTTAAAAAGAGGTTATTTCCATGGGCATAGTCATCTCCCATCTACATGATACAATTCATACTCTGGCAGTGATGATGTGGTATCTTCAAGAAATACCAAAGGGGAGAACTTATGCTTGTGCTATGCCCTAAAAATGGTAAAGACAATCATCCAATTCTCCAGTTAGTTGCAACTAGCCTAGGCCATATTCCATTTGCTCCCATGGTGACCCTGCCCACCCTGAGGTCTCTTCCTACCCACCCTAAAATCAGTTCTCCATCCTTTCTTTCGCCTGGAGTTTTCCATAATACTCCAAAACTACTTTGTGGGGGTTTTTTCCTTCTTGTATTTAATGTGGTTTAACCCCAACTGTCAACTCAGCCTCCTGTAGCTGCTTGTTCAATTCCCCATGGAGGGATGGGGGAGAGAATTGGGAGGATAAAAGTGAGAAAACTCATTTGTTGAGATACAGACAGTTTAATAGGTAAAGCAAAAGCTGCACATGCAAGCAAAGCAAAACAAGGAATTCATTCACCATTTCACATGGCCAGGTGTTCAGCCATCCCCAGGAAAACAGGGCTCCATCATGTGTAATGGTGATTTGAGAAGACAAATACCATCTCTTCAAACATTCCATCCTTGCATCCTCCTCTTCCCCAGCTCTACAAGCTGAGCATGACTCTACAGGATCTGGGATATCCCCCAGGTCACTTGGGGCCAGCTGTCCCAGCAGTGTCCCAGCCCAAATTTCTTGTGCACCCCCAGCCCCCTTGCTAATAGGATGAGCAGCAGAAAGTGCTCCATGTAAGTGCTGCTCACTGATAATGAAATCATCTCTGTGTTATCAACTCTGTTTTTAGCACAAATCACAAAAAAAAAATAAAAGCCTCCTACTAGCTAGTGGGGAGAAAATTAACTATCCCAGCCAAATTAGCACATCTCAACAGGGAACTTGAGGACAAAGAGAGGAATTTCAGAAATGCATACACACTCAAGAGAGGCCTAAAGTGACCAGGGTTATGTAAATAGTTGTGTTCAGTGTGAATATCAGTTTTAAGATCCTGCTGTGATTTTTCTGTTGATACTCTCATTACAGAGAAAAATGCCACACTTTATACTTCTCCTAATCCTTCCTACTTTTATTCTACACCATCACAGAATTCTATTTAGCTTTCTTAACTTCTTTAGCTTTAGTTCTCTTGAGCTTTAGCAATATTTATTTCCTACACTGGGATAACCAGTTCCTAGCAGAAAAGTCAGTATTTCGCCCATTAGGAGAACAGCAGATGGCACTACAGCCACTTTTCCAAAAGCATGAGATCCAGTCAAGAGGCCAGTCTGGAAAGCAACAATCTCATTTCCTTGTTGTTATTTTACAAATGCTGATCATTCATTGAAGATTCTTCTCAGTAATGCACCAGATTTCAGCCCTGATTTCAGGAGATGGAGTCTCAGTAATGCTGAGCTATTCCTTGAGGCAAACAACACCGTGGAAAAAGGCCAAGGATTTGAACTACTAAAGTCCTTTAAGGTCAGTTATACACACATGGATTTAACCAGAAAATTGGCTCTTTAAAATATTTTTTTTAAAGCTTTTAAACAAGCTGAACTGGTTTTGTGTGTATTTTAGGTGTTAGCCAATGGAGCCTGTTAGTTTTCACATATTTATGTCTTTTTTGGAAGACTTTGAGTGGAGAGCATACAAAAAAATTACTATTTAATAACTTTTTCCTTGCACAAAAAACACTAATGTATTGATCACATCTTTATTCAGTACTAACCTTTATCAGGCAAAATCCACCAAATTGTTCCTTTCATATATTTCTGAACAACACAATCACAAACTCTTTGGTATTTCTGTTAGAGTATCAAGGAAAGCATTTCTTTTTTTTTGAATATGGGCATTTAGTGAAAAGCACCAGATGAAATGAGACAGAATCCTGCCAGAATGAGACACAGTCCTGCACAGAGGGTGGTGATGATCTGCAGCTGATTTCCCAGTGAGGCTATGGATGCTCCATCCCTGGAATTGGCCGTGTTTGATGGACCTCTGGGTAACTTCGTTTGGCAAAAGCCACTTTGTACCACCATGCCTCTTCAAAATACCCAGAGATGGCATTTTTCCACTTTGAACTCACGGCTTGTATATTATTCTTTTCATGGGAAAGATTTTTAAAATAACTGCCAGGAAAATAATTATAGCTGGCAGTAGAGACTGAAGGCAACATTTAGCGAAAGAGGCATGGGAGAAGAAGAAAAGAGGATGAGACAGAGTATGATGAGGGGGAGATGTATAATAACAAGGACAAATGTCCATCTACTTATCAGTATCTAAAACTGAGATTGATCATCTTTGCTGCTTGCAGGCTCAGGCTTCTCTTTCTATAATTGAGCATGAAAAAGAACATGTGGAACGTAACCGAATTGAACAAGAGTGCTGAATCAGCAAACAAAACATCCACTTTTTCATGACCTTTCCCATCAAAAGGCTCCCATCACTGCATAACATGTCTGCATCATTCTTACCTGCCTACACGAGCTGTGTTTCATTTATCCAAGTGCTGGTGCATGGCTTGCACTGTGCTCAGGGACTCACCCAGCTGCAGCTGTGGTGCTGCTGCCCTGACTGACACACTCAGCCCACGCTGGTGTCTGCTGGGGACAGCTCCAGCAGCTGCAGCTTGACTTGCAACATCAGGGTTTTCTGGGATCAGGATGGCAGGACTGGGCTCGCTGCCCACAGGAACCCAAGCAAAAAAAATCTACCGTAACAGTAATCAAGGGTGACGAAGATGCTACAGCTCTAAGGGAAGATAGCTTTACTTTTTCCTGGGTTTATTCACCACTCAGTGAAACTTCTGAGAATTTGGCTCTTGTAAAACTTTAATTGTCTTTGTTTGGGAAACAGGAGCTAATTTGCAACTAAAATCCCAACAGAAATATAGTGATCCTTTTACTGGAGTCGAGTTTTAAGTAGCTTTAACTGATTAAGTCAGTTTTCCAGAGCTGCTGGAAACATATATAATTAGAACATGCTGACAGTACCAAGCTGGTTCTTCCACCTCACCCCAGCTTCTCTGGGAAGCAAAGTGCAATAATCTGGAACCCAGCCACGCTCATCCAGCTGTGAGTGCTGCTCGGATGTGGCAGCTTTCAGCGTGTGGAATGCTGACCAAAACCGTTTCCTGGCTCTTCCTGGGAACTTGTGAACAGACTCATGCTGACCTCCCAGTCAGCTCTAAACTACAGCAGGCTAAGAACCACATGATTTTGGCTGGAAACTAAAAGTAACAAATTTGTTACACAAAGAAATTTTAGCAATCTGTAACAGACAATCTAGTCCAAATTTTGGACTTTAAAGAAAAATTAGTCTTACTGACCGTCCTTCAATTTATTTTTGTTATTTTAATATCAGTTTTAAAAACTCCCATCATATACAGAAAAAAAGTAAAATCTAAAGGGCATAGGCATGTTTTCAAGAAAAAAGGCTCAAACAAGGTTTTCTCAAAATGGTACTCAATTTCTCTTCGATATCAAGTGCTTTGAGATGAGGGACAGAGATCTTTCCAGTTATTTAATTCAGCTTAAACTTTCCTTGTGTATCATGCAGAATGCCCTTTTGATCAAATTAAAAATTCTATATTTGTCTTTATATGCAGAACAAATTAAATTTCTACTGGAAAATGGCACATACCTGCATGTTCTTATGTGTCAGCAAGTTGGCACAGGACCAACTTTATGTCTACATGCATGTACAAGTAAATATTAATGTACACATCACACTTATTTCACTTCTCTTCATGTCTTTACCAAGGGAAGATACACATGAATAGAGAATGAAGAGGACAACATGGGTCCACATGCTGTTTTGCACTTAGACATAGAGACAGTTCTGAAAACTCCACTTTAATTACTTCAAAGAATAATTATGGACACAGACACTTCAAACAAAATTGCATGGGCAAATATTCCTTTTCATATGTGCAAAAACATAAATGTAGTTAAAAATACATGAACACATGTCTTGAGAACTTCATGTTTACAGCTCTTAGAGTGTGATTGTTTGGATTTGAACACCAATAAAAAAGATCTTGCCAAAACTTTTCAGGGGCTTTTCTTGGTGTTTGGTTTTTTTTTTTTTTCCTACTCCATTTAAAAAGCTTCTACATATACAGTTCATTGCCTTGTTGATGAGTCTGGGTGTGGGAGGAGAAAATTATTAAAGTGTCAGTTTTCTGACTTTAATTTTCCAAATGCATGTGGCTAAGTCCCTTGGGTGAAATAAACACATTGATGAAGGAAATAGATAAAATCTTCAACCTTTTTCTCCATTAATTCTGCACACTCTCAAACCCCAACATCTTTATATTTCTCAAGCAAAACTTACACCAGATGAACTGCAATTTTTCTAAACATGTTGAGTGATAGCGATGATTTATTTGTAATAGAAGTTATTGTCATTCTGTGATTCTAACGGATTGAGCCATCAGAGCAGCGCTGATGTATGGCTGCCATAAACCAGACAGCTTTATTGCATCAGAGATTCAGCTCTGCAGCTGTGTTTAGAGGCAATTCTATTTAAAATGTGCCTATAACTCCCAAAGCCAAGACCAGCATATTTGTTTACTTTCTTGCTCATTTTGCCAGCCAAGGGCTTTTTAGGCCAAATTGCACCTATCCTCGGCCCTTGAATCTGCCAAATAATGACTTTGGAGCTTTCTTCTTGAGACATTTATAATTTTGCATCAAATTTGAAGATTTGATTAATTCAATGCTCATTTCGTAATTACTTTAAACTCGAAAATTTGTGATGTGGTGAATTTATTAGTTATTCATTCAGAGACAACTATCTTACCCCAAGAGACATCTGAACTAGCCAAAAATCAGTACTCTGTGCTTTAGCTCTTTGAGGGTCTTGCAGCTTTCTGAGTGTTTTTGGGAGTGGTTTTTGTTTTGTTTTTTAATTTGATTTTGTCTGGGTTTTCTTTCTAAACACCTAACAGCTGTCCAGGTACTGATGGATGCAGAAAGTGAACAAATCCTGGAAAGGGAAGGTGAACACAAAAACATGGGATCAATTTCCCCTTGTGTATACCTCTTACTGTAGGCATAGCATAAATACCTATTCTGGTCTTTATTCCTCACTCTGATGACTCACACAGGTGATACAGCGAGGGAAGAAATGAGCTGTCTGGAAAAATGATGCAAATCAAAAACTGTCCAAATGTCTCTGCAGTCAAGTTTGCATTTACAAAAACTCCAGTCACAAGGAATCATGTCATGAATGGAGTAAAATCTCTGGAGTGGTGTACCCAGGCAGATACAGGTCTCCCAAAACTAACAGACTTAGATCAGCACACATTTACAAGGATATGGACTTAACCCAAAAATATGAAGTTCAATTTTGATTTTATCTGTATGCTCAGTTCAGAGTTCAAATTCTGCAGAGGGGTGAGGTGACCCCAAAGTTGTTCTCAGGACATGGATACATATTCAGTAAACATTAGTGAGCTCACAAAAGAGCTCTTATAGCGATTATGAAGATTAAAAGTCATCTAAATGTACATGGAGAAAACCTGGTGTAAAATTCATGCTGTGTCTACCTCCACCCTACACCATCGGGTTCCTTTGCTATTGAAAGCTGTAAACTGAACAGAAAGGGAACCAGGGCTGGAGATCACCAGTTAGGCAGCCTCTATTAGCCCTAAACCAGCAGCTTCAATCCAGCACAGGTCAGGCATTCTTTTTTAAATTTTATATCTTCTTCAAACTGCCAAAGAGTTTTTGTCCATTTTCTACTTGAAAGACGGCAGAAAAATAAAATTTCGTAAAAAATGCGGTTTTTATTGGAAAGAGAGAATCCAAATACTTAATGAATCCTCTCATCAAAGAACTTTAAAGGCTAATGAGTATTACAATTAAAATTCAATGAAAGGGAAAGAATAGATGTGTAAAAGTGGGAGTTTTTAAGGGAATTTCATTAAGAGAGGAAAAAATGTCAAAGTTCTCAAAATAAAGAAAATGTACATAAAATGCAAACATCCTAGGGAAAGGAAATAAAAAATAGAAATGCTTTTGCATATAATATATTTGGTTATATAAAAAAGACTTGGTAAGAGGAAGCCAGAATAAACTACATAAAGACAAGATGAAGATGTCAATGAAAAAACCAGAGGAATTCACACTGCAGTGTCTAAAGTAGAAAGGAGAAAGAAATGAAGAAAGAAAAACCTTTCTAATACTTACAACATTTTATTAGATAAATTGGTAAAGCTTCTTGGGTTACTAAAAGGGGGAAATGAGCCTTCTTTCTGTTTTAGAGGAATATAGAATTAGATAGAAAAAGGGTGGTATTAAATTTGTAATGCTTACAAAATTTTCCAGAATATTAGTAACATATGAAAAATAATCTGCTACATATAAACTATTTTCAAATTATTGTACATAATATATATTATAGGCAAAAGTTCTAACTGAAACTGACTGGGAATCTCTCAGTTGTGATGTTTAATTTTGATAATCCCCACAATTTTGGAGAGCATAACAAAGACTCCACATGTGTAGGTGTTTTGCAATTAATTTAAAAGTGCTCAGCAGCATGACCTGGCTAGTTACAAACCTGACATCAAACATGAGGAAAATGGATTTAGTCTATGAAGAATTAGTGATTGATAGCTGGCAGGATTTCATAGACACTATGGCATCAAATAGACATTTCCAGTTGATTTTGCTAGTGTTGTTAAGAAAGGAATGTCTATGTTAGCTTTTTTGATAAAGTCAGGATTAAACCTTTGAAACAAATCAGCATCCAGCCTCATTTTATGATTTTCATCTCACAGCTGTGCACAACCTGTATTCCTTACTGGTGTAACTGGAGAATTCCTGGGCCTGCCTCCTGCTGCACACCTGCTGTACCCACTGCACACTGAAACTCACTGGGGTTTCAGTGTGCATTAAAACTGTCCTTAGAGAGATCACTGGAATGCATGCAGTGCAGGTTACAGGTCCTCAGAGCTGCAACCTCTACAGCTTCACTCATTTTGGACCATGCCACTTCATGGTGGAGAAGTATAAAATGTAGCAAAAATTAATCCAGAAGAAGCAATATTTCTTGGTTTAAATCTTTGATGGGATGATTCATCCATGACTCAATAAATATAAGTTAATGTTTAATGTGAATTAAATCTCCAGTGAACAGATTAAAAAATAAAAAGAGATCTAGAAGAGATGATATTAATAAAAAGAATTTGAAAAATAAAAATGTTTCCTTTGGGATCCTAGAAAGACTATTCCTGACTCGGGTGTTGTTCCGTATGTTCAGCAAATAATCACAAAACCATAGATAATAAATTAAAGAAGGCTGATGAAAGACAAAAGACAACCAGACAAAACACAACCAGACAGTGCATTCTGGGTTATTCAGTAAATTGGGTCCAATTAATCCAAATGTATGTCCATGTAAGCAAATTGAAGGGAATGTGTGTAGGAAGGCACTGCAGCTATTCCTATTGGATACGTGCTAGACAGCAGTGACTCTGAAATCAGTCAGATCAAAAAGTAGGGAGGTAACCATGGGTGAGCAAAGGCTGGCTGAAGGGAAAACACAAGGTTCACAAAGTGATCCAATTGGAAGTTTGCATCTTGAGACAGCAGCTCAGCTAAAATAGGTGTCCAAATACTGCAGGATGGCTGCATCATCTCACATGATGAAATCAGACATGTGAGGGCAAGCACTGTCTGCTTCCATGCATTTGCATTGTGATTGCTCCACTGGGATCCAGCAGAATCATGGACTTCAAGCATCATTCACCTTTCTTGGCACAGAATAACAAATCCCATGTGAGAGTTTTTAGTGCTAATAGATCCAACACAATTAAAGAAATATTTCCTTACCACAATGCCATACACCAACTTTCAGGGTGTCCTGGTTTAGGGAAAATTTGGGAGAGAATCCCCAAAGAGGGGCCCCTCCTCCCAACCAGTTCAGGAAGGATTCCTCGGAGAGAAGTGGAAAGAACCCGTTTATTGAACAGGAACAGCACCCCCCACACACAAAATGAACAATAACAGATGACAGCACTGTTTCACTGCTCTGAAAAAGATGACAAATTCAGAAAGTCTCTCGTGTGGGTGGTCGCTCTGGTATCAGTCCCTCCGGCGCTGGGGCAGCTGCTGCAGCCACAGGGTGCAAACTCTCGGTGTTCCCAGGTCCCAGTCCAGAGCAGGTTTGAGTAGGTCCAAAACAGGAAAGGAGAAACAGTCCAGGAAGAGATTTGGACTGTTTAGCTAATCTAACTAATGAGAAAAAGCAAGAGCAAGCAGAAGCAAGAAGCAAAGCCAAAAGCCAGGCAAAAAGCAGAAACAGCACCATGTACTGCCCCGTCTGTATGTCCCGCCGGCCGTGGGGGAGCAGCTGATAAGGGGCCAAAACAAAACATTCCCTCTGCAGAGCCAGTCTTGAAGGCACAGAACATAATATCCAGCACAAACAGCACACACGAATGGGGATACAAGCATCCTAACATCAGCCTAGGACGCGGGAAACCTCTTTCAGATCCCTTGCTCTACAACATTTCGCTATTTCCCTATATTCAAAGAGAAGTTTGGTTTTTTTCCCATATAAACCACTGTAAACCCAATGAAATGAACCACAGAATAAATTCAAATCTGAAGAAATTCCTGTGGAGGAAGGCAAGGATCAGACAAACCTTTAGAGACCTAAAGTTTAGAGAGAAGTTAATTGACTGTCAAAAGTACTCCTTTTCCTAAATTGTATTCTTGTGATCCCTATAAATTCAATCCTCGGGTTATTCTGCTGTTATTACTTTGCAGGTTGCTGTATTTTTCATGTCTGTTTCTGGCCATACTGCAATTATATAACACCACACTGAACGGCACAGGCTCTTGTCAAATCTAGGCCTGATGGCATCTGAGACACAACATTAACAAAAAGAGAGAAATACTTAAGAGGTTCCAAAAAGCTTCAGAATGAAAAAATAAGATCTTCCAATTATTGAATGAACTATTTCAACACCTGAAAGGTCTTTTCAGCACCTGAAGGGAGACCAAAACAAAGACACAAGAGGGACTTTTTACATGTAGAGATAGCACAGGGATAATGGTTTTAAATGGAAGGAGGGCAGGGTTAGATTGCAGCAGGAAATCCCAGGGTGGTGAGGCCCTGGCACAGATTTCTCAGAGAAGCTGTGGCTGCCCCATCCTTGGGGGTGTCAAAAGCCAAGCTGGATGAGGCTCTGAGTAACCTGGTCTAGTGGAAGGTGTCCCTGCCCATGGCAATAGGATTGGAACGGGATGATTTTTAAGGTCCCTTCCAACCCAAACCGCTCTATGATTTTATGTTTCTGTGAAGTAATTAGAAGATAATATGGTGCAGGACTCAGCTGGCAAGAGGAGCATCAGCAGAGTTTGAAGGAAGGAACAGAAAGCATCTTGCAGTTTTCACTGAGGTTATGAAGTTTTACAGTCCTTTCAACTGCTCCAGGCTCAACACTGGGACAGCAAAAGTGCCTCCACAGCACTGTCTGCTCAACCATGTAAGTCCCAGGTGCACCCCACCAAGAGAATGCAAATACAAAAGTCACTTAATTTCATTATGATGTGAATGCCACCAAGCTTGCTTTTGTGTCTGGAAAATCCCAATTTCAATGCCCAGTGGAATTTTAATGGAAAATCTGCACCTGTCAGGTCTGTGTGTAATTGCGTAATAAAGATGAACAGTCAAAAATCTGTTTTTAAATATAGACAGGAAATAAACTCAGCCTATTCTGGTCCAAATAGAACAATAAATGAACAAGCAAACAGAAAAGAAAATAACTTGTATTATTTCTAACTGATTTAAGCAACAATCTGAAATTCTGGCGAAGAATAAGGCACCATAAAAAGCTTACTGTGGTAAAATGGAAAAGGCTAATGTCAAGCATAAGCCACACATCAAATTTCTTTCCATTGTACACATTATTGGAATAGGTAATGTCCTCTAGTAGCCTAGAAGGAGAATGCTGTGCTTAATACAATGTATGACATATTTTTGTTTATAAGGCTAGTAATGTGCTCCCTTGCTCCTATTTTGCTCTCATTATTGCATCTGCTTTATATATATCTTTTACAATACCAGAGCTAATCTAATTTATTGTTATATAATTCCATTCTGTATAATAATCTTAAGAAACTCTTAAAATACCAACATTCATTGTGAAGTTCTGGAAAGAAAGAGCCTTCTTTATAACACATTCCCCATATGAAAGATATACTTCTATCTTCCACTACAATGTCAGCCTGAAAACTGACTTTAAAATGACAAGCTAAGAACATCTACAGACTTCATGGAGAAATACAAAGTTTTACTGATCTTTTTCTACTACGTTAAAGAACTGAGAGAAGAAAAAACTAAGCAGGATGCCACTCTTCTTTCTTGGGTGTTATCTCAACCATTTACATATTTTCTTGTGATATCCCACCATAGTACATGCTAAGTGTGCTCTGACAACTGTACTTCTTGTCCTGAAAAAAACCCAGTAAAAATAACAGTAAAAAATAAACAACATATTAAAAGTAACCTAGAAAAAAGTAATAAACTTGATTTGCAAAGAAAAAAATCATATCAAATAAACCAGTGATATGACTTTACCTTTGAATTGGAAAATAGTCCCTGGAAATACAAGGGATCACAGTCTGATCGTAAGTTGGCAATAATCAACTTTTTTACATGAACTACAGAGTATATTAGAAACAACAGAAAACAAATGGGAGATCTAGGGAGGAGTAAAATGTATTTGCTCTGTATAGAAAAGGCACTACCATATTTTTCTTTCATGCTTTGCTGTATAAAAAGTAATCTCAAAGAAGATGGATATTTAGGTGAGTTTTGAGTAAAACCTTTCACATGATGATGATAGTCATCTGCTGGACAAACAGCTCAGATGTGGAATGTGGCATTTCTATTCCTTACATTTCTTTCATGGAAAAGGCATCTGTTAGAAAAAAAGTTCATTGGGCAGCTTTTCCTTGAGATTGTCCTGGTTTCAGCTGGGATAAAGTTATTTCTTCTCAGTACCTGGTACAATGCTGTGCTTTTGGGTTGGCAATGAGAATGCTGTGGACAACACACTGATGTTGGGTGTTGCTAAGTTGTGCTCATCCCAAGTCAAGGATGGTTTTTCTTTTTTTGTGACTCATTCCCTGCCAGTAAGGAGGTCACAAAAGAAATTAGGAGGGAGTATAGCCAGGACAGGTGCAGCAAACTGAGCAAAGGGATATTCCACACCACAGAGCCTTATGCCTGGTTTATAGAGAGGGAAAATTACCCAGGAGGGTGGTTGACCTCAGTTTGGGAAGGAGGTCCAGCACTGGTCAGCAGATGGTGAACAATTACACATTGTGCATCACTTTCTTTGTCAGGTTCTTTTTCCTTTTCCCTCTTTATTTTTATTAGCCAATATTATATTTTTCCTTGTTTTCAATTATTAACCTGGTCTTATCTCAACCTAAATGTTTTATTTTTGATTCTCATCCCCATGCCACTGGTGTGGTGGGTGACAGAGGGGGGCTGAGAGGAGTGATTCTTAATTTCCAGCTGAGGTGGTAGATATTTTTCTATCTTGTCCATTCCCCTTTCCAAGTTCTGGGGAGTTTTGGAATTAAAAGCTCTAACTTCACTAGTAATTGCTTAAAATGGAGTGATGACCATGGTTCTTACTTAAACAAAAAACACACAGCAGTGTTGTCTACAATGCCAAGCATCCTTTAAATGTTAGCGTTAATGACCTCTTTAAGTTCTAATTAAAATGGCAGGAAATTTCTCTCCTATGAGGACTGGGTACACAACTGCAACCAGATGCTTGGCCCTAGCTTTCAGCTTAAATGACAGAAAAAACAACTGTAGGACTCAAATCCATCAAAAGAGACCCTCCACTAAATTTTCAGCAATCCTCAGTGAACATCTACTCAGACACAAACTGATACATCTTCTGACTTCCAAGGAAGCAAATTCTGCTGGGTTACTATGTGTCCCTTGGGATCTGAATTTTTGAGCAACCAAACACTCCTAACTCAGAGGTGAAATGGTTAGTTCCCACAGTGATGATGCTCAAAATCTGGGTGTCATTAGAGCTGTGTTTGTCATGGTGTCTGCCACAGAAATTCAGCAATTTATCAGCACCCTCAGATAACTGCCTGATTTACCTGGTCTAAGGACTCCCTTGAGATATTCAGAGGTATGGTAGATAAGAAAATAGAGTGCCATCTGTCCATCACAGAGAGAGAGGGCAATACTACATTCACAGCTGCAAGATAGTTTGCAGTGTTTTTTGTACTTTCTGATGGAGCCAGCTGTTTTCTTTTTTTTCAAGGGAATAAATATTCAATTATCTGCAGCCTATGCCTATGAAAACTCCAGAAATTCTGTAACAGAGATTAAATATGATGTCTAGCAGACAAAATAAATCTCCAAGCAGGGAAGAAAAACAATCTGAACAAAATCCCAAAGCCAAATAAGAAACCCAAGCATGAAAACCAGGGAGGCAACAATCAATTTTGACACTGAAGCACAGGGCTTTTGATTAATTCTATTCTCTAATTGCATTTCATCTCTTGGAATTTAAATTATACACTCTCTTGTGAAAAACTTAGAAATGGTGAAGGAAGCATAAAAATAATCCCAGCAAGGATACACAAATATAAAAGTGAATATTAAAGTATCTGTGAAATAATCTAAGCTTTGTTGGAAGCCTGTGACATTAACTACCATTAGTTAGAGAGGTTTTTCCCATGGAGGTATGCAAAATGAATTTATGGAGGAGCTAATACCATTTGAAGTTAGTTCTCCCGGATACTAAAGCTGCAGTTTTTAAAAATTCAGGTATTCAAATATGCCTCAAAGATAACACTGAGTATCTAACCTCTGCTAAATATCTATTTTGTATTTACAGTCAATATATGAAGCAATATTCAAAAACCTCATTACCAAACTGAACATTCCAATAAAATCCCTTTATTGACAAAGCAAATTTTCCAAGCCATAAAATTTGCACTCCTGCAAGGAGGGATTCATCACTCATCAGCCCCTGATTTTTATCCAATTACTTACTTTTATAGACTTAGCTTTTTAACATGAATTGAATTAGTTGTAGTTTAGTTTCCCAGAGAAAAAATGGTGCTTTTCTATTAGCCACAGAAAGTGTTCAGAGTTATGAGAATTTACTTCAAGTAATGCAGCAATATAATAAACAGTTCCTAAAAAAACCTTAAAACCATGATTGCATTCCTTCTTTTGTTATTGCTCTCATATTATTAATTTAGACTTAAAGAATAAGTGCTTATGACTTCATAAAAAAAATTTTAACTATATTTTGTTTTCAGAATACTTTTTTCTTAAGGGTGTTTTTTACTGGGAAATCACTGCAGAATTCTTCTCAAGAATCAGAGCACCGGCCCGTTTTTTTGTTTCACTAATCTATGAATGCATCCATTACTCCCCATTAGATGTTTTTCCTAGATAATATTTGTTTCTGTGGTCAACACAAAGTATAACTATGAACCAAAAATGAAAATTTCCCTCATTTAGAGGGAGAATTTTTTTTTTATTTAATAAAATAATAAAAATCGAGAAATTAGCCCTAAGCTGCCCATTCATTTTGTGTCTTATACTCTCTGCAGCATGCAATTAGATGGGCTCACATGCTGGTAGCTGGTTTAGGAAGACTTCATTAAGATTTTCATTAATATTTTTCTTCTCCTTTCTCATGATGGGATATAAAAAATTACTATATTTGTCCCCACTGTAGATTTTTTTTTCCTTGCTGTATGGATAAATTTTCAACTAATGTAGATCTCAAGGAAGACCTACAGAAAGCACTAAAGGCAGTTAGGTAAAACTAATAGTTATAGAACAAGCTAAATATAGATGCATTCATAATGCTAAGAATTGAATTAATGCTTAACAACAGCTCCTCATGACACTGAGTTCACTGTATGGTATTGATTAATCACTGTGGTGAGATGGTCATCATTCTGAGCCAGGATCACTCAGCACTTCATTTTTTTGAGTCTTTTTTATTCCTTTTAAGGTATGAGTCAAAAATTTAGCGAATCTACCAAATCCCTCCTATTTTGCAGCACATGTTTCTCTGTCACCCAACCAATATTAGGAAAATCTTAGCCAGCATTAAATTGTATTAAATTGAAATAAAAAAGCGTATGTGACCCTGAACAGTCACTTAAACAATTAAAATTGGTTTTCTATTATCTGAAAGGAAAAATATTTGCTCCAACTAGCTAAAAAGCACTGAGCAAACACTGGGTTTTATGGGAGCAATTGCTATTATAAATACATGATATAACAAAAACCTGATCTGGTATTGCCTTGTTCTCTCTTGTCTTACAAATATACCTAGAGAATTTCTGCAATGATCTGTGAGCAAATACTGGCAAAAGTCACTGAGACTGGTCATGAGACTTTTGGATATTCCTGGAACGTCACTGTCATATTTTCTGAAAAATCCATTTGCACAGGATTTTTCTCCTGGGAAGGTCAGAAGCCTCACAGAGAAATGAAAACAATATTACCTCCTTTCCTTCTCCTGTGTTCTGCTACTTTGGAATGTGCTTTGGAGATTGTTTATCCTACATGTGAATTGTTTTTACTTAATGACCAATCACCATCCAGCTGCGTTGGGACTCTGAGGAGTCAGTCATGAGTTTTTAATTAGTATCTTGTGAAGCATTTCTCTATTCTTTAGCATAGTTTTGATATAGCATTCTTTACTATAAGTACATATAATAATAAATTATTAGCCTTCCAAGAAGGTGAAGTCAGATTCTCACTTCCTCCTTTGTCCTGAGGACCCAGGAAATACCACACCTGGAATTCCTGCTTCTACAGATTTCTGTTAAACTCTTATATGTGGTCCATTTTAACAGTACAATTACCTGCTCTACAGAAACCATTAAGTGATCTTCATCCTTTAGTAGCCTAAGAGAAGAATGAGTGCAGAGAGAACTAGAACAGTGAAGGTGAATCTCAGCTATCTGCTAGTTTTTTTTTTTCTTTTTCCGAAAAAAATTTCTAATTCACATCAGCCATGTTGTTCGAAACTATTATCTTTTACACATTGATCTATTTCACTGCATCTTTCTTGGAACAGGGATTGTCATACCAAGCTATTCTAATTTTAAAGTAATAACAATAAACGTTGACTATTTGACAATAGTCAAATTGTCACAGGTTCAGTCCCTTAAAATTTACATTAATTTCACTTATCATAAGGTATGTACATGGTTTTTGTAAGAAACTACAGAACTACACGTATTAATTACAGCTGTGTATCCATATTCATATAAAAAGCTACATATATGCAAACATTAGATGAAAAAATAGTGTAAAAAGACAGGATGTAAAAAGACAGGATGACTGGAGACTGTCTCCATCTGTACTTCTATGGTAATTTTCCTGTAATAAAAAAGTGGATTTCCCCTTTCCTAGCTATAATGCAGTTCAGTGTTTTGGCATGACACATAGCTCAAAACAGCTATTTTATATGTTTTTAAAATATCCTTTTTGATATATCTTTTGTACTTTGCTTTTGACTTTCAACAGAATGAATGGGAAAGAAGCATCAGTTTGACACTCAAGGTTAAAACTGATGTCATAGAGTTAATCATATTTATGATTTACTCCTTCTCCTGTCTAGCAATGTGAATCATATCATTCTGTTTCTGCTGTTGTTGGTTTTGTATGTAGATATTGGTCTTTTTGACAACTGACTGATTCACAAAAATGGATGACAATAAATGGAAAACCTGAGCTAGTTTTTCAGATGTGGAGTTATTCTTTTTCTTTTCTATTGGCTTTTCTTTTTCAAACACTAGTTAAATTTGCACATACATTTGACAACACTCAATAGAAAGGTACCAAAATGTCATAATATCAATGAATGAAGCAAGACGTGGCTTAGGGAATCCTGAAATGCAACTAGTTGTCTTGAATTGAACAAAAAGAGAAAATCTGGCTTTTAATCTGTTAACTCAACATTTATTGCAGATGTGTCTAATCTCAACAGCTCCATAAATGGCTTATGACATTTCCCATGTTTACATGGGTAAACATGCATTAGTATCTTTTTAGCAGTTTTCATTTTGCAGATAGAAAGCTAAAGCAATTAATCATGTGGGCAGTCAATCAGCATAAAATGTTTGGGACAGTTGACTTTGCCTCTGATGGCTTAATTAAAATGTTGAGATGCCCCCTTCTGATTTCTAGTCCTAACTTTTAGTTTTTAGCTGTGACAGGGAAACGTATAAGAACATATCAGTGCTCCTGGAAATAAACTGGCAGAGTTGGACCTCTAGGATTTCAAAGTGACCCATGACCATCTTAACCATCTGCCTTGGTTTATGTGAGACCAAGGTGATCACTTCTCTTAGTCACCACCCAAAGATCCTAATTTGCCCTTCTTTGAGTCAGTATTTCAGAGCTATGAGCTGAATATTGCAAAAGTTTTTACTTAAAAGTTGATCTTTGAATCAAAGTTTTTATATTGGATACTTATTCTCTTTCAATTGTTTCTTGAGACAAACATAATTTAAAAGGCATATTTGACAGAACAGATGCTTCTTTCTTTGATTACCTTCGTGCATTTGTTACAGGGTAAAGAAGATCCCTGAAAGCACCACTCATTACATAGCTCCTAATAATCTCAATAATGGCAAGATTCCATCTAATCAGATGCTTCCACTTACTGCAAATGAAATTGCATTTATAAAATTTTTGCTTTTTAAGATCAGCTAGTCCCAAGAGTACATCTGAACAGATTACAGGGTTTCTTAAGATTATTTCTTTCCATACCTGTAGCAATTATGGATATTCTGTTTATTTTGGCAAAGATAAAAAACTTTCTCTTTTGCCTTTTTGCCCCTGTGACATTAAGTCATATCACTCCAAAAGTCTTTTGACTGCAGCTATATGGACTACAGGAGATTTGTTCTGGGGACTAGGTGGGTCTCACAGGCTGTCTGCAGTGTGATGAATTCTTTCCATTGCTACTGAACTTCCACTGCCTTTGAGCTTTTCTCTTGGCCCTCCTCCCCTGGGAAGGCAGAAGTTTACACACAGCACCGTGTGACTATGGGCAACCAGAGCACTGCAGATAATTCCGACCTCTGAAATTACAATTTCTGTAGACTTCAAAAATTCCCACCATTCCTGAAGCATGTTCTCCACCGTGTCATTGGGAGAGAAAAGGTCCCAGTTACATCATACAAATATTTAAATACTTTGGAAAATATTTAAATTCTTTGTAAATACATTAGAGCCAGGTTGCAATTTAGCCTTCATCCAAGCGTAAAAACTAGCTAGGTATGTGCCCAATTGTCTTTTAATCGGGCCTGGCCACCACAGTTTTTTTTTATCAGTATAAATACTTTGCTGAAAGATACCATTTAGTAACAAAAAAATCAATTTCAGTTCCATTCCCTGCCTGTTAAACAAAATGTAGATGCAAAATCAGAAGAAAGGTCCCTTATTCTAGTAGAGATTCTATCTTTCCCATATAGAAAAGCAAGTTACACTGGTTTAAATTTCATTAAATTGAATCAATGATAGGGGAGCTGCCCTCATTTAATCATAATGAAGTGCAGCAATCTCAGGGCAGGAACAAGTTCCAGCTCTAAGGAATGTGCTGGCACCGAACCTGCCCTGGATGGATGCAGCTCAACAAGTGAGTGCTCTTCAAACGCTTCCCCAGAGCAACTGAGGCTGCTGGGAGCTCTGCCATCCCTTCCACAGGGCCAGGAGCTGTCTGGGGGTGAGCAGGAGCTCAGGAGAGACTCTCTTACAGACTGAGCCTCCCCCTCCTGCTTCCTCTCCTGACACTGCAGAGCTGAGATGAATTGCTGTGCACTCCAAGGAAAGCTGATCCAGTGGGACTCTGATACCTTTCATGGGGGAGGTCCTCCACTGAGATTTATGGCTTTGTGTTAGAGCAGAGACATGGATTCTTTGCTCTAACACAGAGTTGTTAACCTCATGCAGATGAAGTTTATTCCTTTCAACCTGAAGCCTGACTGCTGAGGGACCTAGGTTACCTGTTGGAGGATTTTTATGGCAGTTTAAGGTAGATACTATGACCTAAATTAGGCACAAACAAAACGGGCGAAGAAAAAAACCCTATTTTTTAGAAAGAGTTGAGAGTAGTCAGTAAATACAGTTTTTTCAGGAGGAGGAAAAAAAAAAAAAGAGGAGAAAGGGGAAAATGACACTTGCCATTGTTTCAGATTGCAAAGCAAGATGCATTCCATTGTCATCTGTATGGCAGTTGTCTGATGTCAAGTGGGCAATGCTCCTTATCTCTCTTCCTGAGTGATCATAATCAACAGGGGACATCTGCTGATAAGGGGCTATTGAATGTCACCACATGACTGATAAGAACTATAGCATCCCATTGTGAGATGCTCTGCCCAGAGGGAGGAGCCAAGCATTCCTACCCAGATATAATCTGGAGATTCTGACACACCAGCACGGCTCTTCTCCACTGGACTCCCCAGAGGAACAGCAGCTGCTGCTACTTCCACGGATCTGCGGAGGAAGAATTCACCCCTTTCCTACAGGACTGCCCTGCTCCAACAGAACCACGCCTGACACTCCAGGAGGACTGCAGCCCCTTTTCCAACCGGACTGCTACCAACACCCTGACCCACAGGGTGTCAGGTTGTGTTCTGACTCTGTCAGTGTTGTTCTGGTGTATTGCATTGTTTTATTTTATCCTTTTTTTTTTTCCCTTCCCTCTTAAAGAACTGTTATTTCCTGCTCCCATATTTTTGCCTGAGAGCCCCTGATTTAAAATTCAGAGCAATTCGGAGGGGTGGGGAGGGTTTGCATTCTCCATTTCAGGGGAGGCTCCTGTCTCCTTTAGCAGGCACCTGTCTTTCCAAACCAAGACAGCCATAAAATGACTAAGCCAAAAGGAAAACGTTGCCTTCACAAACTCAGTTTTGGACAATGATAACAATTAAGTATTTTGTGTTCAAGAATGGCATCCCGACTGAGTAATGGACTAAAAACACGAATTTAAAAGTATGTAAAATCCTTCTAAGATCTGTTGATATGTGCAGAACAATTTTGCTTCATCTTTCTACCATTAAGGAAATAGGATCAATGAATTTTAAGGACAGAAATGTCTTTTTCTTGGATAATAAACAGGACGAACAAATTTTCAGGAAAGAACTCTATGAAAAATATGATTATTATAATTATTATTAACATCATCTATTGCCTGATCTTATGTGCCTGGTGTCCTTAGTAGAACTAAATAAATCTTTAGTATAGTAAAGCTTTAGTAAATCTTCAGCAAAAGATTAATTTACAGATTTCTCCCCATGGTGTTCGCCAGAAGATTTTTCAAAAATGACTGGATAAAAATATTTGGAACTCATGTAATTTCTCCCCTTAACCCCTGTTCTCCTTGCAAACAGGCCTTTGTTCCAGTATCCCAAAGGTTTAGTGTTCAGGTCTGCACTAGACCAAATCCATAGGAACTCACGGGTCAGGTAAAATTTAATTAGCACTAATTGTCTTCCATTAAGTAGAGGCAGAGGGAAATTCTCCTGTTCAGGCCTGGTGACACTGCTAACTCCCTGAATACAAGGTAATGTTTCATATGTTAAGAAAAGGTCTGTGTGCCTTTCAGTTCACCAAAATATCAGAGGCTTTCACGGGTTTTATTTGCAAAGGTGTTTTTTGGCACTCATGGAGGTCTCTTTTAGTGTATTTTTGTTTTGTGCTGCTGAGCTCTGGTCTCATAGGGGAAAAAAAATAATCTTTTAACACTATTGCTGAGGGCTGTCCAAATTCCAAAAGCATTTTCCTCACCCCAGCCCAATTTCTCTTCAAAAGCTGAAAATAAAGTTAAGTAAAACAAACTATCCAATAAAGATACCTATGAAGTATCATAGGGATACTACAGATCATAAATCATAAACAGTTCAGTTTCATGCTTTGTCTTCCTAACAGAGCTCAGAAATATTCCAGAACAGGATGAGTTCCTTATACCAAAATGTTATCAACCCCCCACACCCCATATTTATGTGAAAAACCTAACTCTCTTAAAATGTAATCTTTTAGCTTGAACAACATTTACCACACAACCTCTTTTTTTTCCACCTCCTGCATCTACAGTCAATATTTTCAAAAGTCATAAGTACTGATCATAAGACAGAAAATAAGGGAAATCAGGTAGATACAGAATATTTCTGTGTTTTCATCACTACCCTTATGACAGTTCTTTGAGCATTTATTAAAACCCCTACACTTAGAGGTAGTTATCCCATTCAATGCATCCTTTCAGGCCAACTGTCACATGACCTTTTTTCTGTCCAATCACCTTTTTTTTTTTTCCACTTTTTTTGGAGGCTTTTCCTGAATAAAGGCTCTATTTTTGTACCAGAAAATGTTTCAATTCAGAAAGGTTATCCCCTAGATTCAGGGAAAACAAGTCTGTCTGAAAACAACATTGCATGGCCTATTTACACTCTGGCCAATACTGAATTTCAGGGAGGGGAGATACAGTGGGTAACACATATTAGAAAATTTGTATTGCCACAATAATTCACCATGGTGTCTCTGACGTGCTTGGCATTAGAAAAAGCTGAAGATAAATTTCAAATACACATTGCATTCCATAATACAGCTCAATGGTGACTTGCAGAATTTCTTGTCTACAGCTAAAAAAAGATTAACAGCTGGCAGAAATTCAGTGTTACTCAACTCTAGTGAAAGGGGCACACTTAAAAGGCACTCAGGAAAATCCTTACATTTTATCCCATCTCTTTTGTAGCAAGAAGGAAATTAATAATTTGAGTCATGTATCAATTAGCAAAAGGAAACATAAAACTAAATATATAAATAGTTTAATATATAGGGCAAGAAAACAAAATGTATACAAATTATAATTAAAAAAAACAGCATCATGTATTGGAAAAAAATCAGGACCAGCCCTTGTTCTTCTGTTTGCTAGACTTCAGGATGAATAATAAAGTTAGAGGAAGAGTCACACTCTCAAAGGAACAAACAGATTTTAAAAATTCAGTTTGCTTCAATCTGTGTGACTTGAGCAGTAAAAAAATATGGTATTTTGATAACTCCTACAGGGAAGCAAGACAGAGCTGTTCTGGAAACTGTTGAAGGCAAAAAAATAAAATCAATAGATATATTAAAACAAACAAAAAAGAAAAAGAACTTCTCAAACAAAACCCAAAGCCCCCTCCTAACCTAAAACCCAAAGCAAAATAAAATCCCACCCTGTACTCACACACTGCTCAAATTAGTATTGAAAATATAAAAAATCCTTCCTTAGAATAAGAATTACACCAAACTTCACTGGCACAGAAATTTAACTATCTGCATTCCTGCAATGTGATGGATTCCACACTGAACTTGTTTCCACAAAGGAAGCTGTCATCAGAACCTGGAAATTCCAGCTTTGTTCACAGGGACAGATCTTCATGCAGGGGAATAAACTTGGTATAAAACTGGTGAGGAAACCAAAGCCAGCCTTTATGCTCAAGCTCCAGCCCCTTCTCCTTCAGCACAAGAACCTCACAAAAGAAGAATATTCACAGCTGAGAGACAAAGTCTTCTGTCAGCACAAATAAAGCTCAGGTCACAGCTAGCCACAGAGCACAGAGGACTGAGGAAGTGGGGTAATTAAGGAATTAATATATCTGCAATTTGTTTTAAAGGGTTTTTAAAATCAGTAGGATAATAGTGCATGTTAAACATACTGCTGATAAACTCTTAAATGTGTGAATTCCACAAACAGCATGTGACTTCAAAAGAAAAGCATCCTGTTGTGTATCAATATAATTTATGATGATGTTCAAGAGTTCATAGCTGTATTGAATTAGTAGATTAAGAATTTCCATAATAAGCTATTTTTGAGAATTTTTCCATATTGTTAAGCTGCTGTTCCACTGAAGTAGATTAAATAGGAGGTTGATACATGGGTAGTGCTAGTTTTAGGAAGCGTTACTGCAGTATATTTCATATATTTTAACTTCATTAGTAAGCCTTCACTTAGTATCAGACAAAATAAATCATTAAATATGAAGAAAAGAACAAACCAAACAAGATTTGTGGAGCTGTGTGCATTTTTCAATCAACCTCTGTGCATTTTTCCCTTTCAATGTGCAGTCTTCACAACCAAACCCAGGATAAGCAACCTCAGTCTTCGAAATGCCAATACAGATGAAAAAGATGATATCAAATGACAAACTAGCGTCCTTCATTTCCCTGCATTCTATACAGCAATCTATCTTTTCTGTACTCAGGCCTTTTCTAAAGTGTTCCACATCTTGTCTTTTAATTCTGAATTTCATATCTCTGATACCAGGAGAGGATAGATCTCTTGGCACTCCAGAGAGTTCTGCTGAGCACTGAAAATGATGGGGGTTATGTTCTCTGGCTTTCATGACTGATCTATCAGTAGCATTTTAAATAATAAATTTTTGACCTTTTAGAGGATGAAGAACGTCTTGTAGAAAGTGTCCACCATAATACCTTTTCTGTTGTTATTAAGAAAAGGCTTTTCCAAAGAATTAATCAAAAATTAATCTCAGGAACAAATTCCAACAACTCATTAAAAAATGCAAATTGATCAAATAGAAACTCTTACCTTAAAATTCTCTTTTACTTATCTTCTTCCCTTCCTTGTTACCTTGCTTTTGAGATCTGTATCATAACACTAATGCAGAGTTGTGATTTTTCCTCTGTCTTGATGTGAGCATTTTTTCAATTTTTAAGTTTCAATCTCTTGAAAAATGTTGGAGTGGATAACTAAATAAAGGCAAAAGGATTGTTGTTACATTATCTCCTCACACAGTGGGATGTGATTAGAAGGAATTTTGAAAGACACTTGAAACGTTGCTCTTGAGTAACAACAAACATAACACCAAAAATGTTTTGTTTCTAGAACATTCTCAGGGAACAGCAACATTTTTCTGGCAAACATACTGATCATCACTAACACTCCTTTTTACTTGAGAGTTAATTCAAGTATACTAGAGAAAATCTCTGCCTTTAATGATGATAAAATTATTCATAAAGTCTCATAATTACTCAAAAATTATTCAAAAATTATTCATAATGATGATAAAAATTATTCACGTATCTATGACTTCATTACCATGAAGTCATAGATACATGAATGACAATGCTAAATTACAGCTGTATGATTCTTTCTCTGTATTCAGTGAATCTATTAAATGTTCATTTCATATTTAATAACAGTTTAATATCTAACTGTGGCTTTGCTTAACACTCCTTTTGAGTTCAAAAAGACCTATAGGGTCACCAGTCACAATCTCTTTGGGAACTTCCCACCTTCTATAAGTGGGACACACTCTTGTCTTCCCACAGTAAATCACTGTGAAAACCAGGGAGCTACACCCACAAGCCTTGGGAACTCACATACCTCCTCTAGAAGCAATAATAATCCTAAAGAAGTTTCCTGCAATAAATGAAGGTCAAAGTAAGTTCAGAGTCATTTAGAATGAGCAATAAATCCTGTTGTCCAGAAAATGTTTATTCTAACTACTAAATAACACTCAATAACTGAAGAACTTCAAGAAATACATAATTTTGATCACATCAATGTCATGCTGCTTAATTTGTTCTATAATATTTAACCCCATGCAGCATACTGGAAGAACAATTCCTCTGATCATATTGTCAAGTACTTGAGACAGCTCTGTACTGAATAAAATGCTCTTTAGTACAAAATTTCCTTTGATTATCAGTTAATCAATGAATTCTAGAGCTCGACCTCTACTTCTACTTCCTTGTGTGTTGTCATCTTTTTTCAAAAGTCTCATACCTTCTTGGAGATTTCTCATGGGCAGATCCTTACAGCACTGACTCCTCAGCACAGCCAACAACCCCCAACTCTCTCCTCAACCAGCTGACCCACTCTTTTGTAACACTCTTCTTATTGGACACAGCTGTGGTTTATTAAGGGCAGGCCTGTTCCTAATCTTTGGTGAATAGTACAGCTGCAACTCCTCAGCTGTGAGACTACCTTCTGCACTATTTTCTTATATTCCATCTCTCCACACTTGTGAACATTGATAGAATCATAGCACAATTTGGGTTGGAAGGGACATTAAAGATCATCCAGTTCCAATCCCCTGCCATGGTCAGGAACACCTTCCACTAGACCAGGTTGCTCAGAGCTCCATCCACTGCCAAGGACAGGGCAGCCACAGCTTCTCTGGGAAAATTGCTCCAGTGCCTCACCACCTTCCTAGTTAAGAATTTTTTCTCAATATCTAAAAACCTACTCTCTTCTAGTTTGAAGCCATTCCCCCTTTTCCTCTCATTACATGCCCTTGTGAAAAGTCTCTCTTCATCTTTCTTGTCCTGACCCCAGCACCTTGCACTTTGTCTTGTTAAACCAGATGGGATTCCCATGGTTATTCTTTGTTCCCTCTTTTACACATAATTGCATGAGTATGAAATCTATCAATAGACAATCTTAACAGACTGTCTATTCTCAAGTCCTGCGTGTATGCTACTATAAATTCCAGTGCAAAAGATAATCTATCTGCAATTCACTGGTTTGCACAAATATTTGAAGAGATTGAATAGGTTAAAAAACTGAATACTTGGTCCAAATGAACCAGGTCATCAGCTTAGAAATTACAATTGTGGTTTAAAGTTTTCAACAGATTTATATAAAAATTCATTCAAAATTTTTTGGATTTTAAATTATCAATTAAAAGGTAATAAAATTTTGCCAGTTGAGGACCTACACATTAAACATTTCTAATTTTTTAGTATTTAGAGCATGCCTTTTGGTTTCAGCTAATTCAATGTTTATCTATGTTATGAGAGGTCCAGATGTATGAAAAGCATATTTGGCAGTAACCTACTATTTATGATGTCTGCAGCAGAATTATTAGTAGAAATTTTTAAAATGTCTTAATTAGGACAGTTACATATTCTTTAATATAAAGTACACCATATTCTGGGCCATTGGATTCTTAGACATGTAACTATATCTGTCATGATAGTTTAAATGAAAAAAAGCAGTTCCACTACTAAAACTTTTGACCATCTTATATAAAGCCAAAGGTAAATATAGATCCAAACACACAGACTGAAAACTAGAAATAGCTGACCTAGTTAGGAACTGCATAAAACATCTTTCATGGTAAATTTTATTGTGGACACAAGGTTAAAAGGGAGCCCTTTAAGGTGTTGGGATGGTTTCCATTCAGCACATTACATGGGGCCTTTACAGGCAGTTTTGGTATAAGGACTTAAGGCTTTGCTGAATGATACACCCTGATGCAGGTTCCACTTCATTTCATGGCAAAATTGGAGTGCTCCTCAAAGGCATGAAAAAATGAATTATATACTTCTGTCAAGTTTGTCTTGCAAACATGTAGAATACAGGACTGGTTTTAGTGCTGGTGGTAATTCATACCAAGGTCTGTTGTGTTCTACTGAGACATCTGAGATCTTTTAGCCCTGAAAGTGGTGCTCCAGTGCCCTTGGCATTCTTGTTGTGGTGTTGTGAGGGTCCCCAGGATGAGGTGAGAGACGAGAATCTGACTCCAAGTTCTTAGAAGGCTGATTTATTATATTATGAAAATATATTAAAAGAAAATTGTATACTAAAACTCTATTAAGGAAAGAGAGAGGAGACATCAGAAGGCTAGACAAGAATGATGATAAAAACCGTGACACTCAGGGTCTGACACAGCTGGCTGTAATCGGTCATTAAGTAAAAACAATTCACATGGAACCAATCAAAGATGCACCTGCTGGTGAGCAACCTCCAAACCACATTCCAAGCAATCAGGTAATTATTGCTTACATTTCTTTTCTGAGGCTTCTCAGGAGAAAAATCTTGGCGAAGGGATTTTTCGGAAAATATCATGGTGACACATTCTCCCTTCCCAAATATCCTCTTGTGTTACCATTCCCCCCTGGAATCGCTCCAGGAGGGCTTTGATTCAGCTCTCAAGGCTGAGATGGGTGCCTTGGTGAATGGGTGGAAATTGCATCAGCTTCACATTTTAGAAAGCACTCTGGGGTCTTTGCAGAAAGTCCAAGTTAATGATGCTGAACAGCATCAGATCTGGATGTTCAGACAGTCTGAATATCCAGATATCAGTTCAACATCATAAACCTCACACTTCTCACATTTTAATAAAATATGTGTGATGAATGCTGAGAACATTTAAGGATATATTTTACACATTAATGTACTATTTTGTTTCCCTGGTTTGGATTTAAGCACTAGGTCTGTGGAAGAAATTCATATGTAATTTCTTTTTCTTAATAAATCAAAGGAGATCATCTATTTTTATGTGTTCTTTCACATGATAAGGTTGCAGGTGCAAAGTGCAAATGTATTTTTTTCATGATCTTAGTTATTTTTATGCCACTCCACAGAAAATCCCCATAAATGTCAAATCTGTCTGACTAGTTTTATTAAGCCACTTTTACTATACTATTAGGCTCTTTAAAAATAGTTCTTTATTAATAAAGTTTTTTTATATGTTTACTTTGTGAGTTTGTTAAAGCAAGACCTTTCCTCCTTCACAACAAAGCCTGTTCTGATATTCTTTTCTAAAGACTTTTCTGCCTGAATTTTTCCTGGAAGTCCTGTAGCAAATTCAAGTATCGGGATGAGAAAAGGTTATCAAATGTGAATAAAAAAACACACCCTAAGGGGCAACTCTTTGCCTATAGTAAAAGTTATTATTCCTGGATATAACTCTTTAATTACTTTACTATTAATTTGCCTGTTCACTTTTAGCTTTCCATTATCACAAGTATTTGGTAAGCTGTCATATAAAGCATTGACTCATCTCAGGTGGCTGAGCAGTTAACATCACCTTTATAAAGAATGAAAGCCTTAGTTAATTTAGAAAGCCAAAATGGTGTAGGGTTGAAGACTGCATGGTGCCCAGAGGCTGCTGAATTCAGAACTGCTGTGGGTCAGACAGCAGCAGAACACTGAGCCCCTGGGCTCTGCCCTGACCTGCCAGCTCTGCCTGTGCACAGGGAATCATCCCCCAGGCTTTCTTGAACTGCCCTGGTTAGGCCACTGGGGTCAGAGGATAAAAGCAAATTCAGTATCTGAAGTAATGCTTAGGGAACTCAAGTCCAAACTGCTCTTTACAATGTCTCTTCTAAGCATCTGCCTAAATTTAGAAGTAAATAAAAGAAAACCTCTTTCAGCACTACCAGAGCTGACTTTACCCTTGCAAAGCAGTTTTCTACCATGTAACTGACTGTACCAGAACTAACTGACCTCTCAGCAATTAGCAATAGGCCTATTACAGAGGAAGAAATAGAGACTACAGAGATGATGAATACTGTCTACATAAGTCAAATATAAAATAAATAATAGAGAGGAGAGACAGGTTGGAGGGGGTGGGGGGGAAGCCCAGACCTTCTGCACCTTGACAGGAAAGTAACTTCAAGCACATCTGCCCAGAATGACCAGCATGGGAAGAGAGACAATAAAAGAAAACCAGTGTGTAGGATCAGTTAAGGCCTGGGAGTTCTGATTTCTTACCATGTTTCCCAGATCCTCCTAATCACACAATTCCTGTCTAGTGATAAATTACTCAATGCTTAGGTAAGCGTGTTCAGCTGTGTAAATGTACCATAGAAGATGAGTGTCTGAGCAGCACTTCTGGAGCTGCTCCTAAACCCAGTTACTTAAAGCTGCTCTTCGTTCAATAATGAGCAGATAAAGACCCAAAGCTCAAGGACACAGCGAGACCAAGGCACTCTCTGGAGAATCAAAGAGAAGCACAAAGCTTAGAAAAGTTTCTTTAACATTTTGCCTTAGCTCATTGGACAAGACTGAATCTCCACATCTGTAGTCTAGCTGAGGTTTCTGTCCTTTAGCACCTACCCTGAATCCCAGCACAGATAATTTTTTTCTCCCTGTCTGTAGTTAAAGATAAATGAGATTGTTTGATATTAAGCACATAATAGAAACAGGGTTAAATGTATTGCAATATAGAGGTCAATTGATTTCATGTGGCTCTGAGACTCAGTTTGCTGATAAACAACACAAACAAGGGGTTTCTCTGCATGAGAGCCTCCATTTCTCTCTGTTTCAGTCTTCAGTGACTTGTTTTAAAAAAAATTTTGAATTTTTTGACACTTGTGTTGCAGCAAATATGGCATAGTGTAATGAAATGAGTGTTTCATGTCAACATCATCTATACAACTGTAGTCATAAACTTTCACTAAGTAGGCAACAGCTGAGAATTTATTTTGCCATAGAAAATTTAGTTTTTCATAATGTTGCTAACAGTCTCAGTGCTTTTTTTTTACCTCAGGGCATATGTCAAACACCTGGGGATGTGGATGGATAGCAGTGCAGACAAATCCTTGTTCCCAGTGTTCATCTGCTGCTGGTAGGTGTTTCCTGGCCTTTCATAGAGGACTTTCAGTCAGTTTTCACACTGTGTGATCAGCTGAATTCAGTTCACATTCTGCAGGCAAATTTGCAATTCATTTCACTGCTAGAAAGGAAAATAAAAGTTAGACACTGCAATATTTTAACTCACTATTTGGCCTGGACCAAAAAGTTTGTTTTGGTTTGTTAAATGTTATGCAGTGTGACTTAGGTATCTTAAATTAAACTGCTATTTATGTCTAAGTAAGAATGGCTTACCAGGTGCTTGCCAATATCAATCAAACCTGCTTCAAGGACATTTTGAAAAGTATTTGCAGTGCCAGTGACCAGTAAACATTACTATTTAGCCATGTTCACATAAATAAACCCTGCCTGATAGACTTTTATGGGAACAGGTTGTAGATAGAATTAATTAAGAGACATTGCTGATAGAATCTGGATGAGTACAACTGGGCCATCAGTGGGATCTGATAAAATGCAAAAATAATCATATGAAAATTAAAATTATTATATGGTGCTTCTACACTGCCAGAATTACAGTTTCAACATATGCAAGGATCAAAAAACACAGCTATCTCTTAAAACAAATGGGTGACTATTTTTATGTCTTTGGGACAAGCACAGCTTCAGTCTAACCCTGGCTGGCTGGTTGAGTGCTGCACTCATAGGTAGGTCCCTCATTTCTGCAAACCCTGCTGCACTGGAAGGCTTTTGTTATGTGTCCCACAGTCCATCAGTGATTCATCAGATATCACAGCTCCATTCTCAGCTAATTACTAAATATGCTTCCCCAATGTGCTCAGAGAGCAAATTTGATGACCTGCATGGCCATGTTGAGAGGCAGGGCATGCCTTCAGTGAAATCAGCAAGAACTATAATGCAGATTTTAAGTAGATTTGCTTCCCAAATTAAAGTCTGTTATTTTTGAGTATTTAAGTGTTATATATATAGAGTTAATTCATGCTATTTATATATATATATATGTGTATATAAAATATTGTAAAAATCCAACTCATGTCTTTGACCACCCTGGCTGGGAGCAGAGTCCTATTTCTATTCAATTAGTTCCTGGACAACGTTAAGATAATACCATGTCCCTTAGCTTAAGAATGAAGTCTTCCCAGACCATGAGAATCGACTTCCCAGGAATGTCTGAGCCTTTCATGAAGACCTGCTCCTGGAGCAGATTGCATCTACCATCTCCAGTGCAGGCACCACTCAGTGACATGTGAAAGAAGGAAGCTCAGACAGCCATCCGGACACCTGGACTGGCTTTTGTATCTGTATGGTCCCAGTGATACATGTGAAAGGACACAAAGGACATTCTGTCATTCCTGCCCCAGGCAGAATACACGGGATATAAGCTCGGGGCATGAAGCAGTCGGGGTGAACCACTGGGGAGACGCTGGCACTCTGTCAGTCGGATCCAGGTTCACCCAGCGCCAAATTCCGGAATTGATGCTGCCTTGGCTGTGGTGGGTTTTTCGAAATTATATTTTGTTGTTGATCTTATAAATATTTGTTAAATTTTTTTATAATTTGGCTGCCGATTTGATCATTTATAACATAAGGTTCAAATTTTTAGGGAAATTCCTCACTATTCTTTTAGGAATGCTGAATCAATTGCTCACTTTTTGAGGAACACTAATTTGGCACACATTGTAAGACTCTGAAGGTGCCAAATTATTGCTTCTTTACAGAACAAAGACATTCAGACATTTTGAAGGAAACCAAACACAAATAGCTATAAAATAAATAACTTGAAATGGAATCATAAAAACAGAGGTCATATAACTCAGACTTGCTCTCGAGACAGAGCCATTCCACACTAGATCTGGTCAGCTATGGCTCTGCTTAGCTAAATCTTGAAAATCTTCCAAGAATTAAGACTCCATAAACTCTCTGGGAAAACTTTTCCTGGAGTGCACAGTCCTCTCAATGGAAAATTTTTTTCTGATATCAAATCTGAACCTTCCTAACTGCAGTTAGGAACCATCAGCATTTGACATAACATTGAGCACTAGCAAGAAATGTATTTTTATTTACTAATGTCAATACAATCTACCAGTTGCATATTTTCAGTGCCATCTAAGGCAGTCTGCATCACAGAAAAGACTTGAAAAAATATTTTTATTTTGGGGAAGGTCATGGGTCAAGAATGTCATGAAGTGAAGTCAGTAGTTTCAACCTGTGGTCCCAAGATTTCTGACTGTTTCTGGAAGTCTTCCAGACAACAGTAAATTAATAGTAATAATAATAATAATAATAATAATAATAATAATAATAATAATAATAATAATAATAATAATAATAATAATAATAATAATAATAATTTTAAAATGCAGTAGTCAGCATGGAAATTCTAAATTTATATTAAAGAAAACTCAGCTAACTGAAGTGAAATTTATTAAATATTATCTTTCAGTGGTTAGGACTGGTGAGCTCTTCTTCAGTTCTCTGTTTTGTTAAATCTCCTTGTTAGATCATATGCAAATAATCAGAATTCTACCGGAATTCTTCAGTGAAAAATTAAGATATAGTTAGCAATTTTATTTAGTATACTTTTGTGAAGAAAAAGATATTATTTATTTTAAAAGTCTCATGAGCTTCAAAAAGAAGAAAAGGCTAAGAAAATTCAAAGACTAAGGCAGGTACAACTTAAGAAAGATGTGAAGAATCTGGGGGTTTGCTGGGTTTTTGCTTGTTTGATTGATTGTTTGGTTGGTTTTGGTAGGTTATTTGTTTGGGGTTTTTTTGTGGTTTATCTTCTTCCTGCAGGCAATAAGAGTCTTACATTTGACTTCAGAGGGATCAATTGAGTGATGGAGTAGAACAGCACAGTGAGCCTTGTTTTACAGAGGGAAAGACTGGTTAAAGGTCAGTGTTTGGGAAAAATAGGGACACCTTCCTCACTTCTTGTGATGTGAGAAATAGCCTTAAGCAAATCACTTCCCTGAGCTTTCCCTCCTCTCACTGCAATAATGGAATACTATTCTTCACTCATACATAAAGCGCTGCCTGGAGGACAAGTGTGCTATAAAACCTTGAAGTGTGACAGAATGTCAAAGCCAGCAAACATAAATACAGGCAATGGCATTGAAATACTTCACTTTATCCATTCTTTTTCTTTTTTTTTCTTGAATGGCGTTTGGAATAATGACTACAAGATCTCTTGTCTGCTAAGCTGACATTTCCCTATGAAGTGGTGAAGGGCATTGCCATTAGAGTTTTTGCTTTTCCAAGTGTTTTAGCAAGGATTTGATTGGCAGATCACTGACATTCACTTGGAAAGTTATGAAACACAGAAACTGCAAAAAGGTAAACTGCTTTTACCTGAAAATTTCCCCACAATGGAGTATGGAAAATGCTATTTTGCTAACTCTGGGATAATGCTGTGTAACTCATTACTGAAAAAATAGAACTACTGGATAATTAATCAAGCTTATATTTAGCATTCATATTGGTTTCCTAGGACCCTTTTCAGTATTTTTGATAGTCAGGAGGCAAGAAAGATTTCCTGTATTTCCATTTTTTTCCTCGGGGGAGAGTTTAAATTGATTCCCTTCTTATCTAAATGTGTATAAGTAAAATGCTTCCTTTTCATCTCCAGGTAGCACTCAGATGGTATAAATCTTCCATAAAGAGATAATCTGCATGGAGTATTCACAGTATAGAATAGAAGGAAATAATAGTGTCCAACCTGAATATTTACTTCATGAATTTTGACAAAAAATTTAAAAGGCGTCAGCTGGTGTTCATAGCCATACTGAAAGGGATCTTTCCTTTCTTAAAAAATTAGTACATTTTAAATTAGGTATGTTCTGTTAACTTATCTCTTTCAGTACAGTTCCTTTAGCTGAATTTATAAAGAAAAAAATAACCTTGAGGAGTAATTCTTCTAAGCTACACATCCATGAAACAATAAGTTTAGATTTTGTATCTATCTTTATGATCATGTTTACTCAAAATTAATTAAGATTCTTTTCCTCCCAGCTTTTTGCACACCCCCAACCTCCTTGATGGTGGATCAGTTTGAGGAGCAGAAAAGATCTTGATGCTGTGTAAGCACTGCCCAGGAATGAATGAATAAATAAAATATCCCTGTGAAATCATCACTGTTTTCATCAAGATCCCAAACCTAAGCCCATACAATCTATTATGAAAAAATTTAACACTATCCCAGTCAAAACCAGCACAGTATCAAAAAATCCACACAGATATTCAGCATCATGTTGCAATTCCATAATTTAGATTCAGCTTAGCTGTAGTCCTTATTAACATATTTGTGGAATAGGACAGATGAACTGCAAGATTTATTTTATTTGCTGGAGTAGAGGAAATTATATCAGAAAGGTTGAATCTTTAAAGGATTTGTTGCTTTTACTAAATAATTCGAAATTTGAAAATTATCTACCTTCATCATTGAATTAAGATACAGGTCGGGGGGTGGGGGGGGGGAGTGAAAGGAATTTTTTGGTCACCTCTTTTCCCTGAAAAACACCTAATAAATCCAAAAAAAGGTTAGATTTAAAAACTTTAAACCAAAATACTTTGTTTCAGAAACATTAAAGTTGAGTGTGCAACTTTTCTCAATTTAGAGCTGGTGGCATAGCGCTGATCCAGTTCTTCCTATATTCCCAGATTTTTTTTTCCTGTCTGCTTTTCTGGAGCATGCAAGATTTACCAACCAAAAGAATGCAAACAAAAAAAAATCCCCTCTATTGCAATATGTTTCTCAACTTTAAGGACTGCTTTAGAGGAAAGAAAGGACAAGTTTGACTTCAGTTGTGCATGGGATCTTCTGAGCTGAATTTAGAACCAGATTAAGTTCTGCCATAAATAACAATTGCTTGCTTTGAGAATCTTTAAATTGAAGTTCTGTGTGTGTGCAAAGATGTTTGTAATACAAGAGACTAAACATTTACAGAGCAGTAGCTACATTCTCAAAGTTATGTCAACACTGAATTACACAATGTTAAGGCAATTTAAAAACTTCTGGAGTTTTAGTCTTGTCCTGGATATGGCATTGGAATATCTCATCTGGGCAGGTCTACTTGCTTATGTTGCATGTTATTGACTGATTACTGTGTATTAAATGTTTTGCTGATATTCTGATATTTGAAAAACCTTGGCTAATCTCCTAAATTGGCCTACAAAAATAAACATGTATATGAAATTATCCTTTAAGGTATTTTTTAAATGGATCTTTGTCCTCTCTGATTTTAAATGCGATGAACAATTAATTTCTCACTGGCTCTTAGTTGGACAAGATGATAGACCCCTTCTCTGCTAATTCCTGCCCCTTACAGAGTAAGGCTGTGGATGTTCAGCTGTTGAAGAAGACTGACATCCTTCCTATTGTAGTTCATCCTGCTAATGTCAGAGATCCATGTATTCACATGTTTCACTGTAACAAAGAACAGAAGCAAATGAAAATGAACTGTATCCAGGAAAATCCACAGGCCATGTTCAAGAGAGTCTTTGCCATAAAAAACTGTACATCACATTAAAACCAAATTTTTTTTCCAATACAATTTCTTTTCATTGTCATTTTTGATGTTAGTTTTTTATCATCTCTGTTAGTTTTTTATCATTGTTGTTAGTTTTTCTTAGATATATGAACCCTAAGGGTCACTGGATTTTTAATATGGATTTTGTTTTAGTACCAGCCATCTAGTGCTCCCTACTATATAAAGAGATTTTAAACCGAAATTGAAAGTCACAGCCAGTGGCAATGAAACAGATATAACTTAGTTAAGTTTGTCATGACAATTTCTGACTTTAAATCATGTATTTTGCTGGAACCTGAAACCATGCCTTCCTTTTTCAAATGCAAAGAATTGGCATGAATTATCATCAACTAGTGATGATGAAGAAATTAATTAAATCAGTTCATTTCCAAAACTGAGCCACAACTTCCAAATTATTAATTTACTTATTGAAATAGTGTGATTTCTTAGTTATTATTACTTTTCTTGATAAGTCCCCCAGGCTTACAATGTGAAAATCTTCATCAAACTGATAATTAATTCCCTCCATTCATGACAGAACTTAGATGACTGAGTGAGCAGTCTCACTGTAGCCCACAAAGATGTTACAAGAGGGAACATGGGTAAATTTTCAATGGCACTGCTGCCTGATTTCAGTGTTTCCTTTAAAAACCACATGGAGTTCCAATAGGCACCTTGGAATCAAGAATCTTACTTCCCATTGCCAAACTTCTGCAACAGTGCTATAGCTGTGTTAGCCTTGCATTTAATGAGCTAGATTTGGATCAGATATGTCAGTTATTTAGATCATTTTTAGCAATTTAAACTTCTCTCATTTGCACCACAAATGAAATTCTTATGTGAGAATGGGGAAAAGGCTAATTTTCATCCCAGCTGCAATAATATCTGCAAAATCTATAAATTTAACATCATCAAATGTGCAGCTTCACTAAGAAAGAAATGTGTGTGTATATATCAGGGTAGTTGAGAAATATAGACTGAAAAGTGTCTAAAACTCTTAATTCTTAAGTACTTTAATTTATACAAATTTTGGTAATGTAGGGACTAATTCCAGATCTCATCAAACTCTGAGAAGCCAAAATAACTCCTGCTTTTATCTGTGGTAAGGTAATATAAGTGGGAGCTGAAATTGGTTGATAGCTTTTGTTTTGGGTTAGACTTTTTATTTTTTTTTCCCCTCAGGATAGCAAGACATTGTACCAATTAGCTCATGAACACCATCTAAAAATGTACATTTTTTGTCCCTTGAAAGATGTCATTACATCAGTAAATTTTCTGCCATCTCTACATGTTTTGACAAATCTGAAAGAGATCTGAAGAATAAGACATTCCATGCAAAGTTTTTCTGGACTGTATGTCAGAATGGAATTCAGCTTAATTTTAAATGAAACTTAAGATTAAGTAGATTATTTTTACCATATAGTCCAAGAGGAGGCATTATCTGTGGAATAATTCTGTCTCAGCTTACTCAGGGTCATGTGCACATCAGGTCATGAGAGTTGCATGAGAGTGCCCAGCATTATTTCTTTTCTTGCAATCTGAAAACAGAACTAGTGCAAATGACTAACAGAGCAGAGATCTAACTTCAGGGAAATAAAGTTACAAGAGATCAATCTGACCCTCCATATCCATTTTCACTCAATAGCCATAAGCAGCAACACTCATAAATTCTGCCTTACAGGAATATGGGCTGTTTAGCATTCCTACTGTATCTTGTCTCAAAATAAAAGTTATTCTTGGTCTATCTAATTGATTTGGACTCAACTCTGTGCACAAACCCATCACTCAATTTTCTCATTTGGAATTGTATTTATCGTTTGTCACTGTAAGGTCTTTTCCAATGTCCAAACTGTGATTCATTGTACTCATTACATTTCTCTTCAGAAAAAAAAAATAAATAAATAAATAAAATGAAATAAAATAGACTGTTATGGTTCTAAGGGGCCTAAAGCAATCATCTAGTCCAACTGCCTGAGCACTTCAGGAATGACCAAAAGTTAAAGTGTGTTCTTAAGGGTATCATCCAAATGCCTCCTGAACATTGACAGGCTTGTGGCATTTGCCCCCTCTCTAGGAAGTCTCCTGGTGCCCTCTCAGTAACGAAAAGCTAAGCTGCCTAATGTCCAGTCTAAACCTTCCCTGGTACAGCTTGGAACCAATCCCACATGTCCAGTCCCTGGATGCCAGGGAGAGGAGTGCAGCTCCTCCCTTTCCACCTGCCCTCCTCAGGAAGTTTTGCAGAGCAATGAGATCGTCCCTCAGCCTCCTTTTCTCCAGACTGGACAAGTCCAGAGCCCTCAGCTGCTCCTCCCAGGACATTCCTTCCAGCCCTTTCACGTGCTTTGTGACCCTCCTCTGGATGCATTCAAGGACCCTCATGTTTTCTGCCCCAGAACTGCTCACAGTGCTCAAGGGGAGGCTACACCAACCCTGAAGTCAAAAATATATGAATATTGCTGTGTGAGTAATGTCTACTTTTTATTCTTCTCTTTTCATAATTACATGAAGTCGGTATCAATTTGTGCCCAGCTCTGGATGGATATATATTTGTGGTTCATTTATGTACAAACATTTATGTATCTGGCAACCCTGGCTCTCAATGGCAGACCAAGAGTGAGGCTGGATCAATATTCAGTCTGCTATGGGGGAACTCTGTGAGTCAATGTTTGCCTGTCATCACTTCCCTTGCAATTTAGTGTCCCAAGTGCTTTGAAGTAACAAAAGTTGACATGATAGATAAAAACCTAGTTCTTGAAAGAAATTAACTCAAGAAATATTTGTTACAGTTAATATCAGTTAGCAAGATGTGTCTAAGCAGTTTTGCTGTGACTAAGTTGTAAAATATAATGTATAGGAGGAAGGCTAGACATCCAGTTATCTTGGTAAAAGATAAAAGATAAAAAGGAGTAGTTTACAAATTTTCTGTCATGCTTAGATATTACTCTACTCTATTACCACAACAATAAGCCATAGACCCCTTTTTGTCTCTTCCACCACCTCTTCCTACTCCATCCTTCCCAGCTGCATATCATAAATAGAATTGTTGGCGCACAAGAATAAAGCAGTCATTCCTGGTCTCATCCTACCTCCCAGGAACTATGCAATTTCCTTCCAAGCAGCCATGGGCTGGAGACTTCAAAGATTTCTCTCCATGTTCCAAAAAGAACTATATTTCTGGTAAGAAATCCATGACAATTCACTATGAATGAACAAAGATGACATCTTCATTTTGAATATAACAGAATTTATATATATATTACTGTAATATTCTGAATGCTTTGAGGTACTTACAGCAATCAGTATAAATACATATTTTAACTAGATTTTAATTAGAATTTAACTAGAACTCAATCTAAATTAACACATGAACCTTTACACGGTATGAGACAGCAATAAAGTAAAATTCAAACTACTGAATCTAAAGTCAAAAACCAGTTTCTCATTGTCCTCCAATATCTGCAAGAGAGATGGCTGATGTTGCCAATAATATAAGACCTGAAAGATACAGAAACTGATTCTGAAAAAGTCCTGTTCTATTTTGATGGGTTTTGTTTTAAAAACTGAAGGAAAGATATTTGAATGGTGTGCTTTATCATGGTGATGTGGCTGGGAATACATTTTTTCTCACTGCAAATGGGGAAACAGAATCTTTTTTATTTCATGTGGTGCTCCCCTTCAAGGAATAAAAGGCATAAAAATCACAAGTTAAATGTGCATGTACCAGACAAGTGTGTACAGCAATTACTAGAATTCAAGCACTACAGGGCTGTAACACAGCACATTGTAACAATAATTCCTCATCCTGCTTGCCAGCAGATCCATGTGTGGGACAGGTTACTTTTCATTTTAGTATGCCACAACAGAGCAGACAAAGCAGAGATCTCTGGAGCACTGCACTCAGCAGTCATACATGTGTGCTGGAACAATTCTTTGTCCCAACTCAGCTTATAGCTTAGTCATAATTGGTGGCATTGCCAAAAAAAAAAACTGTTATAGGTGTTTTTCTTCCCCCTCACCCCCCAACAGATAACAAATTATCTCTCATTGGTTGATGAGGAGCCAAATATTACTCTTCCAAGTACAAAAAAAAGTCGCTGTAAAAGTTTAAATTATTTTTGAACATTTCTAGTTAATGTAGAGTTGTGTGACCAGAAACTATTTACACATGGATAGCTCAGTTGGTTAGAGCAGGGTGCTAACACCAAAGCTGTGTATTCAATCCCCATATGGGCCATTCACTTCAGAGTTGGACTTGATGATCCCTGTAGGTCCCTCTCAGCACAGAATATTCTGTGCTTTTATACATACACATGTGCATAAATGGATGCACAGATGAAATAAAATGCTGCTTGACTGGGTTTTTCAAAAAAGCTGTTTCTATTCTGTTGGGTGGCTATGGGATCTTCCTGCTTCTTTGAGCTTGGCATTGGCCTCTGAATACAGAACTGGAGGGTCTGTGGCTTTGCCCTTTTTACTGACTCCCTAGCAATCATGCATTCAGTCCCCAGAGAAAGCGTGGAATAGGGAATGGCAAACCTAATGTGTTTTCCCTAAGGACAGATCCCAAGAGCTTGGATGGAACAGCACTGCTGGGTCTGGTGCCAGGAGGGCACTTAGAGCCAGAGCCCAACCACAGGGTGTGTCCCTCCTGCTGGAGCAGTGAACCTGCACATTCTGCATGGCTGGGCTCTTCCAGGAGCCCCTCTGTAGAGAAACTAATGCTTTGTTTTGAAAAAAGAACTGTCTGAAGGTAACAGGGGTGAAATGTTCTCTCTTGTGTGAGTTTTAGTGCAGCAACAAATACTTTACCCTACTTGAAATGTTCAGTGTATTGTTTCTTCTAAAAAACTACATCATAATCCTTAGCAACCAGAGTGAGTGCCCTCTTAAAAATTAATCACTAGGAGAAGGTGTGTGCACAGAGCTGAGGGTATTAAGCTGTACAAACAATAGATAGCTTGATAAAAACGTCTTGGCGGAGAAGTGGTTCAGGTGTTTTACATGTCGCCTCCAGATTTAATCTTGTCTAATGAACTGAATGAGGATATTTTTTTCACTAGCTAGCAAAGTGTTTTCGTGTTCTTTTCAATAAATAAGACTAGAAAAATCCCACATCCTCATTTTGAGATTCTCCTTCTCATCTCTCACTAAGAGAAGAAAAGACAAAAAAGGTCTTATTACAACTTTGTGATATTCTGCACATCCTTAATTTACACTCTGTCCTAGCAGAGAGTAAATTAAGTGTACAGTATTTTACTAGGTATTGCCAGGTCATAAAAAAATGATATTAAGAAGGAATAAAGGAAATTAATTAGGTCCCTAAGAAACTTGTGGTGCAATTTAAGGCACCATAGAATAATCAAGATGCTTGGAAAAGAGGTACCAACAGCAATGCCAGAGACTCTTGTGGTGACTACAGCCCTCTGGCAAAGTTTCCTGGAGGCCAGGAAGAATGTTCTAGGGAAAAAACTGCTTATCTTTGTAAAGTAAAATAGAAATTCAGGCTCTGCTATATAAATGAAGTAGATAATAAGTAATAAATAAAGTGAATCTATGTGGTGACATTTTTATGCAGCCTTAATATTTAGATGGAAATAGCTGCTGAATTTAATGGGTTTATGGAATTTCATAAGAGGGTTCATTATGTACCATGGTATGAAAGCAAAAACTAAACCTGCTGTACAGAAAAGCAGGTGTCAAGAAAAGATTGGGATTCACACTCTTTTCTTGCACTTAGATTTCTAAGTTTTATCTTCCAAAAAAGACATCATAGTTACTCCTCTTTGGCAAGGGAGAGTGAGGATTCTCCCTTGTATTCAGTGGATCACTGGCTAACCCATCCATTTGGGATAATTTTTTATTCTTTAGGGAGGGCTTCATACTTTCATGGGTTTCATGGTTCATCAGCCTAGGGAAGATAAAAATTTTTATTTTCTACCTATATGGAGAATATACCTGGCTGATTTGCAATATGACTGCCATCTGCTTCAGCAATCCTGCTTTGCAAAAATAAGTTGATATTTAATGGGCTGAGAGCACAAGCATCTGGGGAAAGCAAATAGTCAGACCTGGATTCTAGCTTTTTTCACGAGGAGTATTATATATTTCATCCCATATAGGATGCATAATCAGTCTTTAAAATAGGTATTAGAACATATCATTCCATGGTCTGACCCCAAATTACCACTTAGTGGATTGGCAGGGTTTCTGCACTGGGCACAGAGCATGTCATAGAATATTTTTATTGGAGAAATTAATGTACTTGACAAAAATTGACTTGAATATCTTGCAGAATTTCCCTCTAAAATTGTCCAGCATTTTTAATTTGAGCTTTTTGTCACATTAATAAATTCTAAAGATAGTCTTAATATTATGTTTCACTCTGGCATTATATTTCTTTTATTATTGCTCTCAAGCTTAAAATAGCACAAAGGATAAGTGGACATAAACACATGGTGAAGATCATCCCATTAATTGGCTCAAATAACTCCTAAAAATACTCCAAAAACATTAACTCTTCATCAATTTCAAGTGAAGGTTATTTTTAATTGGGTGTGTTGGCAGCTGCATATTTGCAAAAGGAGAAAAAGATGGATAAAGGTATACCACAGCCATAATGCACCACTTCTAAATGTAATTATTGTATTTCAAGCAATTATATTTGTATCTGAATTTTATATAATATATATAATTTTATATGTATGCACTTATATAGTACACCAGTATATTGTCATATATTTTATATGAGGTTCTATTTCCTGCTAGAAGAGAATCATCTTTAACCCATAGCTCCCACTTACCAACAAGAACAGTGAAATACAGTGTGCTGAGTCTGCATAGCCAGATTTTGGTACTGGGGAAGGGGTAGCCTCTGTGAGAAGATGCCAGAAGCTTCCTCTTGTCTGACAAAGCTGATGCCATCTGGCTCAAAGATGGACATGCTGCTGGTCAAGGCTGAGCCCACCAGTGAGGGTGGTCACAGCTCTGTGATAACATATTTAAGAAAAAACCAAAAGTTAGTGGCATAAGTAATTGTGGCCAGAGAAGAGCAGAGTGAGAACATGTGAGTGCAATAACCCTGCAGACACCAAGGTCACTGAAGAGGGAATTGCAGGAGGTTCTCCAGGCACTGGAGTAGAGATTCCCCTGCAGCCCCTGGAGGACCACAGGGATGCAGAGCTGCATCTGCATCCCATGCAGGATCCCATCAGGAGCAGGTGGATGCTGGAGAGGGCTGTGATCCCATGGGAAACCCATGATGGAGCAGGTTCCTGGCAGGGACCTGCAGACCCCCAGAGAGTGGAGCCCACCCTGGAGCAGGTTTCCTGGTAGGACCCTGTGGGGTATCCACGGGGAGCAGCCTGTTCCTGAAGGACTGTATCCTGTGTTAAAATGACCACATTGCAGCAGTTCATGGAGACCTGTTGCTTTTGAGATGGACTTGCCTTGGAGAGTTTGTGGAGAATGGTCTCCCGTGGGAAGGACTCTCCTCCCTGACCAGAAACAAAGCAGCAGAAACAAAGTGTGATGAACAACCCCCATTCCCCACTCCCCACTGCCCATTCCCCATTCCCCATTCCCCATTCCCCATCTGTCTTCACAGAGGAGGAGGTAGAGCTTGGGCAGGAGGGAGGGGAGTTGAAAGTTGTTTTTAAGACTTATTCTACTTTTTATCCTGCTCTGATTTTGTTCATAATGAATTCAGTTAATATGCCCAAGCTGAGTATGCTTGGCCCATGATGGTATTTGGTGAGTGGTCTCTCCCAGTCCTTATCTCAATTCATGAACCTCTATATTTTCTCTTTCTTACAGTTGCAGAGGGGAGTGATAGTGAGGTTTTGGTGGGTGCTTGGAATTCAGCCAGGGTCAACCCCCTACACAGAGTCAACAATAAAAATCTTTAGGCTAGGGTTATTTTTATAGCCCACATAATTTTATAAGACTTTTATTCTTTATTTTATGGGACATTCAAATACTTTGATTCTGTATGTGGTTCTTAAATCTACTGTACAATTGTAATTCCTTGTAACCACCAACTGAAGTTAACTGCTTCCTCAAGAACACTTGAGAAATGATTCTCAGGACTAAAGCAGAAGCAAGGCATAGTGTTTTGGGGCCCTTGGGCATCCTTCTGAACCTCTACCAGAGCTCCACCTTGGCTGCAGGTGATGACACTCCTATAGATGCCAATATGTGGCAGAGCAAAGTCTGGCAGTGTTAAAGCTTTTGCTAAGCAAAACTTGCTTTGGTTGGAAAATCAAAACTTAACAAAGATAGAGAAGACAGAAGAGTCTGACATGGCAAATGGATTAGGGGTTAAAAAGCAGCAGCACTCTGAATACACTTGTTCTGTCTCTAAATAACACTCCAGTATTGTTAAGTTGGCTAAAGGTTTATCAGGCCATTTTTAAGGCATCATGACACTGCATAAAGGTCCAGATTTCTTACACAGTCCTCTGTATTTCAGGAAAGAGAAATTCTGTACTGCATAAACTCATCTAGTCATCCAATGCCTTTCTTCTCTTCCACTTTTAATGGTGAATCAGATGATTCTAATCAACTGAATATTGACTTTTAGCATTGTCAATTAACTTTGAGGATCTGACTTGGTTTTTAGACCACTATAATTTTTTTTCCTTCCTAATGAGAGCTACACTCTTACTGCTGCTAGTTTTGAAAGCTATGTGGAATTATGCAGAGCCAGAGAATATTCTTTTCCCTCTTGCTGTGTATCACCTGGGCTCAGCAAAAGCAGAACTGCCTATTGTATGCATGACCTGAGAACTGCAGGCTGTTTTAACTTGAATCCTAAATAAGAAATTGCTAAGAAAAAACAGAAATTCTTTAAGAGTGCTTTCCTTTCAATTTTCAGACTCATGCTTGCCTGGAAGAAGAGTAGCATCTTTTAAGGAAATTTAGGTGCCAAGCCTAAGAAATGATCGTGAGTGGAGGGCACTCTTTTACAATTAATTCAAAATCATGCTCTGAAATGCAATGCTCATATTTCTGTAGAGAACACAGCCTACAGCAGATCAACACATCACCCAGCAGAGTCACTTGAGCACACAGATATTTTCTTACTTAACTCCAATGAAAGTTGGGTAGAATAAGCATATTACAAATCTTTGATTCTTTGCCTGTATTTCTTCCTTTAAATTAAATAGTACCTCTTTATTCTGATTTTTTAGATTTTATTTTAATTTACTCCTTTTCAAGGAAAATCATATGTGGATTAATTCATATCCACAACCAATCTTGAAACAAGTCACCTGAATAAGGTAAGTAGATGACTGTAATCAAAGAATGCCATTTAACAGTCATAGGAGCTTAAGGAGAATAGAGATTAAATTTGGAATTTCTTTGCCTTTAATGAAATTTAAATAAAATGCCATTGTTCAAAAATGAACTCTGCTTATGATGACAAATCATCCACTTATTGATTTGGCAATGCCCCATCAGAATTTAGGGTGACCCTTAGTCTCTGCCAGAGTTTTGCATGTTTCTCTCAGTTCCCAGCCCTGTGCTAAGATAATGCCTGATCTCAGTCACACCAGCAACAGAGATAACTCCACTGAACAGAGCTGGGTGTGACCAGGCAACTCTAAACATCAATTCAGCTTTCTGTGCTCTTGCTTTAGGTATAAACATCCCCACTCCTAATAATATCACAGGCACAGACATTTCACACTGTGTTCTTCTGCCTTTAGGGACGTACTCACTGTGAATGAATTTAAGTGATCCTGGCCTTGCTTGGACTGATCTCCACACTAGGCAAAAATTATTTGGGTCTAAAGAAGTGCGGCCACATTACCTCAGTGCTGAATCCAAGCTGCTGCAGGCAGTGTCACAGTGTCACCTTAACACAGCATCTGAGGGGGCTTTCAGACTCTAAAATGAGTGCAGAGATTTTGCATGCAGCTGCCCCTACAGACAGGTCCTGTGGCTCTTCTAGTGCCTCTCTGTTAATAAATTAAACAGAGAATGGGCAGAGGTGCAAGAGCAGCACTTTGGGTGCAGCATTTTAACACTGACAGAGGAATTCCTGCAACATTTAGATATGGGTAGTCTCTAAAATGACAGGTACAATTTTGGAGCTGTCACAGTCTTAAGACCATTCCTGACAGCAATGTACAAGCAGTCACCCAATCTCAGGACTCAGGACAGTCTAGTAATTATGGTCTGGCCATGCCACCTCTGGTCACAGATCCAAGAAGCCTACTCTAGCTCTACTCCAGTTTAGAAGACATTTAACTCTTGATAGCACTCCACCCAAGAATCATGAGTCTTGAGGCAGCCACATTCAGATTTCTTTATCCAACCAAAGCTGTCACATGCTCTGAGAGTGGCTGAGCAATCTGCTGGCTTTACACATGCAGAATTCCCTTTAAGGCTCAAAGCAGGCTATTGCACTCTCTTTTCCCCGATTTAAGGACCTGATTTAACTCTCACTAATAACAATGGAAATATTCTCATGAGTTTCATGAGAGGCAAATCATGTCTCAGACAGCACAGAAAGTTGCATGGCCCAAGGAGTTCTTCAGAGGAAATTCCCTTGCAGCTGACTCCAGTAGGAGTCAGCAAACCCTTGTTATATAGTTGTAATGAATCAAGATGTAGATATGCACACAATGAATTGGATGCCTCACTTCACAGGTCAATATATTGGCAGAAGCATTTTCACCTCTAATCTAGTTCAAAACATGGACATAATACACTCCTTTTCTTTTTAAACTTTTCTGTCCTAACCACAAGTCTTTCCAGAAGAGTTAAGTGAACTGATAAATCTGTCTCTGTTGTTATTATTCTCGATTGATTAATTCTGCTTCACCTCACAAGAACTGTGCATGAAGAAGTACCTTTTTGATGACTAGAAGTAATCTATTTTATGTTAAAAACAATACTAGGTGAAAAGATAAATTTTTTATCAGTTCATTTCAAAAGTAGAACAAATTATATTTTCCAAGTTCAGATACAGTCATCACCATTAGGAAATTACTTATCATTACTCAACATGTATTTTAAATTTTCGCTCATTTTTTGAACTGTTAAGTGTTGAAAATGCTCTTTTACAGAGGATATCAAAGCCAAATGACTCATAACCACATCCTAGGTGGGATGGTGATTAGGAGTCAGTGAGTAAGCTCAGAGAATAATGAATTCAGTGACAGGGCAATCCTTTATCTGTTATGTGGAAAAAATTGTGCTTTCCCATGAACACTTCCTGCTGGATATTTGATAAATTGAGGCGTATGAGAGCTGTGTCAGTCAAAGTACTGACATATTTCCAGTCTTCTCATTCACAAAGCACAGAATTCTTTTCATGCAATTGTGTAAATTTGGATTATAGATTTCAAGAGTAAAGCAATATTGCCCTCAACATGCGGAAGCAAAATTTTTCTTATGCTAGAAAGGGTCCGTCCATTTTAGTGTTCTTGTTCATTCACAGAACAGAGAGGAAAACAACAGTTCAGTTCTGTAATTTCCATCTCTGTTCTGTTCTGTGTCAATGAGCCCAAACCCCTGTAATTCACCCCCATCATTGTGCTGATCTCAACTCTTCAATCACTCCATTGTTTACTCCACAAGGTCTCCCCTTGCCCTTTTCTTCTCATCTTTCAAATGTTTCTTTTGCTCATTCCTTCCTATTAGGTTTCTTCCTTCCTAAGAGGTGCACATTTGCTTTTTTGCACTTTTCCACCGAGCCAGTGGCATCCAGTTCAGAGAGGGACAAATGTAACTTTCTAAGGACCTTAGCTGCTTTAGAAATTGGCAGCTCTGCACCATCCACTTAAGCATTTAGGGAAAGACACAAGGGTGTGACAAGAAAAAGAAGAAGAGGAGGATAAAAAGATACCTCATGTGGTTTCTGCTAGCTTGGTTGTAGCTTTAGGATTTTGAAATGACATGTTTGTATTTGATTTGTTGGGTTTGATGTGTCAAGGTAATAGTAGATCAATATTTATGTACTGGTAATTAAGGTACTCTCCCTACCCCCTCTCCTCCAATCCCAGTAGCATAGCTATAGTTTATAGTCTGTCAGTATTTCCATTACAAAGTCCATTTTTCAGAGGTCAATAACTCAGCAGTTTAAGACTACATCAGCTCAAAAGTAGATGTACAAGTTGTCAGAGACTCTTAATTCACTTTTTATATCCATGGTGGAAGGAAAAGTTGGTTTGGGCTTTTTTGTTTTGTTTTCTTAGGTTTTTTGGAAATGTATGAGATTTTGTTTCCTTTTTGAGCTACAACTTGGCTTTTGAAACTGAAATGTTGCAGCTAAATTGTAACTTACATGGACTAAACATTTCAAGATCTTTTAAAGTGTAACTAAACATACAAAACTTCCAGATAAAGAGCACAGCTAACAAACTGTCAGTGCAAATGGGTTTTGTCGCTTTTTAGACTGTAGAAAATATTAGCCTTAGCTGTCATGGTAAATCGCATGCTATGAGATTTCCAAGAAAATCACATTATGTACATGCAAGGCAATGGCAAATAAAAGGGCTCTGATATCCAGCTTAGGCTGCTTGGTGCAATTCCATCCAAGTGCTGGACTGGTGTCAGTCTGTGCCACTGGAAATTGTATTCCATGCAATAAACAGAAGTGAAAATGTTTCTATCAAATTTTCATCCACATCAGCTCTTTCCAGTTGCATTATGGAACTGTGAAGTCGTAAGTTCAAGTGGAAACACCATTGATTCCTAAAACATCTTACTATAATGAAGATGTACTTTGTGTTGTTTTGCTTATTTAAAAGGATTTATTTTGCCATATCTGAAAAGACACCTTGAACAGTATTGTGGTTGCTTGGCTGGTTAAGGACTCTTCCCTTGAATAAATGCATCTTTTTTTGCCAAAATATTTTTGTGCACAATGTGGAAACAAGGGACCAGAGCATTAAATCAGAAAGATTTTGTGCAAGATGTGGTTTCCCACGTTGAGAAAGAAGGAATTGAAAAAGCCTTGTGTGTAGTTTTATAATGTTTTCCAAGCAAGGGGAATGTCTTTGATCCATTTGAAGGGCCCAGGTGGAGTTGTTTTTCCCACTAATGCATACCACTGCTTGACAGTGAAAGACAAACAGGCACAGACAACAAGACAAAAGAAATTAATTTGTTCTGTTACAAAATTTTCATCAGCAGTTTCATGTATATGTATGCTGTATTTGCGTTATAAAGATGATATCAGGCAATAATACACTACAGACTACATTGGAAATCATTAAAGAGAAAGTGCTTGTGTTGCATTCACTATTGCTTCTGGAAAAACAAACCTGAAAAAAAAGCAACTCCGGGATAATTGAAAAAGAAGAATATCACGAAATATAAATAATCAGCCACTACATTTGTTCCCACTAGCTGCTAGGAGCAAGCTCATATATTTAATTCAGAACTAGTGCATACTGAATTCGCAGCCATTCTCTCCAAAAATTATCTTAGTTGTGAAAACAATGGAAGTCTGGAATTTTTTCCCAGCAAAGTTGAGCTACTTTACTCCATCAGTTTGCCCATGCACAGTCGCCCAGAGGCAGGCCCCTGAACATCAGAGGTTGTGTGCATCTGTTTCCCGAGCAGCCTGAACACTTTCCCCTCTGTGCTTCCTCTCTGCAGAACGTGCTGCCACGCAAGGGCCACAGGACTTGGGGCAGCTGGCTCCCTTCCTCAAAGCCCATCTGCACATTTTGGCATAGAATATGTTAATGCACTCTCAGCCAGCCTTGTCCTTTGGGATTTGCTGTAGCTGTAGAAGAAATGGAAATGCTGTGATGCCTGTGAGCTTTGTGCAGCACCGTGCAGCACACAATGATTCATTACAGTTTACCAAACCTTGGAGAGCCCTGTGGCAAAAGGAGATTGTCCCTGCCAGATGTGATTTAGCCTTTATGTATTTTAATTTGAAAAGTGCTTTATGAATGTGTATTCATGGTCCTCATAAAATTTAACTAAAAATAATCAGAGGTTAAAAAAATATTTTTAAAAATGGCTTCAATTTTTTCAGCACTGTGTTGGAAAACTTCTTTATTGTTTTAGAAAATGCTTTCAAAAATGCTTTCTTATACTATGCAGTATACTATAGTGTACTATACTTATACACTCATCAAAGGAAAATGCCAATAAAATTAATGAATAATCCTTTTTTTGTAAATGGTAATGAGAAAATATCCTAATTAACTCAAGTACTATTACTATTACTCAAGTAATATCTGTCATTGTATTACAGAATGCAAGCTGTCAGATCAGAGTTCAGTTGAAAAATCCCAGTGAAGTGTCAGCAAATTTTCAAAACAGAAAATATTCCTATATTCCTTTTGTATTTTGATGGAATTAATTCATGTCAAAGCATTGTGAGCAGGAAGTTCCATCCTAAATATGATTTTATTAGTCTTTAGAGTTCATATTCATGCTGTGCACAATATAATTGTGGAAAGTATGAGCCTTCTCTGAAACTGCTAACAAAAACTATTTTCCACTTAGAATAAATTAATCTCACAGACCATTAGTATCTGAAAATGAATTGTATATAATCTAAGGAATTGTTTAGGCTTTTCCTCTGTCCAGTGGCAGAAATGGAAATCCCAGTCTTCTTCATTTTAGCTGCATAATAACTTTCTTTATAAAAGAGTAGATTTTTCTCCATCTGTAATGACTTCTTAAGTGACTAGAGAGCTCAGATCAGGTTCTTAACTGTAAGGAAGGTAAAACTGGGCAAAATTAATCAAGAGCATTTAATCAGCTTGGTTTGTATTAGCTTCATTCTTTGGATCACTAAGGAATAAACTGGAATAAACTTGAACAAACAAATTCCCCCATCCTTAGGTCCCTGACATAAACTAGTGGCCAAGCTATACCTGCTTCCTCACTGTCATGCCCCCTCCACCACTCATGCAGATTAATAGCTGTACTTTCGCAGTTGAAAGCTTATTGTAGATATCTAACAGCAACATCTCAGGTGTTATCCACATTTTATACCAACTTGCCCACTCAAGTGATCACTTTGCCTGATAGGGCCAGGAAGCAGGATGTCTGCTGCTGTAATTTAGACATTACTCTGAATGTCTAAATCAACACAACATTAAATATGGTGACTTTAACATCCCAGATACACTGGATGCACTGAATATACATAATTTGCACATGCATAGTCACAGAGAGTTTTCTGTTTAGCCAGCCCAGACCATCAGAAACTAATAAGAGTTTCTACTACCAAGATTACAGCGTAGTTAAATTTATATCTTTAACATTAGGCTTAATCAGCAGAAAGAACAATTCCATTAATGTACAGATTTGGTAGCTATGTGGCTTTCCTCAAAAAGAATTGACTTAAAGTCAGTTTTGAGGATATTGAATGACGCTCTTACCCAAAGAAATGAAGCAACTTTTCAAATACATACTTGAATATTATTTATTTCAACACAAACTGTCCCCTAGGACACAAAAGTTTAAAAATTCATTAAAAAACAAGGTTCATCAAACTGTGTCTGAGCATGCCAAAAGATGCTAAAAAAGTCACAGAAAACAGAGCAATTAGATGTCAAAACTTCACCAATGTGCTTTCCCACCTTTCAGCAAGTTTTGGTTCAGTGATCTCATCAGTCAGAGGCAGCAACCTTAACTTTGAATGGACATTTAAATTTACATTTCTGTATGAAGTCTTCTGTATGAAGACATAGCAGATTCACCAAATTTGTGCCAGAAGGTTGCTTTCTGCAGACAGAATTCCACTAGAGTATTTGTTTTGGCAGTTTACAAAATATGTTAGTAGCAGTAAATGAGAGAGAGCTTGATATTAAAACTCTGCCTGGGGCAAAGAATGCAAAGATCTTGACTCTAGGGAGCATTTTCTGATATAAGACATCCAAAACATTGCCCCTAGGAGAACATCCATTTCTGTAAATTCACATTAAATTTGCTGATGTTGTCCTAAACTATATAGTTATAATAGAGCTTAAAATCTCCTCAGGCACTAGGAGGTTTGTACAAACATGGGTTCTGACCTTTGGGCTATTGGGAAAAAGAAAGAAAATGTTTATTCCAGATTTTTGAGAGGAAGAGAGATGAAGGACTGCACTTTAGTACCCGAGCAATACCTAACAATAAGATTAAAGCTTACAAAGGATAAGAACTTCTGTATAAATCTGTCAGTACATTTTCAGCTTGAAATGTTTTGTCTCTTTAGTATCAGTAGCCAAGGTATGCCTTTTGCAGCAGCCAAGACAAAGTCTGCAGTAGTTTTTGCAGTTGGATTGCAGGTACAAATTCTTGTTTTCATATTGACATGCAAAATCTGGGTCAAGATTTGGAACCTTTTGTACTCAAATCTATAAATATACAGATCAAGACCTTTCCTGTACCAAGGATTTTACAAAACTCTCTGTTCTTCAGACATAAGTTGTTCTTAGAGGCTGCTGTAAGCAACAACATCCTCCAATTTAACTGTTTTCTGTCTATTCTGTGCTGTGCAGCAGCTGTCCTCTTACCTTGGAGCTGGCTGCTCCTTTGAAAGCATAGGAAATGCAACATGTAGCACAACTCCCTTTTTCAGAATGATCAACAATTGGAATCCATTGGTGCTGGGAATGCTAAGTCACTTGCCCCCAGTATGGAAATATGTGTCTCTATGGAGACCTTTAATACAAACTGAAGTGAGAGAGCAGGAAGGTCCAAAAGAGAGCCATTGCCTTCTGCATGACTGCTGCTGCTTTCTAAAATTTTGGTGAAAACTCTGTATTTATCCTCAACCCCTCTGAATTGTTTGCAAGGTGTGCAGTGACCAGCACCTTCAGGCTGCTCACCACGTTGTTGTTGATGTCTTTTGTCCTGGTTTCCTACACCTCTCAAGGCTCTGACTGCCAGCACTGATGGGGGCAGTACTTATGTTATCAGATTCTACCTAGAACAGCAGGTCCTGAGTCCTGTTCTGGCTCTACAAAGTTACAGACACAATGCTAAAACTTTCCTTGTTGGTCCAGCTGTAATTGGAAGACAGAGTCCACCTGCAGAGAAAACCTGGTGACTCAGAACAAGCAACCAAGATCTGTACTTTCAGCCCTCACTTCTCTCACGTGTGTGCCAGCTGCACATCAAATCCTGTGGCAAGGACTCCCTAAGCCTGTGAGCTGCCTTCCCCCTTCTTCTGCACAGAACTGAGCAGTGGGCACTGAGAAATGTTCATCTACTTTTGCACATCTCCCTGGTATATTGTCAGAGTTATCCCAGAAGGAATTCATATTACACACATTTTTATGGCAGTGCTCAGGGCTTCAAGCTTCACTCACACATGTGAAAATGTCCTGTGACTTCAGTTCAGGTGTGAGGCTCTTCCAGTTCCCTTTGCAAGAGTAAAAATGACAATGCAATAAGCAGGATGTTGGTGCTTTAAAGATGCAAAGTAGAACAAGGTCTACTGTAAAATCAGCATCACTGCCCCTAACTGACTAAATTAATATATATAAAAAGTATATAATTTATTTGTATACTTAAAATTTTTACTTACCTTTCACTGTAACAGAATTCTTTCACAGATTTATCCAACGCTGTTGATGACAATACTGGTTCCCATTCTACTGCAGTTTTAAATGGTAAATGGTTGTTCTTCAAAAACAAAACAGAACCAAAAAGCCTAAACAAACAAAAAAGCCAGTAGTTTTCCTTGAACCATCTGGAGGAAAATGGCTTTTATAGTAATAATAATGTATGTCTTTATATTTGTATAATGTTTTGTAACAGTACAATACTTAGCACATTAAGAAAACAGCAATATAGTAATAATAAAGGACCTGGAAAAAATCAATGTGAACCAAAGCTCAGTTAAAGAAATAAACTTTCATTAAAAATGTGCCTGCTGAAAACATAGAGGGATATGGGATCAAAGCTGAAAATGTAGCCACTTCAATTATATTTTTAATGGGCTTGCTAATGAAGTGTACATACTTTAAATTATTACTACATCTTGTGCAAATTACTGTAAAAGTAATCTAGTACAAGAATTTGTGTTTAATACTTACATCATATTTTCCTAGAATAATCTTCTGGCTTTGTGGCTTATCATATATTGTGTTTTTGCCCTTCTGCCATTGAGACATGGCTAGACTAGAATAAATATTTTTCAGGTATCATTTCTTGTTTTCAAAATGTACAAATCTGTGTTTGTGAGTCATAAGAAGCTATAAAATATGCATTTTTCAAATTAGCTATGAATAATAGAGTAGAAGATCTGGAACTCTGTGTTAGTTTTCTGCTCCTTCATTTGAAGTCCTTAATAATGATAGTAGTTTTTCTCTTAATGACTATGATTTTTTAATATGAAAATCAATCTTCTGTTATAACCTTTGTTCTCCCTCAGACAGTGATGGTTTTTTTCTTTTCTTTTTTTCTTTTTTTGTGGCTTACCATGCTGATCATACAGTCCTTTCTTTTTTCTAGACCTTTTATTCTTCATTTAAAATTCTGGTATTTTTCACTCAAACTGAAAGCACTATCGCTGGCTTTTTCTCTGAACCTCCCTCCCAGAGTGCATATCCAGTCCTCACTGTCAAAAAACCAATATCCACTGAAATCAATGAAGTCTGCAGACTTCCAGGACCTTTTTTACCTCACAAAGAAAGCACACTTTTGATGTTGAACAATAAATGATAGTCACAGAGTGTGATCTTAGCCGTGTGGGAATCAATGGCAACTTTCAGTAGTCTCCAGTTCATTCTGGATTTCAGAAAGAGTTTTTGTCTCTGCTTAATACAGGTGCTGCATTTCAAACCCCTAGGAAAAATGAGAGGTCCTCATAATATAGATGAAATACCTGGCTTTTCTCAAGGTCAGATCAGAGTTGTATTTCCAAAAATACTTGACTGAAGATAGAGTCTGCAGGTTGGCTGCACAGCCAGGGCTGGGGATTTCTGGATGGAAAGAGGAGCTGTGCTCATGGCTCTCCACAGAAAATATGGTTCACAGGGGGAGGAGACAGCAGTGCCAAGGAAGAAGAGGACTGGGGACAGTTATTAAAGGAGGTCACTAATTGTGCCTTTAACACCCATTTTTTACCAAAACAGACCAAGCCACTTCATATGTAGCACTGGTCAATAAGATATTCTATGATACTTAGTAGCTCAGAACTTTATACATCTTTCAGGAGAAAGAATATGTATTTTTTTCTATTGGTTTAATGTGTAGCTGCAAAACATCCCAGTCTTGAGTCGAGTCTGTGGTTATTCCTGCAGCAGAGATATCCCATCTAATCATAATTACTGTGCCACTGACAGCAGATGAATGCAGAACTGCAAGGTTCAGTTCCTTGTTGATTACCAGGCTTTCAGTTCATTGCTTCCTCTTCTAGAAAATACTGAGATGCACAACCAGAATATTATTCTGCAGCGAATAGGCTGCAGAATATTATGCAGAGTGTGAACATACTTTAGATTTTTGCTCAGCAAACATCCTTTAGGGCTATACAACTGGATACTAGGGAAAATGTATAGTCAGCTCTTATGAAACAGCCTGGGGTGTATTTGCAAACTTATAGCTACATTTCACAAGTACTTTGCAGCTGTTAAAAACAAATACATTATGATGATCATTCAAAAATTGCCATCTGCATTAGAGTATTATCTTTGTGTACTTTGATTCAATGTTTAAACATGCCATTTTTGGCAACTTGTCTTCCCACACACACACAGAGAAATATTACATTTTGAGAGAAATACTAATGCCTTAGAAAACTTTATCTACAGAGAATCATGGTTACTGTGGTAGATATGCTCTAAAAAGACTAACTGAGAATAACAGGGCACCCTGAGAATCTACTCATGTTTCTAAGCTGTCTGAAAACACACATCACTTCATTTTTACTTCAGTTGCTATCACTTCACACCAGAGTAAAAGCAGTTCAGATATGCCTGTACATAGGTACATCCCCAGCACTGGCTGCAGCACAGACTGATGCTGAGCACTGTGTTAGAACATCCATGTGTTCAGCTTTGAACCTGACATGATAGCTGGTTCTGCTCATGGCAGTGAGGAATGCCTCTGGACTGCAATGTTGTCAGTGTCTGCAAACAAATTCTATTTAATCCCACCTGAAGGTTAAGTACAGAATCTTGCTGATGCCAAGGAAACCATAACTTTTCTAGCAAATAAGAAATAGCCACAGTCTGTTCCTCCTTATTTTCTAGCCATACTTTTGAATAATTGATCCTTTCCAACTAGATGGACCAGCCTAGAGGGGAAAACACAATTGATCAAATTAGTCAAAAAACAGTTCACAGCTCACATGAGATTTTTGTTAAAATTGTGTCCCTCAAAAACTGTTTTCACAACAAAGACTGTTCTTTGATGTGAGTCAAGTGTTTTGTCCAAGAGTAAATCCAGATTGTACAGAATTTGTTTATTTTTTGCTACCTTCCCTATTCCCAAGTAGGATATTTATTGGACCTGGTTTCTAATTTCCTTTAGTACAGTTTATTGTCAGTCATTACAGATTCTGCAGTCCTGTTGGGTGTATGTCTTTAAATGTTTTATACAGTGCTGCATTTTGAATACCATTCCAATTTGGTCAATCACGTACTTTAAGAAGCATATTTCTCTTGTCTTTAAAATTCCAAGAATCTTGACAAAACTTGACATTTTGAATCTTTGCAATATAACCTCCCTAAGGTGACTGCATTTAAAAAATGTGTGTGATCTCCAAGATGATGATATATTCCTGAGCCTCAGCCAGCCACAATCATGTGTATGCTTTAATGTCAATCATCCTCTGCTTCCCTTGACCTTTAGGGACAACTTCCATGTGAACTGGAGTTCTTTATCCTCCTCTTGATGGGGCTGCCTAGCAGCAAATCTGCTCACCCACAGCTGCATTGCCACTGCACCAGGATGAACCATCACAGCTCCCCTGTCCCTTTGCTGGCATTCTCCCTTGCAGGTAAGATACAAACCAGAAGCTATAAACTGCTTGTTAAATTATGAAAAAATGTTGTTAAATGCATAAAAGCACATGTAGTTAAATAAATTATAGCTTGTAATCAATTTGTCTGAGAGCAAAATGGCAAATCAAGGATTGAAGATTATTTGGAACCACTCACAGAACAATTACTCTGCACTAGTAGCACTGAACAAAGGAAATTATTGAGATGTTTCCTGTAAGAATTCTCAGCCACTGCATTGCAGGAACAACTTGGAGTATCACTAACACATAACAGCCTCTAATGCTTCCACAAATGAAATCTTGTAAAAGGCTGCTACCATTAATCATTAGTTGTAATGTGCTATCAAGCAATTTAACCTACAGAGTCAGCCCACTGTAGCAACCACAGTATAGTTCAATCTCCGTAACAATGCATATTCAATTATCTAGCTCATCTTCTTCTGTCTTCATTATAATTGATAGTCACAAACTGCTTAACTGAAGCTCTCCATTAAAAAAAAAAAAAGTTTGGCATGTGATTATTCCTACGTGTAGGGCATATGAAAAGGCAAGCTGTATTTTTCAAATCAGCTTTGGTCTTGTAATTGTTCTTAGTGCACTGCCTTAGGACAAGTCTGTATATTTCACTCCCTACCACAAGTGGCAGATGTGCAGATGTCTACAAGGTCTGGGGTACTACAATAACGGGTCCCAGAGTGTGGGTGCAGTCACTGGAGCTGGAGCTGGCTGCCAGCATCACCACATTTTTGGACCAGCCTCAATGTCTCTCTGGCCAGTACTGCCTATTTTTTCCTCAAGCCATGCTTGGGAACAGAGCAGGGTTAATACACACCAGGAACAATTTCCACTGACTGTTGGCATTCAGCAGCCCCATTTTGTAGGCTTAACATGTCCAGACCATGCTACGAAGCCAGTCCTGATATTATTTGCTGAACTGGTTCATAGATACATAGCTGCAATGCATCTGTACAAAGCCAATGGTTTCAGGAGGAAGGTCAGTACTTTACAAAGCAGGGATGTTACTGTGGGCCTGACTTCCCATATGACTCAGATTTTATAGCAGTGATTAGACTACCTGAAGGAAAGCTTGGGATTTGCACTTCTGGGCAACACTACTCTAGATAACCTCTTGAAGTACCAACTTACTACTGATGCATGTGAATTTGACTATTCTGGTTTCAGGGATCTTCTAATATCCCACAACACAGAATGAAAGAACCTTACCTGGACAGAGAGATAAAACAACATAAAATATAGAATCACAGAATCATTAAAGCTGGGAAAGACCTCCAAGATTACTGAGTGCAGGGGGAAATTTACTTCTCTGGTCCTGATGGCCGCACTATTCCTGACCCAGGCCAGGATGCCATTGGCTGTCCTGGCTGCCAGGGCACAATCCTGGCTCATACTGAGGTGGCTATTGACCAACACCTCAGGTTCTTTTCTGCTGGAGAGCTTTCCAGAGCTTGCCCCAGACTGCAGCGCTGCAAGGGGTTGCTGTGTTCTAGAGGCAGGACTCAACTCTTTGTCTTGCTGAATCAAATAATAGAGATCATCTATTATTCTGTTATCACTGAAGATAACATCCAACTGAGAACCCATGAACACCAATAACTTAGGGATGCCTAATGAGAGAGTACAGAATACAATCATGGAGCATTTTCTTCCCCTCGGTATTTACTTTCAGCTTCTAGCAAACAACAATTTAGGAATTTCTTTACCTGAAAATCCCACTCAGATTCTTTTTTTCTGATTTTCTGTTCTGAGTTTATTCAAAGTGTTTCTACAGTTCATCATACTTTCAGTTTCAAAAAAATCCCATGTAAATCCTACACAATTCTACCCTCCATTGTGGGAAAAGTGTGTAAGGGATGAATGGCTAGGTTACACAAGAGGATTGGGAAATATATAATGCATTCAATTTTGGTATTTCAGAAACATTTTTGAGTGCTGCGATAGTTTAAAAAATAAATGGACGACCAGAACTTTTGAACTCTGTACCTTGATTGTTAGAGCATTCAGACCCCTTTATGCTCCAAATACTTAGACTTAAGGACATGGCAAAATTTGTGTTTGGTTTTTTTTCACCTTTATAAACTTATAACAACATAACCATCTTCAACGTGTCAGAAAAATATACTGTTTATACTGACAGTGTTAATGTTATAATGCTGTTCCATCTGTTGATTCCAATTTTTGATCATATTCTCATGAAGAATTTCCCTTTGGGGAATGTGCTGTATGCATTTAATTTGTTTTTTATGGTATGTTTTTGAATATTGAAAGACATGTGGTTTCTTTTTTATAATCTAATAAGAACAAAACTATATTCATGACTTGTTTGTTAATCAGTTATACAAAGAGAGAATTTTATGTTTGCATAATTTGCTGATCTGTAAACTTTTTCCTCCCCTGTTGTATTTATGTAGTGGCATTTGGCAGAAAGAAATAGACTGTAAAGAAATAAATCAAAATGTAGTTGAAGTAGGTAGCAAGTTCATTTTTCTTTTTGTCTACTGCAATGAAAAAGGTTGTGTTGGGAAAATCAGCTCTCAGAACAGTCTTTAGATCACAATATCATTGGACACTAAAGGTTGCAAGATATGTTTTCTGATGTGTTGAAAACAAGTTTGCAGGATTTGGGCTGGTGAATTTTCTTCTGGGTTAGACAGACCTTAACAGAGACCTCTCCAGAAACTGTGCCTACTTATTTCCTGGACTGTTATTCCTAGCAATAATGATGTGGCACTGCTTGATGAAAACCTGAGCATGGATATCAAGTGTTCTGAAGAGGTAGCTTCACTAGAGTTTGTCCTTTCCTGGCACACAAACCAAATTAGTTTGATATCTCAGGGGGAAAGCAGGGCAAGGTGAGGCAGAAAGTGTCTAAGACAGGTGAGATGAGTTACTCTCTGAACTAGTACATTTTTTTTTATTGAAGATAGAGAAGTCTTAGCTGACTGGACAAACACACTTTGTAAACAGAATGTTGCAGGGACGGTCTTTGGCAGTGAACCAACCAGATGTGATTGGTTTGTGTCCACATCACTGAACTCTCCTACCTTCCCAATGGATTGGCTCTACTGGCTGCATTACCCCAGACCATCCTAAACCCTGGACCATGCTGGATCTTCAGGCATGGACAAGACACTGAGTCACTCTTTGACCAGAAAATTAGACCTGATAACCCCCAGAGGCACCTTCCAACCCAAATCATTCCACATGCCCATGGCTGTTTGGAAGGCTGCAATGTCACAGGGACCACACACCTGCCAGTGTGCACAGTAATAGCCTGATACAAAGGGTCACATTACATCAGCCTCAGGCTCTTTGGCTGCTGTGGGTCAAACTATGGGCTACATATAAACAGGGGAATAAGAATGTTAAAAAATACAAACCTGATCTTTTCTTGATTGTACTTCTGATTTAAGTAAAAACTATTTTCTGCTCAAATCTGTTGTCCTGAAACTTGTGAACATCCCTAGTAAAAAGAGTAATTTCCTTATTCCTTGATTTTGTGACCATTTCTTTGACAAATGGGGAAGATGTGACTCAATCTTTTAAGAAATAACTGGCAAAATATATATTATTAATAAAAAAATCTATTTTGGTACTCCTGTAAGTTGAGATTACTATTATAGCACTAATATTGCAGCACTGAGACTTGTACTCTGTTATGTTGGTGTATGGCTAGGTCTGGCAATAGGTTGTCTTAAACAAAGGGGAAAAAATAGGTCAGAGAAAGTCATGAAAGTATCATACATCCAGTTTTGTGAGTCTGAAGGTACAAGCTTCATCCATCTTGATGTCATCCAAGACAGCTTGAAGTTCAAAGTTTAATCAAATATAGGGGGAGGAGTAATTGTCTTTACAATTGTAGAAGACTCACAAAGGCAACCTATGACTTACAATCTGGTTGGAAATGCAGTGCAATAAAAATACATTGTATTCTACAGAGTTTGGACATGACAAAATTCACATTTGCCATTCAAGTTAAGATAATTTTCCTCTGAAGTTTTAAGTATAATTTCAACACACGTGGCTGCATTCAGAACATCCAGCCTGCTTATGTTTTGATAGCAGCACATCCATGTCAGGGTGGATGTGCAAGACCCACAGCAGGCCCCCAGGACCTCACCCAGAGTTTTACAGCACATGAGAGCAGTGGCTCTTCACAACTGAACACCTTTGAGCACAGCCACACAGCTGGCACCACACCAGACATCCCTTTTGGTTTTGGGAGTACAACAATGTGACTCAAAATGAAGCTCCTCAGCACACCCAGCCAGAGGTGGAACTCACACATCCTTAGCAAATGGAAAGCAATGCAGCAGTGAGATGTACAGTCTATTTGAGCTTGATATCAGGACAGGAAGGCATGAAGAAAAAGAGGGTGCTGAGACAGGGTTTCAGTTGAGTATGGGATTTGTTCAGAAAAAAAGAATGAAGTGTAAAGATGATCATAGGCTATCTTGCTTATTTTAATATTTTTTAAATACTGCTTTCCTTGACTGCAATTTTTATCTGCTGGCTACTGCCACAAATAATGTGAATTTTTAAGTAACTTATTAATATGAGCCGAATAAGTATGTTTTTTAGAGCATTCGGGTACTTTGGGTATATTTAATATTAAATCAAACCTTCACTGAAAAACATAGAGCCACCAAGATGGTCAGAGCAGTTGGCTTAGGGAGGCTGAGGGAAGGTTGAGGGAACTGATCTTATCCAGTTTGGAGAAGAGATGTCTTTGGGAGCAAATTATCAGGAACTTGGAGATGGTTATGGAGCCAGACTGTTCACAGTGGTGCACGGCAAGAAACTGAGGCAATATCTCAGGAGCTGAATCAGAAAAGGTTCAGGCTGAATATAAAGGAAAAAAGATCCCACAAGGATATTCAAGTGTCAGTACTAATAAGGTTATGGCATCTTTGGAGATTTTCAGGACCTGGATGGATAAATACCTGAACAATGAAGTCTGACCTTATAGATAACCATGCTTTCAGCAGAAGGTTGGAATAGAGGCCTCCAGAAGGTCCCCCCAAACTGAATTATCCCATGTTGCTATGACCTTGAGCATCAATTTCCACAAAAGTGTATTATAAACCAGGAAAGTATAAGAAATTATTTTAATATTCTTGGCATTATGAGCTCAAAACCATACATTTTTTTAAAGAAATTAAAATTCTAAGTGCTTTTCCACTTTCTGCTAAAAATACCTTACATTAATTTTTCCCAAGTATTATCTGAGAGCTTAAATTGTTTCCCTACTAAGAAAAATCCATTCTGAAAAATCCATGGCACATCACTTTATTAGACAGTGTGGATATATTCTTTCCATTACTTAGCACTTTACTACGTCACACCTTGAGAAAATCCTTGATTGTCTGATGTGGATAACTTTAAGGAGAAGTAATTTTATGGCAAAGGCATTTATTCAAATAAGTTGATATCAATTTCACTAACTAGATCGGAAAATAATTTCATAGAGAATGAAAAAATATCCTTAAAGACCCAACCTTGCAGCTGGAGTCTATGTGCATTTTGACTGGGGGCTTTTTGTTTTAAATGAGTGTTCTTTTATGAAGCATTAAAACAACAGCTTTGAACAGTGTTAGGATAGAATCGTTCCTGTTGAATGACATAATCTTTAATTTATAAAACCTGGAGATAACTTTTAAGTTCTGCTGCACAAACAGAGCAAATACGTCAGCAACTGCTTTATTTTCTTTCCATTAAAACACAGTTAGGAAAACATTCTTTGACATAAAGAAAGCAAAAATACAGACTGGGGTGGGGCAAAGGATGATCGGGGTCCAAGCATAACAGAAGTCTCAAGTCAATAGGATAACTTTACTAGAAAAAATAATGCAGCAGTAACTCAGCTAAACAATGGAAAAATGAAAATATGAGTTGCAAGTTAAAACAAAATCTGAGGAGTGGGTGGAAGGGGAAAGCAATCAATATTTTTTATTATACTTTTCTGATAAAGGAATAGAAAAGCTGTGTGTAATAAATAACCATGTTGCTTGTACTTGGGCTGGGGGCGGGGAGTGAAGTTGCAAATGCTTGCATATGGGATACAATTCTTGTCTTTTTTGTCAATAGTGCCCAATGGCAGAGGAGTCCCAGGACACAGCAAGTCTGCAGCTTACCCAAAGCTTCTTCCCAGTCTCCAGCAGTTTTATAACTCAGGGACTTCCTGAGCCAGAAAGTCTGCTTTCTGTACCAATACCTCCAATACATTTCTTAGGATTTTCAAGATGTTTAATGAACCCGTGTAAAACTTAGCATCTGTAATACCCTATGAGAGGGAATTAGCAACTAAGCTATGCACCATACACAGCAGTGTCTACTTTTATTGGTTTTGAACCCATCACCTGCTGGAATCAGCTGAATCTACTAAGCCTTTCTTAATTTTCTGCATGACACTCAGGATCTATAAAACTTGGAGACTTTTATTATGTGCTGCCATTATCCCTGCCTCCCCCAGACAACCTCTTTTCACTCTCAGTGTATGGTTTTAGTCATCTTTATGATCCTCTCTGGGTTTTTTATATAGACTTTCTGAGCCAAGAAAACCAGATTATGTGTAGTATTTAATATGTGATAATGCAATGTATTTCTACAGTGATAAAAGTTGCTGGTTTCTTCTCTATTCCTTTTCTAAAATACCTACTGATTAATTTGCTTGGCTGAATCTTAATGAGCACTAATCTGATGTTTTCACAAAGTTGTTATAAAGTTAGATATTTTCTCTTTGTGCCAATGTTCAACTTAAAGACTATCACTGTGAATGTTTTTTAAAAAATCCCTAATTTTTCACAGATGAACAACTTTTCCACTGACCTTGCTTTCACTTTGCCTCTCTTATGATGGCTGTTCAATAGAGGGAAATATAAAGCAATGAAGGAATTTCTTTATTCTGGGTTTAATCTCAGGGTGCATTGGTGAGATATATTCTTCAGACCTGTACAAGTAATATACAGGCAAGGTTAACAGGGAAGTGCTAAACCAAATTGATTAACAGCTGCAAGGTTTGAAAGCTGGATGAAAGACCTCAAAAAGTTCCAAGGTAAGAAAAACAAAACCTTACTTTAATCTGCTATTATCAGAGAGTATTGAAGGATGGAAAATGCTGTGCTTGTCCTTAAGAACTGCTTTGGCAACAATCCAGAACTATAAACTTGTAATTTTACTTCAGCATTGGACAAATCGAGGGGGAAATGGAAATTAAGTTTGAGAGTACCTAGGTGAATGTATGATGCTAGCAACCTTCCATTGCTCTCTAAAAAGGAAACCTATACCTCTCTATTTTATTTTTTCATTATTTAATTTTTATTTTTTGTCAAATTCAGTGAGATGAATGCCTCTCATTGTTCAGTACCACTGGCCTCAAATACTGGGTAGAGCCACTGATCTTCTGTTTGTGTCAAACCTACACAAGCCTACAAAAGCTGTCTTGTCTGAGAGGTATGGTTATGAAATGAAACAGATTTACTTCTTCAGATGGAGATTTGATAACTGGATCCACGTGGCTTTAGCATCTCTGACTAACAAGGCATCCTTTCTGAGACAGGCTTTCCTCAGTCTTCTGTTACAGAAAAAAAAAATCAAGAGGAAAAAAATTATCCATCCTGAGCTGTGTGACCTTTGAGGGACTTCAGGGGTTTATGCCATCAGCATATTCTCTGCTCAATGAGTTATACACTCACCTGTGCTGTGGTGCAAGGGATATTTCTGTTTAGTTGCTAATTCACTTTAGGAATTATATAACAAAATCAATGTTCTCATTACTTGTAATGTGAGCTATTGACTTTTCCTTTACTTCAGAGGATGCAAGTAAAAGAATTTCCCCATTGTAAAGTGGAAAAAAAAATCAAACAAGATTAGAAAGGTGTAGAAGGAGCAATGCTGGTGCAGTGCTGTGCTCTGCTTGCAATGCAGTTTCTGGTTCCGAGTAACATGGTCAAGTGGAAAGTTTCCTGCTCATGGCAGAGAAGTTGAAACTAGATGATCTTTAAGGTCTCTTCTAAACCATTCTATGATTCTATGAAAACCATCAGCAGAGCTTATCACCAAGCTGTCTTTTGTATTGCTTGCAAAGATCTTGTAGATTTGGTCTCTTCACATCATATAATTTATATGTAGTATGTTTATGTGGTGCCCATTCATTTAGTCTGATTTTATTAGTGTTCCTGTTTTTCTTATTTAAGAGTAACTAATGATCCCCCTATTATCAAAGATTTCTTGGATTTAAGATTCTTGGTTTAAGAAGAATACAGAAACACCACTGGTCTGAGACTAGGAGAGAGCCAAATGTCTGAGACATGGACAGGTATTTGCCACATGCACAAATGTCCCCATCTGCAACCTCACTGCTCGGTGCCATGAGGAACAGAGAACACCAAGTGTTCACCACCCTTTGCAGGGCCACTTCCAAAGCCCTGCTCTGAAGAAGCTGAAGCAGGCAATTCAGCCCACACTGTCTGCATTCCCCTCTCCCAAGGCAGAATAAAGGCTGGGAATTTGTGGACCCTTTCTTGAAGAGCTCTTTAATGTCAAACACTAAGCATACTTTGGAGTTTAGATACCATTCTCTGTTTTGCTAATGCACACCTTAAGATGAGCTGTGGGCATCTTTCCCCTTGCTTTTTCTCTCTACCTTGAAATCAGTACAGTTGCACAGATTTTGAAGAGGAGCAGTATATGCCTTCCCCATCCTGTCCCATTTTGAGGTCATTCCATATCTCACAACATACCTAACTCAAATTTGTGAATAGTACCAAAGTCTAGAAGACAATGAACATTTCAGAGTCAATCTTCATCTGTTTTCTACTGTGTGGTTTTATTGACCCTCTGGATATTTGTGCACTTCAAGCTGCCCCAAGCTCCCTGGTGGGCACACAGCAAACTGAACTGAGTGAAAGCATTTTGAGAGCTGGCTAGGTAAAAGCTGGCTACTTGGCAAAATACAATTCAGGTCCTTTCTGATTTGAGAATTCAGAAAAGAGGAGGCTATAAACCATCTTTAGATAGTTTTTATATACATAGTCAGTAGTTCACACTGACAGGGTTGTTAATATCCCTAAAATAGTCTTTCACTATTATTTATAGGACAATAGAAGAGTCCCTCTAGGGATTTTTGTCAACAAGCCAGATGGCAATGACTTGCTTAGAGTTGTAAATTTCTTAAACAAAGGTTGAAAACAAAAATTGTTATCAGCAAATAAGACTGTCTTACCACTCAGTGTTTAGAGTTAAAAAAAAAAAAAACAACAAAAAAACCCCAACTATAGTGCTACTTATCAAGCGCTTTTTGCTGTGTTATTCAATTTTAAATTGAACTATTTATAACTAAATTCTTGCCTGGTACTTGCCAGTGAGAATCATACAATGTGAAGGGGTTGGAATAGACCTTAAAGATCATCTAGTCCAAACCTGCCATGCCATGGGCACGGACATCTCCTGTTAGACCAGATTGCTCAAGGTCTCATCCACCCTGGCCCTGAACACTGCCAGGGCTGGGGCACCTACAGTGTCCTAGGGCAACTTCTTCCCACCCTCACAGTAAAAATTCTTCCCAATATCTAACTCAAATTTCCCCTCTTGCAATTTGTACCCATTACTCCTTCCCTCACTACAGTTCCTGACACAGAGTCCCTCTCTGGTTTCCTTGTAGGCACCTGCAGATACTGGAAGGTGCTGTAAGGTCTCCTCACAGCCTTCTCTTCTCCAGGCAGAACAATGAGACTGAATGTTCCCTAAGCTGATGACTTATTTTTACCATTAGCCCAGAACAAATGAAAAAACCATTACTGAAAATCATTACTGATAAGGTCTGTGAGATAGAGATGTAAATAATAGACAGAATTGCTCTTTCATGGTCCATTTTCCAAAGAGCCAAGTATAAAGTGGCATATAATGGCACAATTTAGACTTTTTCTAGAACATGGGTTTCTCATGTTAAGGCCTGGGTGAGCCAACAATGAGAGCAAAAAAGCTAATACAGACTTGCAAGTATATGCAGGAAAATATGAAGTGGAACTAGCAAGTCTAAAGTTTGGAGACTGACACATCTCTGATTGAAGTATTTGTTCTACATCTCATATCTGCAATTCAAGCAGGAAGTTGAGAAATTTGAGAAGGTTCAGGAATGAGTCATTCATAAACATGACTAATGAGAAATTCAGCATCATTGACATGTAAAAGTTCCAAGAAAAGAAACAGAAATATGATTACTGAGAAGGCTCTCATCCAGAATACCTGCAAAATCTGGTGAAGGTGTTCAGCTGAAGCTATGTCAATTCAGGCATGATGCTTTAGTAGTGAGGCAATTTAACAAAGTTAACAGGACACATGGAGGACTTATTTCACTGCAAATTAAGTTAAATCTGAATGTGGTTTTCTAAATATATTCTATTTCAATCACAGTTATTTGGGGATTTTTCTTCTGAAAATATTATGGAGAATGTGAGAGATGACAATTAATATATTTTCCTTAGTGTCTAAAATCTGTGAACAACCCTACTCTTCTGGAGCAGGAATGCAAATTTGCTCAAAAAGAATTAAAAAAAAAAATAGCTTATGCCACAGAAACAAATTAGGTTTTTAAAAATCTCTCCATTCTCTTCACATGGCTTAAGTAAGCAAGCTAGACCCTTGTAGAAATTATCTGCCAGGTTGTTTTAAAGGCTCACTTAATTTCAAACTGAATTGTGCTCTCCATATTTGATCCCAGGTGTCCCACATCCACCTCAGCTGCTGAACCACTGTCAGTGTGACCTTCCCTTCCAAGAAGTACAGACAGTGCTGGGATGGGAAAGAAAGATTACAGAGCCCCAGGGTTAAATGCTTATGTAGCCTCTGATAGCCTTCATAACAAAAGCAGAAAATCAGAGACTGCTGGAGAAAAGTTCCAAAAGAGGACACTTCCTTGTACTGACATTTCACATAAATTAGAAAAAGGGAAAACTTGGCTGAAACTCTGCTTCAACTGTCCACAGCAATGATTTCAAGACTTCCAGCTACCAGGAGATCACAGGCAAGCACCAGCAGGCTGGAGATGCTGTCTTGGTGAGTTGCATTTGCTCTCAGAATACAAATGGTATCAGCCCAAGAGAGTTATGGATCTGCTGCTGGGGGGCTTTCACCCAAACTGAGGTTCCTAACAACTTAATGTCTTTAAGGAAATGTGGAGTTTTCTAGCACTCATCTGGTACAAGAGGCATTGGCTACCTCCACTATGCTCTGGCAAGTCCTATGCCTAATTGCTAGATGTAGGTGTTTTTGTTAATACCCTTTTAATGCCAAAATACTGATTTGAACATGAGAGCTGTTGATTTCCACATTCAAGGATGCGGATATGTTATACCAAAAAGCATGACACACCATCTTGGTGGCATTCTTTTCCACTAGGAAATCTCTTGCCTTCTTTGAAATCTAGGAGGTTATGATATGATCTCTTCAGTTTTGGATTTAACTCCTCTTCAAGATGGACTTCAGCCTTGATAATTTGCCTGAGCAAAATTCATTTTCATAATGAATTTTCCTAACTGAAACCAGTAACTTGCTTTCAGAAAGTCACCTGCCTCTTTGCGCTTATCACAGACGCAACTGAGTAAAAGAAATCTTACATTCCTCTTGATTTGAGCAGTGCATGCCACACATTCTCATTCCAATTGAAATTTCTGAGTCATGCAGCCTTAAAGCTCAAACAAAATTCACTTATAAAAATCATAAATCTGTGCATTTCTCCATAGAAGGGCCTCATTTTACTGCCATTCCTCATAATCTGTAACAAGCAGAATATCAGAAAGATCAGGGGTAAAAAGAATTCATTTCTGTTTTGTATGATCATAGCCAACCACTGACAGCTTCACCCGAATTAGCTTACTCTTTCTTCTTTTTAACACTGGAGCTCCTTTTGTCTCTGCCCTTTATGTTCATTTTGATTGCTGTCTGGAAAATTTGCAGCATTCAGGATTGGTTTCTGATTATGGCAATTTGATTTTCCCTGTGCTTGGCTAATTGCATCTTTCATTTCACACAGATCATTATGAGAACAGATGACAACAGAAATCAGTTCCTTCAGAAAAAATATTTTTTTCAGTTCCAGAACTTCAAACATTTTGTTGCATCTTTTTTTTCCGAAGAATGTTAATATATGAATTTATTTGTAAATTCTATCAAAAAGGAAAATTTGCAAGAACTTAGCTGACTTACAGACTTAGCAACACACATCCCATTAGAAGTGTATGTGATTATGGAGAGACCTATGAATATCCTAAAATTTAAGCAATTGTGGTACTGAAAATGAAAGCTCTTGTGCATCCAGTAGTTTCATAGAGTTCTCCTTTCTGTAGCCTCCTAAATCTGAGGCCATAATTGTGATCCCTTCAAACCAACAAGAGCTAACAGTGTCAAGAGAAGCTGCCTGGACTGGCCTCTCCCTGTGCCAGTACAGGTATTTTCATTTTTGTTGATTTAGCCTGGATCAGATTTTGCTGGTTACTCCTTCTCTGGAACCTCGCTAAGAGGGCAAGGTGCACTGGGTCTAGACACCATCTCCACTTAAATGGAGACCGTATCCTTTTGTCATCTACCATGAGCCCAAAAATATACAGGTCTTAGCTGTGGTTATACCACTAAAATAAGTCACATTTTCTGTGTGTTGTGAACTCATGCCAGCTGGAGGTATCCAACACTTCTTGAAGGCGATATCCAGAAGATGGCTCTTCCATATCTCTCCTCATAATTGCAATGCTGCTTATTTTATGTCCTTTCCTGAGAGTATCTACCTAGTGTTGAATTAGCTAATTCTGAATAGAGCTAAAAGAAAAGTAGGAAGTTATGTAGAAAAATGCATAGCATGTGAAAATTTGGCAGAGGGTGGAGATAGAATGAGTCCTGTATATCTGTGGTATCCCAAACCATTACCCTGTCATTTAGGACCCCCCTCCAGCCAATCAGGCAATTTATTGAAGACAATTTGTGTCTCACCATGCAGAAATTCCCAAGAAACAGATTCAAACTGATGAATCCAGAGAGACCAGAGCAAAAAAAATCAAGTCCAGAAACAGCACAAATATGTGCAGAGGTTTTCCTGAGCTTGTGGGTAGAAACATCCATTTCATTTCCAGTTTCATAGTAATTTTCACATCTCCAGGACACAACTACACATAGCTGGACTCCCCTTAATAAGTTCTCTTAAGTTAAGAGAACTTTTGACAATTCACTCTCTAGGTCCATGATTGTAACAAATTGAGGGATGTTGTCGAAGTGTTTCTATTCAGCTGCAACCCTCAGTGAATCCTATTGTTTTACAGGTGCATCCTATTGTTGCAGACCTGCAGCCTTTCAGACTGAAAATTATAGTTTTGAGCAAGTTCTTGTCCCTCTTTGCCTTCCAGTAGCTTGAGATAAAATTTAATTTCTCTGTCTTTCAGTATGTGAACAGTGCAAAAGGATAAATTTTACAATAAAGAAACATATCTGGTAAGCTCAGGCATAGATTTGTATCATCTCAAGTTCAATTATGTGTCCTGGTTTTTGGGAGTTCTGAATAAGTTATCAATCTTGGTCCAACTTGCCTTCCTCAGAAATCAACCAGAGCCGCATCATTAAATCCTGTAGAAGAAGCAATAATCCAGAAATTAAATTTACAGAAAAATTCATCCTTGTTAGATACATCCAATTGAAAACTGGTAACCAGCAGTGGCAGTGCAATTTGCATTCTATTGAATATTCTTGCCATGACCAAGACATGGAGGATGCAATATCTGTGCTTGTCTATAGTGACATATGCATGTGAAGGGCCTAGATCCATCACAAGAATAAAAGATGCAATTGCATTAAAAAATCCTTCATTTCTAAACCCACATTTATCCACAGAAAATATCTTCCATAGGATAAGACGTATGCTCCATGATAAAAATCTCAAAGAAACTGCACAGTCCACAGAAAAACGGCCCTTGCATCCAATTGAAAGGAGAGCATTGTTTTATATACATTAGGGACTGTATTCTTAGCTTTTTACTATTGAATGTTTGTTTTTTCTATGCTGACTAATGTTCCATGTTGCAGGATATTGGAGTCTAGTGGACCATGCAATTAGAATGCCAGGGCATTGGTAATATGCAATTTAGATATGAAATTTTGCATGAAATAACTAAACTGTGCACTGCTTATGTTCCAGTGTAAAATCTATCACTAGCTGAAGCATAATTCCATGAGGCTTGATAAAAAATAGTAAAAAAATAGGGAATGTAACACAACAAATGGTTACACCAGTAATATTCTATTGTTATCTAACAGTATCTGCTAATGAGAATGTAAAAATAGGATTCCCTCCTAAAGTGATTCAGCCACCTCTAACTTTAACTAATGAGACAACACAGACAGGCCTATGCTGAGCTTACCAAGTACTTCTTTTCAAAAATGACCAGCTGAGAGAAGTGAATCATGCTGCAACCATACACTATTTTTTCATGTTCAGATATGTCTTCCTCTTGAATTTGTACTTATTATTGCCTCCAGCAAACTTTCCTAAATCCATCAGACCAGGGTGAAACTCTTCTAGATTGTGTCAGTATCCAGTAATCAAGCATGAGACTGTTGATGTTATTCTCCAGAGAACCAGATTTTTGTCACTGGATATTGAATTGAGAGACCAAGATTGAATTGAAGAAAGGTTAAATATTAAATCAAGTTCCCTCATTAAATTTCAGGTAGGAAAACAGGATATCCTCTGAGACATTCAAAGGCATGTATCCTTGTTCTCTTACTATACTGAGAATTTTGGCTCATTTTAAATGCTTAAATTAGACCCCTAAGTTTAGAAATGTTAGTTCCACGGTTTACAGAAGTTAAGGATGGCTGGTACAGATTTTTTTTTTTTTGCACATTAAAATTTAACTACATGATTTTGCATCTATGACTTCAAATAATGAAATTTTATTGACAGTCATCGGGACAGTCTATCTGTCCCTTTCCTACATAATTAGTAAAAGAGTGTTTAGGCTGTAAAATCAAGACAACTGGCATGGAAATTGATACAGATTTTTACAAAATCTGCTCTTTAACACTGAAGGTTTTGGTGGATGTAATAGCAATAAAATGCAGCTTTTTTTGGTGGCTTTTTTGGGGTTTTTTTTGTAAGAAATGATAAATATCCTTGGGGCATACACCTTAAGAAAAGCATTTGTCAGTAGCTGCAGAATTTAAATTTAGTTTCTCTGGTCATTATAGATAGATTTGAAAAGCCAGATGTCAAGGCAGGTGCTCCACTCTATTTGATAGCAAGTTAATGACCCTTGAAATGCAGAAGCAGTATGTCAGCCCTAACAGCCCCCTTTGTAACTCCCCCTCTTTCTGGCTTCTAACTTTCTGTGTCTCCACTGCTTTTATTAAGATCATCAACTGAATGTGAGAGGGATATTGTTTTTCTGTTGAGATGAGATAGCATACCATATTATATCATTTTAATGTTCACCATCTCGGGATCTTCATGTCTCTGATGCTTCAGTTGTATGACTGTTTTTTCAAATGTAGAAAAATTATGGTGTTGCACTCCAAATAAACTTTAGTTTCTATCAAATTCAATTGTGCTGCTTCTGTTCTTCTGTTCTTGGTTATTAAAATTTTTCTCTTAAGACATATTTGTAGGGTCTTCTATTTTTTCTGCCTTATGAGCTGGAGAGGAATCTTTGGAAGCTAAAGAGAGAATGCTAAAATTTCATTGCAGAGTTCTGGACCAAATGTTGACTTTGACTCTCAATACAGAGTTGCAGGTGCAATTTGCCTCTTTAGCTTTAAAAACTTTCATTTGGGTAAGACAATCACTCTCTTTTCAGGCTCCCTCCAGTGCCTCATCAGATGGTAGCAGTGTTTTATAGCCAGCAGTTGAAAGACATGGCACAGACACTGCAGGGAATGAAAAGGAATTTAAAAACTGAGGCAGAGTTTTCTGAATGCTGTGCAGAGTCATCAGTTACAATGATGTTCTTTGCATATTTGAACACAGAATATCCCTCAATGTAGGATCATTGAATAAATCAGCCCTTAGTAGCAAAAGATAATCCTCAGCAAGTAAAAACGTTTAACTGTTTGCTGGGGTTTTATCTACCTGACCATTTATTTTTTGCATTTAGGTGATTACTGAAATTTGCCCAGCTTTAATATCAGCTAGATAAGTTTTCCTTGGTAGATCTGTCACACTCATACTTTAGAAATGACCATAATATTTATAATGACCATGAATATTTAGCCAAATCTGCGGAACATTTAAAAACATCTGCCAAAACAAGCAATGTCTGCATCCCAGATGCAGCACCTGCAGAGCCAGGTCTTCACACTATATCAGATTTTGTGCAGGTTGCTACTGATGAGGTCAGTGTCTTTTCCAGCCATGGCCACCCATTCTTATACCTTTTATTGGATGAGGCTTAGGCATCTGAGCCTGTGATGGCTCAGATCAACTTTCACTTTAAGTGTCTTTGGCCCATCTAAGGATGATCCTTACAAAGTGCTTATGGTTCCTTCCACTGGCTCATTATTCCTCTGAATAAAATTAGCTGGTGTAAATGGATGAAATAGACCCACTCACCATGACATGCTCAGCATCATCATTTCCATTCCCTTGAAGAAAAGACTCCTGCCACTTACTGATACATTGATTTTGAGAAAGAATTGCAATATACAAACTGAGCTCTGAAGAGGGAGGATATAATAAAAATGGTGGGGAACAAATGAAAGAAAAAAACCCCACAGTATTTTGACTACAACTATCATATTCTGGATATTTTTTTAATAACTGAGACTATTCAGAATATAACAGTAAACTTCTTGACATTTGTTCCTATACCTTCCTATATATTCCTATATACCTATACCTCTGAGATATCTTGGCTGTATTTTAAACCAGAAAAAGATGTAAAATACCCTGGTGCATTTAAAATCCCAGCAGCTGGCATGTGGCATTAGCATTCCTTCTGAGAGCATCCCTCTCCAGTGGCTGTGGGAGCACCCAGCTGGCTGGGAGGCACGGGGAGTGCCAGGCACACCTGGGGAACTGCCAGCACGCACCTGATTTCCTTCTAATTGCATCCCAGCAGTCAGCCACGTGAGAAAACAGTTTATGCAAACATGCCTCTTGAAATTCTGTCATGTGGCAAATATTCCAGAAGTTACTGTTTAATTCAATTGATTCCCAGTGGAGAATACACAAAGGGCTGATGCTGGGCAGTCCAGAACCGTGCTGTGAACATTTGCCGAGCCAGAAATCCCAGAGGTACAGCCTCCAGGGGAGGGGTGATGTGCAGCCTCAGCTCAGCAAGGGCACACTGAACTCTGCACCAGGGTTCACACTTCAAAACCCTTACTCCACCAAAAACTCCTAAGTTACCTTTTATTCCACATCATTGCTGAAACACAGAAGTTTAATATATATTGAAATTCAATTTAAAAATGTATTATACATTTACATATTTCTTACCAGATTTATAAAAATAATATTCATTGTTCAGACCCAGAACAGGGAAAAATGGTCTCATTTAAGAGTTCTAAAATATGAGTGCGAACACTTTAAAAGTGGAAATAATCTCCTTCTTATATTTATAATATTTTCTCCTTCAACATTAGAACAAAATGAACATACTCCCATGATAAGTTTATACTTTGACTACTTTGGTCAGAAAAAGCTACTTTTTCTGACCAAAGCAGTCCATTTGAATTTTACCAGTCATGGATCCATTGTTATACTTTTAGCTACAGGATGAATCAGAGTGACAATTATAGACTTCCTTTGACATTGAAAGTTTATAAAATTTTCCTTAAAGCCTATTCAATAGTCAGATGAGAAGAGGATCGTTAAAAAAATATTCCATGACAGTGCAATATTTCTGCTCAGCAAGACAGAAAGAAAAGGGGACCATGGCAAAAGGTTTTTCCCGTACCTCAGCCTCTCCCCCCGAGATTGTTTTCCATATGAAAGTACATTTGTGTAGTGGTTTGCTTCCTAGTGAAGGAATTTTTAGATTCATAACCTTCTGCTTCCATAATGTGGCAAACAGATCAGGTTCCTGTCTAATCCACATGTGACAGAAGGTCCTGGACAATTCTCTCATTTGGCAATTTACAGAATTCAGTACACGCCTCCCTGGCTGCTGGCAGAAAGAGTCAGAAGAGCCCACTCTGGTTCAGACAGCTCATTTTGGAAACATTGGTTTCAGCTCTATTCAAGTTCAATAACACATTATGTTCAGTCCTGTATCTTTTCAGCAGTAATAATAGCAGCCTCACTTTGTAACAGTGATCATAATAATGAAACCAGGTCTGGAGGCTGCTGCAGCAGAGAAGCCCAGGGGCTGTTTGATCTCCATGAGACAGAATTTCCCATGCCATATCTATTTTGGCAGGTACCTTAGGGTATAATTTATTGGAATGTGACAGATAAGAGAGGAAATTCTGGAGATTTATTCTCTGTTACATGCAGACAGGATTATAAGTGCTTCCTCCTTTGCCTGCCCTCCTCTGCTTCCTAATTCCTCTCCAAAGCCATATTTCATGTACTGAAAGAACAACATAAAGAAAAAAATTACTTCAGTTACCGCTATCCTTTAAAGAGTGTGTGATCAAGCCACACTGCAGTTTCCCAGAATTTCTGCACTGGCTTCACAAACTGACCCTAGCTGAAAAACAGCAGCTGGGGGGAAAAAAAAAGGCTATAAAAAACCAGCAACATAATTGTGTAATTCTTCCAGGAGTATGCTAGAAAAATAAAATTGGCAGAGAGAGGCTGATCTTGGGACCCACAGAGAATTTGTGCCGTGCCACAGCCACCCACGAGGCTTGTTCCTGTCACTAATGGGTCTGTAATAAAGTGTCAGCTTTCAGCAAGGAAGTTTATTTTTATAGCTTTTACTGAAGCAAGGATGGCAATCCAGGATAACATTACTGTAAGTTGTATTGCTCCTGCAAATCCTGACTTCCACTTACATTTCCAGATGAAGGGACACAGAAAGTTTATTGTCTGTTTGTATTTACAGTGCTCTGTTTCCTTTCAAATTCGGTATGGAGGTTTTTGACCCTGAGGGTTAGGATTTAAGTGACATGCTGAATGGTATAAAGACATGTACTGGGAAATTAATTATGGTGGGTAACAAGCACAGGAGTTGGAACTTGAGCATCTCTTTTCTGAAGGGTCTGGAGCAGCCTTTTCTCACATTTGGCTCATGTCATGCAGCACCGTCCCAAGGAACTCTTAGAAATAACTTGGAAATTAGCACTTTTTAGGAAATATTCCCCAGTCTGGATGGAGCCATAAACCTCTGAGACTGGAGGAGCTAAATGATGTACATGTGGTCAAAATGTGCCAGCTGGGTTCCGTGCCAAGAACAGGTCCTGACACTGCTATCTTGCTCCTAGAGATGCAGCCCAAGTACCAATGCAGGGAATAGATAAAGTCAATCCAAATACACTCATCTGAAGATGAAGACAATGATCTGAGTTAACAAAACTTCTTGGAAAAGTTTTGGATATAGGAAAACACCTGCATACACCAAACATTTCTCAGAATCTTTTAGGCTGGAAAAGATCTCTAAGGTTATTGACTCCACTTTCAGACCTATCACCACAACCATTTTACTGCAGATGAAGCAGGGCTTTAAGTATCCTACATTTCCACTTGAGTGATTGACAATCCAAACTTAGTTGTGCCTGATTAAATAAATTATGATTAATACTTTGAGAGTTAGCATTTCTCTGACAGTAATTAAAAACACCTATCCAAAATGAAAATTCCTCCCCCAAGCTTCATCTACCCCTTAGAGAAACCCTCATATGTGTTGGATATTCCATCTGGTTCAGCAGTATTCTCTATTTATCCAAGACAGGATGGCTATTGCTGCAAAATTTATGATTTAGCTACCTTGTAGTTTAAAAAGTTATCCTATATTTACATGACTTGAAAGTGTGTTACAATGATTTAAAAGACAATTGTGGGCTGTCATGAAAGAAGTATAAAAAGCCATCAGTATAAGAGGTTGTAATTCTATCTCTAATAAAGAATAAACTTGTGAAAATGAAATAATTCTTTCTGCAATACACTGTAAACTTGTGATATTAAGAGAATGAAATACAGACTTTTCACTCAGAATCCAGTCTAGAAAACAGGTCTGGTAAATCTTTTCAAGGGGAACTTTTAATCCAAATATCTACTGTACAGGTTTTTTATACTGTAAACATATTTTAAGCCAAATTTATCCTTTTTTATGATCTAAAGTTTAATTAGAAGAGGTTCCCAGCTCAGAATCCCCTAAACCTAGTGGTTTGCTGTTGTAAGGGGAAGGACATGACTCTGTTGATCGCTGAATGCCACTATCAGCTTTTTCTAACTGTGCTTCAGAAGCTGTAGGAGATTTTGAAACAGCAAAATGAAGGAGACTGAGCTCAGTTGGTGTCTCTCAAAGTATCCCATGACCATAACAGGACTCCAAAATCTCACCACCTAATATCTTGGCTTGCCAACAGCTCGTCCCCAGCTCCTAGGGACCCTGAAGTCTTTTCAGCTCTGTCCCTCCCAAACATGCTGCTTATGAGGTAGTGTGTGTCCATCTCCTCTTTTAACCTTGCAGCTCAAACCCTTCCCACCTGCAGAGGAATGCAATGTCACTGTAATTACTTTCTGGTCATGTCATGGCTGTGCTCAGTAGATATGTGAAAGGCAAAGGTCAGCTCATGCTTACAACACCCAGCATTAACTGGAGGAGTCTGTCCAAAGCCACTCAGTGGGACAAAATGCAGCAGGCTCAGGACCCATTGGATAATCTCAACAATTTCTTTAGTAATAGTCAGTCAATAAAAAAACCCTGCATGATAGAAATGTTCAATCTTCATATCACAGGAAAAATTAATATTCATGCAGGGTTTCAGTTCAAGTTCTATCCCTGTAGCAGCCCTCAGCAGCATGTCTCATTAGTCTCAGTGAGTATATTATCTTTCTTAATTAGAAACTCTTAAACTTTTTAGTCATGGGAATTCAAGGGTTGCAAAAGAAGAAGAAATTTTGCATGATTCATTTTAATTACAGATTTACACGTTGGAATAAGAAATTGGATGTAAGAATCTTAGTCTAGCATAAGTTAGGATGTCTCAGATGTACTGTGCACCACTCAGAGAACATAACTAGCCTAGGATAAATGTGAAATAAAAAATTCAGAGGGCAAGAGGCACTATAAGTTAAGTGTTTTCTGAAACATTTTAAAATCTTCCCCTTCACATACAAAGTTTTGTCAGGGAACTGAATATCTTACCTGGGAGGTCAAGAGTAGAAATGCTCCAAATACAGGGGATTCTGGTGAAATCTTGGAGTTCTTTAGTGAGCAGCAAAACTCACACTGACATCAGCCTGTTTGTGACCTTGTCCTGCTCAGGGCAGCAGAAGAAATGTGGCTCCTTCTAAGGGAAAGAGGTTTCCTTTTACCTTCCTTGCCTTTACCCACCAGTTGCTAGCCCCTGTAGCCTCCTAGCAAAAATGATGGATTTGGATATTTCAAAAACTGTAGATGTTAATTTACATTTTGTAATTGTCTAATTTTGTGGCTTTGCTGTTGTGTTGTTGATAATAATATTAAATCTACTGTTCACTGGTTGCTGATTAAATGTTTTTAATAAATCAATAAACCATTTTTATGGTGAATTGGTTGAACCAAATGAAGTGAGTAGTTTTCCCCAGCGTTGTTATTGCCAAGTGTCATTAAGTTGCCACTGGTTTGAAGCCACTCATGTCTGTTTACAACTCAGGTCCTCAGCAAAGAGGAGCGTCCCTCTCTTCCCAACATGCAGGGAAGTGGCCTCATTTTCAAATTCAGCTGCTTGGGCTTGTCAATATAATAACCTCCTTGTTGTCTGATGTTGAGAACTTCTCCCTAAATACAGGAAGGCTATTTATTATATTTTTCTTCCTAGTGACCCTAAAAATTTAATAATAATGGCAGTATGCTATACAGCAATGATGATGTTATAAAGACAGACAGAAATAATCAGTCTCTTAACATATATAGTACAAGCAAAGAACTTCTATCCATCAGAGACTACAGAGGAAAAAACTATTCTGTGCTAAATTTACTTTAAATTTTGGTCCACTTAATGTCTTTCATCAATTTCTATTGTCTTAGTTTAACAAATGGAATCATAAATAATGCAATCTACATCAACTGCACTTATTTGCAATTAGATTTCTTTTTTGTTCTTTGTTTTATGAATATTTAATAAACTGTGTAACCTTGATGGAAGGACTGCAATTTAGGAGGCCATAATGAAAATGTAGAAAGTGTTGCTTTGTGAGCTCAACTTCTGGTTTAAATTAACATCCAGTAAACCTTTCTGCACAGTGTTCATCTCATCAAGTCTAAGATTTTCCTTATCTAGAAGTGCATGGGCAATTTCAAGCTATGCTTTCTACTTCAAAGGGACTGAGTGCTTTTTTTAACCTTCTATTGATTATGACCTAAAATTTTAGAGTACATATTTTAGGCTATATGTTATTTATTTTTTTTTTAATGAAGAAGTTACTGCTATAATATGTATTTAGGATGTGTGATCCCCAAAATAAGCATTATATATACCAGTAGCTATGAAAACAGTGATTCACTTGAAAAGTTTTTGCTTCTTGATAGAAAGGAAACACCTATTGAATAGTTTTGTTTGATTTTCTTGTTTTCCACAGTAAACTTATTTTAAAATACAAGATCACAGGGGAATATAACACACTGCTAAACATTTACATTAACCAGTCATTTAAAATACAGTAAAGAGAAACTGCAAGACTATTGTCAAAAAAAAAAAGGTATTTATAAGAGATATTCTTCTGGCAATAAGAGAAAACTTGTGACTGATCACTATTCCATCAAACTAAGGCCCAATTCTGAAATATGTGTGAGATACAAGTGAAGAGATGCTCAAAATTAGCTAGTAAAATTTCTAGCAAAGGGCCTAGATTCTGGTGTGGGCAACAAAAGAAAGCATTTGTTTTCTGACAGCCTTTCTTTTATGTACCACACCAATACCATTACAGCTGCAAACACTGGAGTGCAATTGTTGCTTCAAACATAGCTGCTCCATTTGGAATTGGATTATTAAATTACTTGTTTGGTATTTGATCATAGGATAGTTTTGAGCTTGCTGCCATTTCTTCTGTTATTCTTATCAATGCTGTCACAGGAAAATATTTATCTTTGCTAAGAAAATGGAAATTATCTTGTGGAATATGAACATTACTGCTTAATCTATGGTTTCAATGTCTTTGTAAGCAACCTATTACTCTGTATTTAATTTCAGAGTCAAGACAAAATATAAACAGAAATAAGCATATTTCTCTGAAGCTGGAGCTGTTTTTAAGAATGTTCTGTCTGCAAAGATGGAAACAATACTTCAAATATTTGCAGTGTAACTGTCTTCAATTAGTGTTTGAGCAAAGAAAAAGGGAAGGGAGGAAAACCAATTGACTTGACTTGAGTGCTATTATATATTCTGCTTCCAATTTTAAAAAAATCACAAGGAAAGAAATGATTATTCAAAGGGCAAAGAGAAATAGTACATCTCACAAAGCAATCACAGAAAGAAGGTGCTTTGAGAGAAGAAGAAGTTGTTGAAGCTCAGGTTGGAAAAGTCGAGAGCTGTGATTCACAGGTCCTGAGCTACCTCTCACTTTGACTTGGAGTCTGCACACAGAGCTGCTGACTTACACTGCTCTCACTGAAGGGTGATGACAGTGAGGAAGTCTCTGTTGCTGAGCATTTGAAAAACGAATTTTTACTTCTTTGTCCTGCTAACAAATACAGACCACCGGGGTGCCATAAGCAGATACTTCACCCAGCCCTCCTGTAGTTAAATGTGATAGTGGCCCTACATGAGCAGAGTTTACCTTTCCAGTGAAATTTGGTACTCCATGAAAAAGTCTGAAGGGGTTATTAACTTATTCATTTTATTTCATTGAAAAAAGCTTTCAAAAGAAACTGAAAATAAACTTTTTCAAAAGAAACTTGAAAGGATGGGTTTTCTAATCTCCAAACTGTTTAAAGAAGCCCCACTTTTTCTGGGTTCAGTAAACCTATATATATCAGTATATAGCAGTCTATAAAGTAATAGTGCCTGAAAAATTTGTTTTTCATCAAACAGAATTTTAGCTAACTGATTACAGTTCAGTGGATTTTTTCTTTTTCAAAAACACCACTAAGCAATGTATACTCATAAGCTGTAAATTGTCATTTAAAAACATTTCCCTCCTGTGGCTGAGACTATGATAGTTTTCAAATAATCAGGTAATGGTTTTTAGGTTAGCTTCTTCTTTTACTGGAAAAATTCTAAAGGGAAAGAAAACTAATAAATACTTGCAACTTAATTCCTTAGACATTCTAGCCACATTCCAGTAGCACATTACAAATGATTGACATAATTCAAAGAGTACCAATAAAATCAGTACATGAGAAATAAATACTGTCGAAAATTTAACTTAATTCCGTAAACAGGCAGTCTTTCTTAGCTTTTGTTTCTGCTGCAATCTGGAAAAACTGACATTAGTATCAATGTATGTATGAAGTTTCCTGGCCATGAAGCCAGAAAATAGTACAAGCAATAGCTCTTTGATTTTTATTGTATCCGAATAATTATCTATGTCTTCGAGACTAGTCAGAATGGAATCACTAAGGAATCACTATGGAATCACTGGGGTTGGAAAGGACCTCTGAGGTTGTCAAGACCAGCCACTAACCCAGCATGGTCAGGTGCACCACTAAACCATGCCCCTACGCCCAGCATGGCCAAAGCCTGCACAGTGAGCTCTGTCTGAGCCAGCAGGGCCAGCTCAGCATTGCTCAGCTGCAGGAGCTCAGAGAGAACAAGATGCACTTGATGTCCTGAGCCGGTTCCAGCACACCCACACCTGAGCTGTGCTGTGCCTGATGGAGTCACCCCAGCCAGGAGCTGTCTGAGCCACGCAGGACAGGGCAGCCCCCAGCCCTGAGCAGAGCAGCTCAGCCCCTGCTGCACCCCTGGAGCCCACGGCTCTCAGCCAGGCACAGCACTGGAGAGCCTCCACCACTGCAGGACTCCCTGCTTTTCTCACATCCTCTGTGAGAAAGCCAGCAGGAGTGGCACTGATTCACTGATCTTTCCCAGGAGCTGATTGTGCTCTCACATTGTCAACTCCTCCCAGGAGCCACAGTGACTGTGCTCCTTCTGCTGTGCTCTTTCCTCTGGGGGTAGCAAATGCAACACCATTTTATCTAATGAACACAGCACTGATTCCCACTGGTTTCAATCAGTACCTTTGCACCACTGGACAGGCACACTTTGTGAGATGGCCATGGACCTATTAGATTTATTAGACTAGTCCATAGCTTTTTCCCAGCCCTTATATTTAGATTTCCTTTCAAAACAAACTAGGACACACTGGTCTATGGTTACAATCAGGTCTCATCCTCATCCAGATGATTGGAATGGTCCAGATTGCAAAGCTGAGCACCAGAGCCAATTGCAAAGCTATGAGACATATCCACCCAGTTTACCTGACACAGCCCAAGGGCTTGTGGCATTGCTTACAGTGAGAACTATCATTTCTGGACAAAGGATTGAAACCTGGAGGTGAATCTCACTCTTGTTATTACAGGTTTCATTTCTCATGGTCAATCTCTGCTATTTTTGGTCACTTCAGCACTAAGAGTGGATAGGATGCTGAACAGGCCAAGTGGACATTAACTAGGTAAGTTAAGAAAATCAGAAGTCTAATATTTACTTAGAAATTGCAAGTTTCTAAAACAAGTGCACTAAAGCAAGTGACTAGAACCTCAGGATAGCATAAAATTACCACAAGATTTACTTTGTAAGTTTTTGTAGGGCACGAACTGGAAACTGCAGTAAAAGCAGTACAGAGAGGACCAGCCAACAAAGTAAGTCATGCTGACAGGGCTAAAGCAGTAACACTTTTCAAACTGTACAAACATTTGGAATAAAAATGGCCTATTCCACTCCTTTAAGCACAGCATGTTTTGCTCTACAAATATCTTGAGCTTTGATTTAGCAAAGCATTCAGCCATTTTCTTTTGCCTCTAAGCACAAGAGTTAAATTCTGCTCACCACATACTAGATTTATTATGCTACAGGTCTGGAAACTCATGGCATTTGACACTGAAATAGAAAGCTTCCCTTTGCTCTGGAGAAGTCTATCATCAATCCATCAGCCAAGACATTTTCACTTTTTTGTTCTCGTTTTGTTTTGGTTTGTTTTTGTTTTTGAACAGATTGAGCAAGATGTACTTCTAGGGGTAAAATAACCTAGATAGTAAAAACGAGCAACTCTAACAAAATAAAGTCAACTGAATACCAAGGTTATGGCTTGGCAAAAATTATTTCAAACTGGTGAATGCAACACTCCTCTGCTTTGGCCTGTGCAGGTGATGCTGCAGATTGCCAATGTGGTTCAGTCAAAGCCAGCAAAGGTTTTTATGCATAAACCTGGGGACCAATGTGGAGGAGAAACCAAACATTTTCCAGGAGGCAAAATGTTTCCTGATCCTATACTGCAAAGAGCAAGGAGGAACAGGAATAAAGAAAAATTAACACTATAACCTGAACAAGCCCTAGAAACTTACTCTGGGAAAAGAAGGGGGGATTTGGGGGCTAGTCTTGATTAAAAAGAGCCTGTAGTAGTGTAGTCTGCTGAGCTATTCTATTGATTCATTCACAGTGAGTTCAGATGGAAAGGGACTCAGCATTCCTTTCCCAATGAACATCAAAGAATCATCCTGAGCAGTTGGCACAACCCTAAAGTTCCTGCATTTTTGGTTAAGTGTTTAGATCAAAAGCAATAATTTAAAGACCTCTGACTAAGTTCCTGTTCCTTATCCTTCTCTGTCTCTGAACTGACTGCACAAAACCTCTGCATTTAGGTTTATAATCAATAGATTTATATTTAAATCACTTTTGCCCTCCCTAGTCTCATTGCATTTTAATACTTTAAAACCATTAAATTGATCATGGTAGAATCTCTCATCATAAAACACTCATTACTTTAAATACATGTGTTTCATTTAGCATTTTAGAGCAATCTCCATCTGCTGATTTTTCAGTGGTATCTTTTTCATTATCTCCATGCCTTTCCCTGCAGCCTATTTTATAACCTTCCAATGTACTTGAAGAACAAAAAATGCCCTAGGTTTTCATTTCACTCCCTTTATTGAAAATAGTGCCATTAGCTGTCCAGATTGTCCTTCACTAAGCCTTTTTACTACAAATTATGAAGCACTTCACTAATAAAATTAACATTATGAATAAATGCTACGTTCTATGCCATACCATTACTCTGTTCACAAATCTGGTCTTCTTTTGAAAATCCATAAATCACTTATTAAACCTCACTGAAAATAATGGCAGGTCAGAATTCTGTACTGTTTATTTGCCTTCTAAGATTTGCACTTTCAAAAATTTCTGTGTTATCAAATATGATAACACAGTTCAGTATCCCAACTGATGCAAGACTAAAAAGCTGTAGTTGCTCTAGAACAGGCTGTCCTCTCTACTGAGACTCTCAATACCTGAAAACTGTTGATTAGGGTTCTGAGAAGTGAAACAGGTGAGTTAGCAAGACATATTTAGCATAAGAAATTACAGCCAGCAGTGGGTTCAATACTGTCTGTGTTATCAAAGCAGATTAAATTTGAAGACAGTCTGCAGCTAGACATGATTCTTTTCTTTCCCCGCAGCTCTTCTCATTTTGAAGCGCTAATCAAACAGCAAACCCTTTCAAGCACTTTTGCACCAATGGGGGGACTGTTTCATGTACCATAAACAGTATGCCCATCCCCAATTTAATCTTCTGGCCTGTTCCTTTGCTACTTTAAAGAGACATCATAACTGCAAGCATGACTTTTCATTTTTAAAGGCTTTAACTTGAGTATCAGATTAATAGTTTGGGGAGTTTTAATCAGTTGGGGGAATTAAATCATGTTCATAAATACTGACAGAGAAAGCATAGATTATTATACTTGACCTAGAATTAAAATAAATCTGTGCCAAATGTCAGTGTGAAGATTGAATATAATCTAATTTAACCTTAATATGGTTGACGAACCTGGCATTACCCCACAGGTAACAATTGTGTCTTACAGATCGGGCTAGGAAACTTACTTGTGCTTTGCTTTCAAAAGAAAATTGTCCATTTATCACACTGAAAATTCTTTATGGTTTAAACTTTCCAGCTAACCCAGGTTTTATCATGTTGAATCTGTCTAGACTATCCTAAGTGCTGTTGCCGGCACAATTGACATGATTATTTTTCTTATTTATCCTGAAGTTATTTTTAAAATGTTTTCAGTAAGACGGGTCAATTATTTCTGGAACAACATCAGGGACTGCACTGTCTTCTTCGTGGCTCTCCCAGGCTCTCTGCAGTCCTGGAACTGAAGCAGAAATTTGAATGATGGCCCACTCATATTTTTGACAGATGAAGTTCATTTGATACATTAAGGAATATTTTGGGATTGGTAGTCTATTTAAGGCAGTTGCTATTAAATTGTCCTAATTTATCTTTGATAGTCACACAGTGTTATCTACAGTCTGGAAACATGTCCTGGCTTTGGAATGAAAGCTAAGATAACTACTGACCTTTTGGCCCTGTCTTTAGCCTAAGACTTCAAGACATTTTCACCATTAAATTGCCAGTTTGTCTCCAGTGTTGCAGTGAGATGGGCACTGTTGGAATGGGATTTCTTCTGCCTCATGTAGCCACTTGAATTTACTCATCTAGTGAAATCCAGCCATCTGGTTCTCTCTAAAACTACCACATAGGGCTCAGAAACTCCAGGGAACAATCAACTGCTTCCCAATGTGCTTGTGCTCACTGGTATACCAAGTTATCTTGTGGAGGTACCTGCCTAACTTAGGCTGAACACCTGACTTTGAAGCACTGTTTCACATGAGATGAATCATTTCCCTAATGGAGAATGTCTTCCTGAACTTCAAAAGCTGCAGCTAAAAATGTAGACACTTAATAGACAATTCTATAAAGATACTTGCACTTGCTGTACTGTAGCACCTGACTTTCCATTGTATTTGCCTCAAACAGAATTTACAGCTTTGATGGACACTTCTGTTTTTTCTTCTGTGTGTTTGTTTTAGTAGCTAACTGAAAATCAATTTCATCACCTACAACATGGAGTCTTTCCCAGGGTTTGTCCTTCAGTGACTGTGTTACTCTGCTAGAATAAAACCTTGCAAAGAGCCTTTCTTTCCTCTATCACTGCACCAGCTGTGGTGACTGTTGAGTGGAGGTCTGACAGCATTGCCTGAATGTTCACTCAGCTTGCCTTTCAACGGGAGAGGCGTGCTGGGGACAAGGGACACTTTAACACCCGCATTTTTACCAGGGTGTCCTCTGAACACTCAAGACCACCTCATGTGCTGGTGACACATAAATACCTGAATCAGTTGCATTATTCCAAAGCTAAATCCCACCCCAATCACAACAAAACCCCAACGTCCATAGCAGGAACTGCATCTTAGATTCGGGTCAAGAATAGCTGTGGCTCTTGAGTATTCTCGCTGTAATGCCCTTTTGATTTTGATTGAGTTATTCTGCCTCCATGGCCTATCAGGAAGAGTGTTGAGTTTTAGGGCCCACACTTCAGCATGAACACCAACAAGGAAAGCAATATTTTTGCAGCTTTTCTAGCTTTCATAACACAGTACTTGAGAATCTCAGAGTCCTTTTTTACCAATGTTTTTTTAAGAGGCTCACTGAAAGGGAGCAGCTTCTGATTTTATTCCATTTTGGAGAAAAGTGTGCAGCTCAGGGGTCATATTTTGAAGGTAACACCATCACTGTGGACACACAAGCCCAAGTGAAATTTTTAAAGCACCTCAGACTCTAATTTCAGATGAAAAATTATGCTCTTTGTGTCTAAGTGCTTCTGAAAATCCCACTAGGGTCCCATTTGCTGATTCATTGCCTAACTTGCTTGTAAATTCTGCTATGGCTTGTTCAAGGTGACATACAACTTTTGAGTTCTACTTTCCATCTTGTTCTCTCCTAGCTCACTTTGGTTTTCGTCACTGATCTTTTTCATCCCTGGCCCCAAACCCAAACTCATTCCTAAGGTCCATCTGGCATGAATGCATCACAGTGTGATGGGGTCTGGATGATTTGCTGACCATTTGCTGTTTTCCTCTGTGTACAGTAAAACCCAAGATGCTCTCCCTCACAGCCCTACACTCACTTTGCATTTTTTTATTAAAAATATCCCCACAGTCTTGGTACTCTGTTATGGGTTATTCATATTTGAATTAAACATTAAACACATCCATGTGAAACAGGTACCACAACCTTTCCAGGCAGCTGCTGAACCACAGTTTCACCAGAAAGCTAAGGAAAAAAAAAGTTTATTAATATCCAGCATAAATATTTCTTTCAAATACAAACAATTCCTGTTTTCTTCTACCAGTAAGATACTTGGAAAATCTATCATTGTTTCTTTTCTAACCACTTTTTCCAGACTCGGAAACAGCAAAGAATTTTTTTTTTTTCTCTTAAGAAAATAAAACCATTTCCTCATAGCTTTAAGCTATGATTTGTTTGTAACAAGCAAAGTTGCTGTATTTTACATATCCCTGATTTAAAATTTGGGGGCGGCGGATAAATACATATAATAGAAGATGGCACTAATAAATGAGAAATGGTTTAATCCACCAATTAAATATCAATTTCTGCCAGGTCATCTCAGGAGATGTTGGCCTGCTGCCTGTAAGCTACTTCTCAAACACCTTGCATGCCTTTGACAATACATACAGAATGATGAAGCTTTCAAAAAGAAAATATCTTCTGAATGTCAGGAGGGACTAATTTCCTCAGTATCCTGAACAATTTTCCAAAGCTATAAAGTATTATACAGGAGAATTAGCTCATAGCTGTGCTGTGATTTCCCTAGCCAGTAAATTCAAGATCTATCTCTGCATTTGAAAATGTTTTATAATAGGAAGTGAACTCCATAATTCATAATCCCTTTCTCTCCTTATATGAGTCTAAAATTCAGCTCCTCATCTTTGGTGAGGCAGATAAGCAACAGTGAAATCAAAATAAAACTTTTCATTATTTCTACGAATTGTTGTATCCTTAGAAGAGTTATCTGGAAAACAAACAAAAAAAAAGAGCTTGTGGGTTACAAATAGTTTAAAAAATAAGTGATACAACAAACAAAAAATTCCTGTTGAGAAACTACTTAAGGTGGTGCAGCCAACTTTAGACACCAACAAGACACTGATGAAAAAAGCATAATAAAAACTTGCTGGCTTGAAGGACTTGGAAGAGGGAGTACAGATCTGCTTCAGATAGTTTTTGCCACTGTTTTTAGTAATGTTGACTTCTTTCTTCTTTTAGTGATGTTGACTGCATGTGAGACAAGGATCAGAAAAGAATATGTGGCTTCTGTGATGGAAATGATTATTCATTTCATATTAACAGAGTGGCAGCTGATTTTGTGGAATAACAAAAAAGCAAAAGAGTCACAAGACAAAATATGATTTTTTTTTTAATGAAAACAAATTTCAGAGCAAAAAATCTTATCAAACAGAAAAATGAAACAATATTTCTACCTTTTGAAAAATAAAAAGCAAAATATATTTCCTGACCAGCTGTGATCAATTCAGGCACACAGATACTGGTGAATAAAGGAATATATGGCATTACTTTGTGGAATGCATTACTTTCAGGAATAATAGAAAGAACTTTAGGTCGTTTAACAGATCTTGAAAAAATATACATTACTATAGCATTTAATATTAGATATCATTTTCTCTCTGTTGCATATTGTCATACAAGTTCTGTCTTAAAATGTACATTTTACCCAGCTTTCTTTAGGCTTAACAAAAGATTTGCCAACAACTATACTGAAGAAAGCTAAAAGGAGCAGTTAATCTTCTGTAACACATGAGATCTCCCCAGTGGTCTGCTACTGGGCAAATGCAATGCTACCAAAATAAAACAAATCATAATGGCAAATTTGTGCAACCACACATTTTTTCTGCATAAACTTCTTGGTTTTCCTGTACAATTACATCAAAAGACAGTTTACACTCTTAAGGTATTTCAAAGGGAAAGCAGAAAGAAGGAGTACCCAGCTTCCTCTGGAAACAAACTTTATGCAAACCCTGTCACTTCACCTTACCTCCCCAACAAGAATTCAAACCTAGTTGCTTATCAATAATTAAATGCTACAAGGTGCAATGGCAAGACCTGTTAAAGCCTGACATCATGTTGCTGCCATGTAGTAGGCACCTAAACAATTTCCTTCTGCCATGGCCCCAAAATGTGATGAGATCTTTGCAAGTACAAATTCATGGTGTTACTATTCATATAGAGCTGAGTAGATCCAAATGGGCAGTGTAGTCAGCATGTGGAACCTATAGAATATGGTCAAAACAAAGTTGAACCTAAAAAATGCTCTTCAGTTTATGTAAATTATGTAGCTTCAACAACTCTAAAGAATTTACAAATTTATGTCAAATCCCACTTGTCAACCAACTGATCCATAATGCTTACCCATAATCTGTACACTTCCTCTAGATTGTGGATGACATGCAGAGAAAATTCACTAAGCAGTAAATAACATCTATTGCTTGACAGATATTTTCTTCTTACACATAATATCTAGATAAATAGTAACATAAGAGTCTTATTCTCCCCAGGATTTTCCATGCAAATGAAAGAAAGATATGTGCTACTTGGGTTGTTCAGAACATCCAGCAGCTCTGCAGTATGCCAGCAAAGCCCAGCTCATCTAGCTGGTTCAGTGAGCATTAATATTCATTAAAAAGGATAATGAAGTGATGTAGCCCTGATTTAGAGGTCTGGCAGGGAGATGGTGGCAAGAGTCAAAGCTGGCCCCAAATTCCCTATCTTAGTGCTGACCCAAGCAGTAGGTGCACGAGCCACAGCTCACCTGGTCCTGCTGTTCAGGTCTGCTCCCCACGAAGAGCAATGGGGTCAGGGTGAGAGCCACTTCCATCTTCATGACTTTTCACTATGACATGAAGTTGTGGCTTGCCATGGACTTGATAAGCTGCCTCACTGACACACTGGGGCCAAAGTTTTAAAGACTGGGGAGTGAGAGGCTGGAGAGCAGTGCCATGGAAAGGGAGCTGGGGGTCCTGGTTGATACAAAGATGAGACAGGAGCCAGCAGTGCCCTGGCAGCCAGGAGGGCCATCCCTGTCCTGGGGGCATCAGGGACAGCACGGCCAGCTGGGCAAGGGACGGGATTGTCCCTGTCTGCTCTGAGCTGGGGCAGCCTCACCTCCAGCGCTGGGGGCAGCTCTGGGGGCCACAATATAAGAAAGACTTTACACTGCTGCAGAGTGTCCAAGGAAGGGCAACAAAGGTGGTGAAGGGCCCTGAGGGGAAGGGTGTGAGGAGTGACTGAGGTCACTTGGTCTGTTCAGCCTGGAGGAGACTGAGGACAGACCTCACTGCAGTTACAGCTTCCTTGGGAGGGGGAGAGGAGGGACAGGCACTGATCTCTGCTCTGTGGTGACAGTGACAGGACCTGAGGGAATGGCCTGAAGTGTCAGGGAAGGTTTAGGTTGGAGATTAGAAAAACATTTTTCGCCCAGAGTGGTTGGGCACTGGAACAGCTCCCCAGGGAAGTGACCACAGCACCAAGCCTGGCAGAGCTCAAGGAGCATTTGGACAACGCTCTCAGGCACACGGGGTGACCCTTGGGGATGGTGCTGGGCAGGGCTGGGAGCTGGACTGGATGACCTTGTGGGTGTCTTCTGACTTGGCAGAGGGTGTGGGGCTGTGATTCTCAGTAAGCAAGGTTCAGCCTTGAGCTGGGCACAGAGTCTCTCTATTAAACACCAGGGGATAGTTGTAAGCCTAGGGTATTGTTATACCCACTTCCCAGTAAAGATTCTTCGATGACAAGCTACAAGTCATTTTGCTCTCAGGTGTCCTGAATTTCTGCAGCAAGGTTTGTAAGATTAGCTGGGCCATCAGTGACACCAAAGCTCTCTGCCTTGAAGATGAAGTCACAGGTTCCAGTCCAGCTCTAGCATGTTTGTTTATTTTTTCACTGGCTGTTTAATATTTAATATATAAACACTATTTAGAACAAGAACAGGAATTCACAACTTACCCTTTTTAGGCAAATTTCCTCATAACATTATTAAAGGCTTTTGCTGTTCTTGTGTTTTCAGGCATTTTTAGTGGCTCTTCATTTCTTTGCTGCACAAAAGGGGAAGTGTCTCACAGATGCCAAGATCATCTCTAGTTTGGATAGTTTCCTGATGAATAGTTTTGAACTTCTTCAGCATTAAAAGGTTTGTGTGAGGGTGTTGACTGTCAGGGTGAATTACCCCTGGCACCTGAACCACCTGAACCACAAATTAAGTGATTTCTCTTTCCTGTTAATTAATAAGATGGTCTCATAAAAGTAGGTGATGCTTTTTTTTTTCTCATTTTCACAGATATACCATAGGTATATTTTAAAAACCTTTGACAGAGTTTTTCAACAAACTAGATAGCAAAGCAAAACAAATGATCTCTGAGTTTGGACTCAGGTAAGACAGAGATGAAGGAAGGAAGGAAGGAGCATTTGGTGGGATGAACTTCAGATACCTTTGTAACTTCATCAGCCTTTGCAGACCTGAGGATTCCTGATTTGTCCTCCTTAAGTGGCATCCTAAATTCTAACTACATGCATTTTTAAAATTCAGTTGAGAAGTGTTCAGTGATCCCATGTTCCTCTGTCTCAGTTTTCTTGTTGCATGTAGCTGGCATCATTTCCCGCTTGTGGGTGGTGGTTTAAGAACAACTACTGAAAATTTGAAAGCTTTTGTTGTGTTAAACATTTCCCAGGATGCAATTTTCTTTCAGCTTGCTGGAGTTTGACTGTTGCTGCTGTTAAATTAGATCAGTATCAGCAAAAACACCAAATGGTAAACTGGGCATGAAGTTTTCACTCAACCAGGAAAAAAAGAAGGATTGAAAATGAAGCAAAGAACGAATAAGAGATAGAATAAGAGATAAAAGTGAAGGAAGGAGGGACAGTTTTGTCCTTCTGAGTCCTAGAAGTTCATATCCACAGCAATAACTTATTATTGCAGTGCTTGATTTTTTTAGATGGTAAAAAATAGTTTCCTGCAAAACTTAACTTTTATGGTACTGCTTCAAGTAGGGTCCTTAATTTCAGTTGGAAATATAAACACTTATTCCAGTGATGGCATTGGAATGACAAATTGAAAGAAACATGAGATGGAAAAACACTAAGTGTGTGTTAAGAACGCTCAATTGAACTGAGGAAACAAGGTAGCATCCCTCCAGAAGAGATCACTTGATCAGTATCTCAGTCCTTAGTGCTGGTAAGACTCTGAAAGGGTCTGAAAGCAAATTTTTCCAATTTATTCCAGCTGGATGATAAAAGTACAGCCTATATAGAAAGTGTATTTTTCTAGTGCTCATTAAAGGAACTTAATTTAGGAATAATGCTTTGGTCCTGCATTTAAAAAAACAACTTGAGAAATGTTTCCCATATGGAAACTGATGGGATTGTGTACTTTGCAGAAAAAAATCCCTCCCAAACTAAACCAGACCGGTCCAGTCCTGTTCTAACCTGAGGTTAGAGGAATATTTTGCGTGGTTCTCTGAGATACATTACTTCTAGGATTCTTTCCCCATTTTAAGTAAGGAAGGCTGGAAGACAGTCCATCTGATTTAAGCGATTTTACTGGGAATTTCTGCCATATTTTGTGCATGTTCCAAGTAGCAGTTGAGATATAAATAGCAGAATAAACAAACAGCTGCACAAGCAAAGTTGAAAAGTCAGAGACCAACAAGATTATCAGTTGTTTCTGCAGTACTTCCAGACTGCTAACATACCAAATGTGATATCATGTGACAAACAAATTCTTTATTGCCAGCAGCTTGATTTGGCATTTCTTCATTCCCTACTTACTCATTCTGAAGACTTTTTCTTCATATTTTCATCCTGAAAATAGAGAAAATTGTATTAAATCCACTGACAATGATAATCCCATGGTTTTGGTCAAAAATACTGGCTTACACTTTGCATTTCATTTGTTTTATGGTATATTTATAAATATAAGGGCAGTTATATGTTGAGAAATGAAAGTCCAGAGGTAAAATAAAATGTTCCCTCCCTTCCAAATCTACCTTTATTTAAGTCATGGGAAGATGTCTTTTATCCAATATTTGTGTGCAAATACTGTTTATGACAAAATAATGAGCAGGCAAAAGACTCTCTGTATCCCATATTTGATTATGAATACTACTCATTTGGCATTTCTTCCTGACTATAAACACTAAGAAATAGACAATGCTGCATAATGAAACAGCTAGAATAACGAGAATGCCAGTCTTTTAATGCTCTCTACAGATGCAAATAAGTTAAAATGCATTTACTGACTGCTGAATAACTACCTGTCTTCACTGGGTTTCAATCTGAGTTTATGTCCTCTAGTTCACAGGAATATTTTTTTTATTAAACTGAGTCAAAGCCTTTTGGTTTTTAATGGGCTATAGTGTATGTGACCAAAATGTTTAGATCTGTTAACATTTTCCAGAGCTCTGGTGCAGAAGATGATTTATGATTCTTACTTACAAGGACCAAAGTCTCTGCTGAAAGTGCTGTGAAGAATCACATTCACTTTAATGTCTTGAAATTAAGCATAAAATTGAACTTCTTTCATTTATTTTACTGCCACTTTCAATAGTGTAGTAGCAGCATCTGAATGCATTGAATTGGTGTTCAGTCATTAATGTGCAAAGGAAGTTAAAGTGTATTTTAAAGACTCATTGCCCAAAAGTAATTTTTAAGCTGTTTTGAAATTCTTCATGTTTTGACATTATTTATGTGTTTTGACTTATTTATTTCAGTGGGAATGGCCATTTGCCCTTTAAATGTTCCAGTCCTTTTTAGAATCCTGGTAGTTCATTTTCTAACTTGGGTGTAAGTCTCCTCTGATTCAGGTTCTCATGTCAACACTGAAGTGCTTTTTCATTGTTGTTTTCTTGAGTGATGGTGTCATTTGTGAATCCTGTAAGCATGACTGCAGTTTGAAATTGGAGAGAGTTAATCTAGGAACACTTATTCTGCTACTATTAAACCACAGTCTCATGGGATGAGCTGAGAGGAAAGTACAGGATGCCCAAAACATTAACTATATTGGACAAGAAATTGGAGCCCTTTGAGCTCTTTCCAAGTACTTGTGATGTTTGACCTATCCATTAGTCATATTTGGTCCATGATCTCCGGAGTATCCTTTATAGGAGGTGAGCTAATAACCGCAACAGATGGATAGTCAGCTAAAACACTTAAAGGGATACAGCCTATCAAAACAAGATGGAGTTTCTCTATATTAATAGTTTAAGTAATACACTAATATGCCAATTACCAATCTCAACATACTGTAGAGAGGGAATGGGTATCATTATTCCCATCTGACAAAAATGATATCCAGCATCCCAAGGTCACCCATGCCATATGTTGCAGAGTTAAGAATAAAACAAAGGTCTAAGAAAACATTGCTTGTGATCAGCCAACAACAACAGCCTCTGTAAGAAACTGCTTTCTATCTAAAGAGTTAAAGGCAGGGGGGAAGGAGGGAAGCAGAGCAGTGCAGAGAAGGGACAGAGAAGCAAAATGAGGTGACTTCCCCAAGGAAATTCAGCGACCTTCCTTCAAGGAAATTCAAACTCAGAATTTGCGTGCACCGCTCACAGTCCTGTTCACACCCCCACTGGGACATCCATGGTACACTGCAGGAGAATGTGTTATCCTGAGTGTTGATGTTTATGGCACTGAATATCCAGGCCACCAGAGGTTTCAGAGGACTGTCCTCAGACAGTGTCAGGCAAGAGCTGGAAGATGTTTCCAATACTTTACTCGAGGTCCTGTGAATATTATTTTTTGTCCCAGTCTCTCTGTGCTAGTTGCTATTCCCCTTTCATTGTCAAGAGATTTCCTCTCTCCTCAGAAAATACTGTCAGTGAGTTCTCAGCTTAGTGTCCTTCACATTGCTCCTGAGAATTTTATTACTTAGAAATACCTTTATAAAATTGCAAAACTCCACTCAAAGCTTTTCTTTGCCAGAACACCTTACAGTAGTTAACAAACAGCCTGCCCTTTTTAAATCTTGCTGCAAAAGTAAGTGGTAAAATATTTATCTTCTGTCTGTGCCTAGCTGTGGTCCCCAGATTTATAAACATTTCGTATAAGACAATCCAGGTTAAACAAAAGAGTATCTGTGCACTATTGAAATACAGATATGCATTTGTTCATGTTTCTCTCTATATAAATCTGTTTAATCTAGAACATGATCTTTGGATGCAGCCAGCCAAATATGAGAAGAGATTTGTGTCAAAAGCACTGATTCAGAATTGTTCCTCAGCCCTTGCTGGGCAAGATATGCCACTGAGAAATGAACAGAACTTCAAGAAAAAACAGTTTCCTCATGTAACAAAAACTTGGCAGAAAGAATCAGTATGGGGCCTGTCAGGAGAGCATTCCTTTTTTTGTAGAAATGGTAATATTAACAGTAAATATAGATTAGTGCTGGTATGTTAGTCCTGGTACTGGAACTAGAAACTAGTAGAATTAAGAGGAAATTAAGTTTTCTTAAACATTTTAAAAATTATTTCAAATATTTAATGTTTTTTACATAGCCATGTGCACTGTGTTGATTTATTCTATTTACAGCAGCTAACATATCTTCAAGATGATGATTCTTATCTTATAATGATATATGTACCAGGGTTCTTGTTTTGTAGACAGAGATTAGGTTAAAATTTGTAAATGCAGAATTTTTTTTTCTTCAGTGCATAATTTTGGTCATAAACACTGAAAATAAACACACACTTTGACCTCTTACTATAAAAATAAGTTACAAAACCAAAATTATCATGGACCTCTTTCTCTAGAGATATGGTTGATACTATCAGGCAGAGAAATTTCTAATAGTATGGATACATCCTGACTCTAGGATAGCTAAAATCCATTTATAGAAATTTCTTTATTTTACAGGCACAACAGCATGGAGAATCTGACACCTAGTGTAGACTTTAAATGCTCATATAGAAGTAGAATAAAAATCTTGAGATGTGCTTACTGGAAGATTTTCTCATCTTCCATAATTTAAAATATTTATTACCATAATCTTTTATTTTTTCTATTCTACCTGAACGTCTGAAGCTCACATATCTGTATGAGACTCAAGATGATGCACCTCATGAAAAAACAAAGCTTAATACTTTGTCCAAAATAGAAGCATGTCATGCCTGGGAAAGGAACCTGACACTTTTTCTCCTCAACCTTTAATATCGTAACATTCACAGTAATGAGCCTCTTTACACAGGGCTTTGATTACCTGGGTGAGAAGGGGATGTAGTAGCTGCCATGGATATCACTGCAGTGAGCTCTTCAGATATTATCTCTTCCTATCAAATGCAAATCTCCAGCCAGATTAGGATTTTCTATGTCTCTTTTTCTATACATTGCAGTAAATCCTCTGAGGCAGTTAAAGGAACCAGAATTGTGGATTTTATTTCCCTTCACCAGTCCTGTGACATACATTCAGCTCAGCTTAAATCAAGCACTCAAGCTGAGCTGTCTGTTTTGCATGCTGATCTGCCAGTTGTCAGCAGCAAGCCAAATGGAAATCAAGACCAGTATTTCAATATTTGAGCAACTGTTATTGTAAATAATTTCAGGAGTGCAGCCTCTTAGGGAATGACTGGATATTGAAGGTATGAATGCTGTGCCTCTAAAGTGCTTACACAGCTGCTTGTAGACAAATGAAAGACAGAACATACCAATGCAGCAAACAAGACCAAAATAAGAAATAAGACAGAAAATTTTCACAGTTCACATGAATGTTTAAATGTCACCTATAGTGAGAATTGTCAATAACAAGGTTAATATCAGCAGCATTTCCAGGAAGAAGCTCTGATAAATTTCAGAGGAAAATGTCACCCTGTGTCTTGTCACTTGCTCAAGTTAATCTGAAGTCCCAAGATGAAACTCAACCTAAAGAATTCCATCTTGTTTCATACAATAGTAGGGCATTTTTTGTGGCTATAATTTGGTCTCAGTTGACTTGAAAATTGCCCCAGGCCACCATGAGGTGTTTAAAGTTGAAAATACAAAATACAAAAAAATTGCAACATTTGTTTCTCAATGGGATTGTTTTGCATAGTTCATTTTTCCCCATTCCCAGGCACTAACATGAACTTTTCAGGTCTGACAACACAATGTACCTTTTCAGGTTATGGCATCTACTCCACCACCCTTTGTTCAAAGTTCTTTTGAAAGAACTTTGTTCTTTTATTATATTTTAAATTAAGAGGAATCTTTAGGGAAATAAGCAAACATAGATAAAATGGGCTGTCTCCTCCATCTGTCTGAATAAGTGCAATTCAAAAGTAAAGCAGTGCTAATAAAATAGGGGAATGAAATACTAAAAAGGACCATTGAAAAGTGGAATAGAGAATAATAGCTTTGTTTTTTAAAGTCAGCAAGGGGCTTGCATGTTGAAAGTGTATAATGTCAAATGAGCCAGATAAAATAAGTATTTATCATTGGCTAACACAGACTGAATCCTGAATGGAAAGCAATTTTCAGTTAACTGGTTATGCTGCACTTACCTGAGGTTATGTTGCATAATCAATCATGAAGAAGTGTTATTTGCCTACTGTTTATGAGCCAATGGTTCCAATACTTATTTTAAAACTGAAATATTATTTTAAAAAGGAGGAGACTCAATGGCTAAACTTGACTCCCACTGCAAAAATGGAATAAAAGAAGTCTGTTGTCTCTGTTAATGCAAAATTTCAAAATATTTTCAAAATAAAGATTAGAGATGTTGGCATCCAACAGCAGAAAGAAACATGGCATTATCTTTCTGAACCAATTCCATGGTTACTTTTATAAAGAAAATTATTTCATTCTTGCTAATTATTACAGACTATGAGAGTCAGAAGAGGCCATTAAAGTGGTATGTAAAGAGATGCATGTAAATGGTTTGTATTCCCTCTTTGTATGCTGAGAGATGGTCAACAGCCCCCTAAACCAGCACTTATATTGCATCATTTGATGTCTTTTAGCATGTGTCCTGAAGTGGTTTCTCTCCTAGGGGAACCAAAATTTCACTCCTCTGCCACCTAGAACCCCTTTGCAAAGCTGCTCCAAGGCCTCGTGTTGTTCAGCTCTCCATGAGCCTGAAATTTATGGAAAAAAGGCAACAAACTTGATGAAAGGTCTGGAGTACAAGTCTGGGGAAGAGGGTGTTGGAGTTGCTTAGCCTGGAGAAAAAGAGGCTCAGGAATGACCTTATCACTCTCCACAACTGCCTGAAAGGAGGCTGGAGACAGGTGGGGGTAAGTCTCTTCTCCCAGATAACAAGGGATAAGACAGGAGGAAATACCATCAAGTTGTCCCAGGGCAGATTTATACTGGATATTAGGAAAAATTTCTTCAGTTAAAGCTTAGTCAAGTATTTGAACAGGATGCCCAGGGAAGCAGGGTCACCACCCCAGGGATATTTAAAAGATGTGCAGATGTGGCACTTAGGGACATGGTTTAGTGGTGGGTTTGGCAGTGTCAGGTTAACAGCTGGATTGAGGGGCTCAGAGGTCTTCTCCACCCTATAGGATTCTGTGACTGTAAGGGTCAGCCATACATAAATCTGCTCTGCAGCACCTTAGACAGGGTGCCTGGCTGAGACCAGCGATGCTGCAGACACCACTGATGGAAAAGGTGTCCTGGTACCCCAGTGGATCACCCCACACCCCACAGCCTGTTCTCACACAGAGACAGATGCAGCTGCAGGCCAAATACCACACATTCCAGTGCAACACAGACACAGTGTCTCATCCTGCATCTCCTTCCAGAGGGACATACTCAAGCATGATAGAATCAAGATTTTTCAGAAGGGATCCATGATTTGGGATATATATATAACATATATATATCCCATATATAACATATAACTGTGCTGAGCCTGCCCCCCCCAAATTTAAAGCCTTTACAGGAGGAGGGTCAATGGCAGTTTATCACTGAAGGTATGTGTCAGACCTGATTGCTTTTCAGTCTCTTGAGCTTCTTTCTTTACTAGTCACCTTCAGAATTTCTGCCTATTGCCTACTTTTCACTAGTTAAACAAACATATTCTGCACTCAGGGGCACAGAATGCAATTTGTGCTGAATTTACAATTGCTTGGGGCAAAGAGGTGTTGTCTCCAAAAAAAGAACTCCCAAAACCTTTTTAATACAAACAAATATTAATAATGCTCATGTCTTGGAGCAGTCTACACTCCCCATGCCAAAGTATTCAGTAAAAAATTAATATATGCATGAGGCAATGGGAGATGAGGTTCATAATAATTTAAAGCATTCTTAAAATTTAGCTTGCTTCAAGTAATAAATATAATGGATAATTGTATTATTTTGATTATTAATTACATAATAAGTTACATATTAATTATGTAATAATTACATAATAAATGTATTACAAATAATGACTGTATTTGTAAAATATCAGAGAGGACTTCTTTTTTTCACAAATATAAATATTCCAAATAAGTTGAGGGGAGCTGCCCATGTACTTACTAGTAGCATGTGCACAAGGATCTGAGGAACAATTGCATAGTTGGAGGCATTATTTTCAGAAGGCAGCAAAGATTATTTTAAATACAGCCACTGAATCACCCTAGAATTTCAAGCATTTTATAAAAGCTAGCTAATTATACTTCTTGTTAATGAACCCTTAATCAGAAGAGCTCAACCTCTTTTGCAGTAATTAATTAATTTTCTCTTCTGACACCACAGTGAGGCAGGAAAATATTATGGTTCCCTCTTATAATTTGAGCAGTGCCTCTTTTCAGTGGTGCTGCAGTCTGTGCTGCCTCCAGCAGCTGCCTCAGCAGCACACTGAACACTGCTCCCTTGCTGTGTGCCTTTTGCAGGTGTTGGAACTGTTTCCAAGCAGTGATATGTAAGAAAGTCAGAAACAGCACCTGACAGTGATGACTTTGGAGCACGGAGCTGAGCAGTAGGAGAACATTTTTGCTAAAGAATGTTAACTAACTTGTGAGGCACTTCTACGGTCTCTTGCAATGTCTTTATTAAAGCAGCTTCAGACACAGCAGTGGCTGTTAACAGAGTTCATTGGCACCAGGGTGAGCAGAAGGGTGGTGCTAACAGAGACAAGAAGTGTTACAAAGGGAACCGAGCCTTGTGAAATAGAGAAAGCAATTCCCCAGGAAGCGCTAATGGGTGAAAGACATGCCTACATCCCAGTATGTCCTGTGGTTGAAACCCTCCTGCTAACTAATGTTGTGCTAATTAAATAAGGTGCAGTAAGATTATTGCCATGGTTATTATGCATTGGAAACCACTTCTCTCAAAACTTATGCAAGAATTTCAAAGTGCTGGTGAAAGAGCAGTTGGCATTCAAGGAGCCCACAGGAAATGCACGGTGTGTTGTGTTGGGCATTTGTGACACAACAGGAATGGACATTTTCCTCTTAACCCTGCCTGCAGGTACAAGGCTTGAGCTGCACACCTGGTAGTTTTGGTTACTGGGTATTGTTCTGCAGCTGCTGGGCAGCATTTAGTGATGTGTCTGATGTAACTTACAGGCACTGCGCCTGGTGCATCCACTCACACCAGCTGCAAACTCTTCAGGCAGGACTTGGGACTGCTTTACAAAACCACCTTGATGACACTGCTAATATGTTTCATTCCCCATTTGCCCCTCTGAGCAGTTTTCTACAGCTGCCACTAAGAAATGCCAGCATTATTTGGGAGATGAAAGGAAAAGCAGCACCTACATTCCGGATATTTCTGAAAATACTACTCAATCACCTGCTGTTCTCCTGTTAGCTGTCACCACAGCTTATCTTGGGCAACTTTGCAGGGAAAGGGCAGAAATTCTGACTTTTCTCACCTCATAAAATAGCAGGTCCTTGACTTCTAACTTCTGTCCAAGGTCACAGACAGGGAATATTTGATAAGAGTTAGCCAGTAATCCTCTCAGAGATAAGGATTCCCTCCTGCAACTGGATACTACAGGGATTTCAGTGGCAGAAGAGGATCTCATCTGCTTTGCCTCTCCTATTTTTCCATCTTCCTAGAATGGAGCCGTAAAAATAGCTTTGGATGCTTAAAAAAAATCCTTGGAACATTTCTGGGAGTCAATGACTGAGAGGATCCAAGACTGTGAAGAAGAGAGAAAGTGTTTCCTGGGGTGATGTCAATCAAATACCTTTAGAAACAGTGGCTTTGGCTCATGGCCAGCATGGGACAGTCTCTACTGATGGCCCACTTAGATGGGGTTCATTGTTCAAGGTTGTCACATACCTTCCTCCACTCTTTTTTCAATCAAACCAACTCTGAACAATTGATACACTTTTCTTGCAAATACAGAATGGCATCTATTGAGGCATCATTGATGAATGTAAGGGACTTCTTTTTCTTCACATCCAAAGGTATATAAAGCCATGATAGAAAAGATTATGCTATATATATTTTAAAAAATAATAAAAACAGTTGGGGAAAAAAGATCTCTAAGGCTGTTTTGGAGCTTGACCCTCACCAAGTTCAGTCCTAGCTCTGCTGCAGAGTTTCTTTCAGGTCATGAAAAATTCTACAGTTCATACTGAATGAAGAATTTTCTAAAAACTCTCTTCCATCAAGCCATTTACATTAATTTCAGAGAAATAATTTAAAAGGTTCTTAAGAGTAGAAGCTTATTCTGTGTGCATTTACTAAGTCAATTAAATACACCATACTCATGCAAAAATAGATATATAAATGTTGCATGTATGTATGTATATATGTATAAGGATATGCAAATATATAATAGATATAATAAATAAAAATCCCTCCTCTATTTCATGTTGGGTATTCCAGTCAGGACACTCTAATACTCTGCCTTTCTTAAACTCTCCACTTGGAATTCAAAGAGGAGAAATGGAATTGCATTTCTTTTCAATTGTAAAGCTTATTCAGCACCTTTGGTTCCAGAGATGGGATTGGTACTTTGTCAGAGCAGTAATTTAATGCAGATCCACATGCAGGAGCTCAGACTAAAAATGCTTCATCAACAATGCACTGTTCCCTCCTCCTGCAGTGTAACTGCTCTTCAATTTACTGAAACCTGAAGATGATTCACTGGGAAGAGAGAAAAAATCATCTTGTCTTGACAGTTATTCATAACCCTAAAGATATAGGGACAAATCCAAAGAGATCTTAAGGACCTAAAGCAGTGATTTGAAGGACTGAGCTACAAAGATACAAAAGTACTGCACTGTAGTCACTTAAACTGGAATTATCTACACCCCCTCAGTGGCAACAAGGACATGTACGTCTTGAAAGTCTGAAATAGGCCTAATTGTGTATTCTTTGAACTTGACTAACTCTATTAAATATTACTATTATTATAACTATATTAAATATTCAGATCCTTCTTCTATAATTCACCTGATAGTGTTGTAGAGAAAACTAGCTTTTGATTAAAAATAAAATTAAAACTTAATACAAAAAATCAATACTATTGCTCTACTACTTGTATTTAACCTGACAAGCTGTATGCTTTATTTTTCAAACAGTAAGAATCACGATTTAGCAAAAAAATCTCCACAGAATTTACTGCTTCTACATCATCTGAGCACCTTGCTCCACAATTCTTAGAGAAATGTGTGTACATGCATAGATGCCAGCCTGGAATTAATTAATAAGTTCTTTTTTGGCAGGATGAATCAAAAAATGCAACCTAGGAGGAAGATCCATCTGGCTATTTCAGGGCCTTGATAAAGGAGAACTGCTTTACTTTGTATTTGTTCCAGAACAGACATGCAGAGCAGAAGAGCTGCCCAAACAATTGTGAGAAACTCAGTTGTGGGAAACTTCTATTTCCCTCCCTACTCTCCTAATGCTCTCCCTGCCTGAACATATCTGTAGCTGGATATAAACTCTGTATTTTGACAAGGCCTCTCAACAGGTTTTCCACAGGGAGACCTTGTTCCTGTGTTTAAAGCCTCTCACTGGGTGTGCATGTTTAGGCTTAAGATTGTTAAATACATGGCTGAAGAGATTTTGTGTCTGGCTCACATCGCTGCTCTTGAGGAGCCTTGACCTCATCTGTTATTCAACTCACCTTTTTTGCAGGTCTTTCCTTCCAGCCTGAATTCCTTGCCTGACTCTTCTGTCCATCAGAGATGATGCCCTCCAAGACACTTTTTTAGGAGACTCCTCAGCATCCATGCTGAAAACACCACGGAGGCATGAAGGCGACTTACTCCGTCACCACGCATTTGGTGAAGGGGAATCACAGAGTCTGGAAGACACCTTGTCCACACACTTTATTCAGGGGCAGAAACACATGGCTTTGGGAAGGAGAGCAATTCTTCCACTCCTCCTGTGCCTGGATCACTGGGCTGGGAGGGCAGCCACGCTACCTGGAACAGGTTGGTGCAGGCAGTGTTGTAGGCTGTGTCCGAGCCTTCTCTTCCCTCTACAGTGCCCTGAACACCTCTGGGGGAAGACTTAGCACTTTATGGAAATACTGATTTTCTGGGACAAGAGCTCAACAGGAAAAGGCCCAAAGTCAGCACTCTGCTGGAAATGTGTCATCTATCAAGTAGAACCTACTCACAAAAGTTAGTATTTTCCAAGGTTACATAGCACAGCAGATGCTTATCTGCACCTTCAGTTGAAAAGGCAGATTAGGGGCTTATGAAAAGGAGAGTCACAGAACCATTGTGAGAGCTCCAAGCACAGGCAGTTCCTCTGTTAACAGTACCCTAACAAAATCCACTTTGAGTCTCGTTGAAGTTTGGTCCTGCATTTGTAGTCTGAGAGTGTATTCAAAACACCTCACACAGCCTGTGTACCCACTTGACTCTGTTGGCAGCCATCAGCCAAATTAGTTCCATAAAGTAGTTTTTTTCTGTGAGTTCTGGCTTTGAATCATAACAGAAATGGGTGCAATTCTAGAGTGTCACTGAAGGGTATCAAGAGGGCCAGTTTTGGCCAGATTGTTTCCAGGATGAGTCTGTTTGCTGAAAAGAGTGACAATGCTGAGGATCTGGTTTTCTTTCCAGGATCTTCAGGCCACCTAAACTGCTATCACCACCAGTAATTAGAAAACTGGTTTGCAGGAAGGACACTGGATGCAGTGGATTGCATAGAACTGGTTGGCAGTGGGAGGAAAGAGTAGGAACAGCAGACTGAGAGGCTACAACACAATCCAGGACTGGAACAGGACTGTGGACAAGCCAATACAAACTGGACAAGTGCTGGTCACCTTTGATACTTCAAGATGCCTACATGATCCTTAAAGCATTCTCTTTATCGTGGCTTTTTTGCTGCCTGTTGACAAGTTTGCAACAGAAAGATGAGTTTGAGGTGAGGGCTGGCCTGGGAGCTCATGTATGAAACCACTGTGGCTGAAGGGAAAGTCAGACTTGGCTTGCTGCTTCCTAGGGGAGCACGGGAAGCATCAGGCTATTTAGTTACAGTCAAATATTGCAGAAAGACTGCAGCCAGCTGCCCCCATTGTCCTGCCTTTTCCAAAGGTGTGACTGAGCTGTCAGAAAGACTCCAATACAGTTCACACAGTTTCAGGGTGTCCCATTAACTGAACTTCAAGCATTTGGGAAAGACAGGCAGATCCATATTAGTTATAAGGCAGAAAAAATGTGGCTGGATATGAAATCACTTTAAACCCCCTCAAAACACACAACACTACACAGCTACTACTTGAGGAAAGTATCAGGTGAAGTTCAATATCCTAGGTACATACAGTGGGAAACTTAATCACCATTAAGCCTATGGCAGAAGACAGTTTTAATGGTTTAATTACAGTTAGCACAGCAGCTTTATTGATAAATCACACACAGTTCACAAAACAAATTAAAGAAAAATGCTCTGTGAGTCACTGACCCTCCTGAAAATCCCATACTGTGATCCTTCATTTTTAGTACTGTCTTTATTGTCCCTAATATAAAAGATTTGCTTTCATAAAGGTTCCAGAATTTGGCCCAGAATAACACTGTTGTAGACTAAATAACAAGGTTGGGTTTATCTCACCAGTGACATTAAAGATGAACAATTCACTAAAAAACACAGGGGAAAATACACATAGAAAGTAAAGACAACATTTTATTTGTGCTGAGGTATCTTATTGTGGAATAGTCAGCTGAGATATTTGCAGTTTGTATAGTGGCATTTTCCAGTTTTATTGAGATTTTAAACAGTAGGAACAAGGAAATAGCAAGCAGCATCATTTACACGTCAGAGCACACCCAGAATACAGCAGCAAATGGCAGCAGTTACATTGAGCAGCTGCAAGAACCCAGAAGCTCCATCAGCCACATGAGAATGGAGAGTCATGCAAGCACCAGGAAAGTGATGCTAAAAGGGGGGATTTGTGATTTCATGTGAGCCCTCTCCTGACAAGGGAGAAGGATGCTTGCCAGTAGTGAAAGGTGCATTATTAGATGGAGAAGTGGGTACTGGCACCAGGTTCTACTGGTGAAGGGATCACAGCCATCCCTGCTGCCCTCCTCACACAATTTATGGATTGTGATTTTGGCCATCAAAGATGGGCTACACTGCTCTGCTGGCCACAGGAATGGGAAGGTGCTGCTGGGTCTCTTCAGGTGCTGAGGAAGATTTTGCCTCAGTTTATGATCAAATTTATGATTCAATCACAGGTGGGCCCTAAAAGACACTAAAGATGCTCTATGACAAAACAAACTCAAAACAAACACACTTTTAAAATGGACATCTGACATCTAAAGAATCAAAAACCCAATGTATATTGCAGGTTCTATGACTTACTGGAGGGGGAGGAGAAAACTGAAATTAAAATAAACAAAAAAAGCACTAATTTTTACGTCCTTACTTATTTTTATGCTTTGTGCAAAAGGAAGTGATACAGCTTATACTATTTAGTAGAATTAGCATCCACAGTGTCTAAGTAGTAGGACAAGCATATGCAATTACATCTGACTACAGAATAAGAGCACACAATTTCATCTCTTCTTTATGTTAAAGAAAGAGCTGCAATTTTAATTTTTTTTTTTATTTTTAGTGCTAGTGTATTTTTGCTGTTTGGAAAACTAAATAAATGGTTACGAATGAGCCATCATGTAACTCTTCTCAGACTAAGCTACAGAGAATAAATATTTAAATGTTCAACTTTCTGGTAGTAATTCTGGATAAGACAGATGGAGTTACTTTCAAAATTTAGGTGTAAGCATTGTTATGGGTCTAAAACCTCCTCTTTTCCTTCTCTACTCCTTAAAAACATCTCTTCATTCAGGTGCATTACATAAACAAATTCAAAAATTGCATATTCATGTAAATATGCATATCAAACAGCTCATAAGATGATTACTATAGAACAGCTACTGGGTTTTGTTTGCAAATTATAGCTATAAATTAAGATGAATTGTTAAAAAGAGATATTGCCATTCCCTATGGCTAATTCTAAAATAAATAAAATTATAAGTGCTGGATCAATTTGTGAAAGGTTAAATAGTCAAACAAGTTTGATCACGTTTGAAAATCCACACTTAGACTCCTGTTTAAGAAAGTGCATTGAAAATTTCCCTAAACTTACAGCAATTACTGATTGCTCTTAGACTACTACTAATATAGAAGTAGTACTTTTTGGTATTTTTGAACATATACTTTTAATCCATATCTGAATTAAGAAATTCTAGCAGTGGAGCAAAGATGTAACATGGCCAGATTTTAGTCGTAATTTATTCCACTTATTAGTAACTCTTATCCTACAATATCCATTTCTCTGAAAGCAATGACACTTTGAGAATTCAGGCATCTTTTAAAGCTCTGGATGTAGTCAGTGGGTTTTGCATGGGAATTATCTGAAGGATGCCAAAGGAAAGTGGATCTTTGTGGTGCTGGTGAGTGTAACAAAGTGCTGACTAACTTAGCCTACCCAAAAGCATCCAGTCCATCACCATCCCTGCAGGACAGGCCTTTGGGAATTACTAGTGCCTCACTCCAGATTTCAAGATCAAAAGTAGGATCAGTATCCACACACACAGAGAGTGTAGCTGATGTCATGATTTGTTTTGTTATTGCACTCAATATTGGGGAAAAGAAAAAACCAGAAATTATGCAAGTTGCCGAGTTGGCAGAACACTACTCATAGGTGCACTGCCATCTTCTGGGAGATTTTATCCAATTTTTAGTCAGATGCATTTGTCACTTAGTCCAGTCTCTATCCAGTGAGTGAAGATGTTGATTTCCAGTTAGCCACCAGTACAGCTAAAAGCTTTGTATTTTGATTTTATGATCTCTTGCTTGAGTCAGCACCAAGAAATAATCACAGGCACAAACTAGAGTTATGAGCACTAATGCACCAGACTGCTTAGAAAAATCTCTCTCATGGCCACAGAAGTCAAAAGATCACTGTAAAATATTATTTTCAAACAAAGTGCTTAGAATTTTTAACTAGTGGAACTCCTATCCAACAAACCAAAGGAAAACATTAGAAAGTATTCACATCCAGTCAGAGATTCATTATGACTTTGAGACATATTAGCCAATCTCAAAATAATTGAAGTTATTTTTCTTGATGACACACAATGACCCTCTGGAAAAGGGTGCTAATGTACATTCTTGGACATATCAATTGTAAATCAGCTTCATGAAGGGATGTGTGCCTCTAAAAATATTTTAATTCTGCTAATAAAAAGTCTAGATGTCCCAGATGAAAAGCAAACACTCCAGTCTTTTGAAACATTTTTTTTTCTCAAAAGAATTCTGTTCTTTTTTTAGAGAATGTAGAAAAGCACTGCCTAAAATCTCTTGCAGAAATCACATTAATCTGTAAAATCTTTAAAGCTAATGTATACCAAGTCTCCCCTTTACTAGGCACGCCGTCAGCCCTGCAGTGCAGATGTAAGGAAATAGAGAACAGAAAATTTTCCTCCGTCCTATCAGGTAAGTGTTATTAAGAGAAAACCTGTTTAACAAACTTAAAATATCCATTTTACTGAGTTTCAAAACCCGTTAGTAACAATATACCTTTCTGCTTTTTTTGATAAGCAATGGACACACCAGTTCCTATCAGTAATAGCAAAGAAAAACAAAAATGTATTGCGGTCTGATTTGTTTATAATCACCAAACTCACCAGGTTTCTTAACTCACACTCCCTCTATCTCCTTTAGCCCTAGGCTGGGTGTTTGTCAGGTGAGAAGGACTGCCACCAGCCACTGCTGATCCCATATCTGCTCTTCAGGCTAAGGAGCCATTCCCAGGGCAGTTTAGCAGTCGCTGCACTCAGACTCAGCCAGGAATTGCACTCGTCAAAACAGTTCTTGAAGGAAGTGCCTTGTCTTGAAGTGAAATGAAATGTAGCAGCCAGTACAGCTGACAAATGCTGGTAAGCTCAGAACAGGATGCACAGATCCCGGAGGGGTCAGTGACTCCCCTGCCACCATCTCATAACAGCTCAGGCTCTGACCAGGAACAAGGTTTCATTTGTTTAGTGGCTGTCTGCTACTAGCTGCTTTTTCCATGTCTTCACTAACTCTGACCTCCAGAGAAGCTCAGCTGGGGACTCTGCCCTGTGTTTTGAGGGCAAAAGTTAATTACAATCAATTAGGCTACAATGATGGTGTCTAATGAAAGCATCCCAGTGACGAACCTTCAGACTTTCTGTGACCAAGAATATCTGTGGCGTTCAGAGATGTCAACTAGAGATATGTTCCAACCACTGCTTAGTCAACAACTTACTTTGACCATTTTGTTCCTAAAAATGGGAGTCTCTGGGAAACTCTCAAAGATGTGTTAACTAATGGAAAAGGCTGCTGGACCTAAATAGCAAACTCTTGTAAAATACCTTCTTATTCTCTACTATTATCTACGCAGTCAAAAGAACCTTGCAGAGAGTGGCAGCCACTGGGCATAAAGAAAAGTTCACTGATAATATCAGGAATTAAATCCAACAGCAGTGTTTCCAAGGAAAGCTTATGCACACAAATAGGAATTCACTGAAGGAGGCATGTTTCCCTGAACAGTTATTCTGTGCCATAAATACCCTCAGAAAATTTAGACCTGACAGCTACAGTTGAGAAGTACCAAAGTTTGTTTTGGGAATGGAGGAGGACTGGGAGGAGTGGATTGTGATGCACAGAAATGAAATTATGATCTAAGTATCCATGCTCACTCATGTCAAATAAAAATGAGACAATTCAATTGGAAACTGGGACCAGATGCATTTCCAAGATCCAAGCAGGTTTCCGGGGCTGCAAATGAATGGAAATAATTTGTTGACCAGATCAAATCAATCCATTGTTTTGTCAAAGCCAGCTGTCAAAAAGTAACAAAGTAAACAAAAATTGTATTTTTCTAATGCTGATAGAGCACTGCTATCTACACTCTTTCAGGAAAGACAAAAAAACCCAAAAAACCCAGAAAAAAAAAATATTAAAAGGATTTAGAGACAAATTTGATTAAAAGAGGGATATAGAAGAGTAGTAGATCTGGTTTTGTTTCCCAGACAGTATTACAGTAAGCCATAATGCCCTTGTGCTGGAAAGGCCAACGTGTCCTGTGGGACAGCTTTAATATTCTCCTCTTTTGAGAGGAGATGTAGGAACCATGATGGCCTAGGGCACTGGACCTTTCCAAAACCAAATTTACAAACACTTCCCATCCACAGGAATCAGAAACAGAAAGACTGGAGTGGTCTATAGTACAGGGATTTTTAAAATGACCAAAACTATGACTACTTGGGCTCTTCATCCTTTTGGTTTCATCTGTCAATCTGTGATGGTCTTTGACCAACAGTAAAATTCAAGATGGCAGCTAACAAGAAAAGTTCTAAAAAGATTGCAGTTTGTAAAATAATTACAAATTGATTTTCTTGTTCATCGACAATTAACTCCTGATATCACTCTTGGTTCCAGACTACACATGCCACTCTGAAGAGTTTACAGAGGAAAAAGTGCTTGAACAACTCTCTCCATCACCTCACTTCAGGACCTCTGCCCTTGCACCTTGCCCTCCTCTCAGCTTCAGCCTGGCAGAGGCTTTGTCCTGGGCTTCCCAAACCTGCCCACCAGCTTTCAAGAGAGACCTCCTCTGGCTGGGAACTGCACAGCTGCCTTTGTTGGCCAGTGACCTCCAAACACAAACACACAGCTCATTCCCAGCCTGGGAGGAGAAGTCCTTCCCCCTCGTCCTGCCAGAGGGCTCAGACTGGGCTGTAGATTCTGGTTTTCTTTCAGCTCAAGTCCATTTGAAGTCCACAGACTTGTGTCACTAAAAGGAGACATCTGTCTGTCCTTCACAGCCAGCACAGCTTCAGCTTTCTTGTGTGCTAGAATATTTTTATGGAAGGGTCAGGAAAATACAAAGATGTTTTCATACAAAGTATTCTTAATTATTCTAATGCCTACAGCATTTATTAAAGATGCACATTCATTTGGTACACAATGAAAATTCTAGGGTTTAAGAAATATTTGAGCAACACCTACCTCAATATGTCAAAGGATGAAAATGAAGCATCAAAAATCATTAGATACTTTAGCAAAAGAAGCAGCATATTTTTTGCTGGCATTTGACTGTAAATGGCTTTCCAAGATTCATTAAAGAAAAAGTTTTATGACTGAATAGGAATAGATGCTGTAAAAAATAGTTGTTCCTTTACACCTTCAGAAATTGGAATTGTTATTTTAAATGTTTACAAAGGCATAGACTGGAATACAGTTTCACAGTTTCTAGTGAATTAATCTAGAACAAAAATGATTGCTCACTTTCCCACAGGAAGAAATCCTTATGTTTCACCCATGCTCCCTTTCCTGCATGATTAACGGATACTTCTGAACCAGCCACAGATGACCTCCAGTAACCATTCACAAGGGGCTAAAGTCATAAATAGATACACACTTAAAAACCTTTATCTAAAAGAAAAACAACTCTCAAATCAGCTGAGCAACATGATAGGTTTGCTTGGAACATATTAAGATATAAGGATTGACTCTTCCCACAACTTAGTAGAGCCTATGCAATTTTCTCAGATAATCCATGCAAGAAAAGCAATAAAAGATCTAATAACTAAGAAAAACAAAACAGATACAGTTATAAATATCTATGCTGGTAATGAATACAAGCTGGTTATATTTCACTGAGAGCAAAAACCAAAATTGCAGAGAAGCTTTATCATGACTTTCAAAGGGTAGTGCAGAGTGCACTATTAAGCTCAGATCTCAACACTAACAGAAAACTCATTTGTATCAGAATCAACAAAGTCTATATAATATAAACATCTATTAATAATAAGCAACTACACCAAAGGCATGGATAAATATAGCAAAAGACTATAAATATAAAAGACTGCATATAAGTGCCCAAAGAGGCAATGCTGGAAGTTAAATCTTATTAATGCCTCAATGAAATGAAAGTTACCTTCTATCAGCACAACAGTCTCTAAAAGTTAGGAGGCACCTGGAAATGCCTGTTGTGGTACAAGCTGCCCTCTGAAGAGGCAATCTATCCCCAGAAGCTGTATTCCAAGCAGATCCCTTTTTTCAGTTTTTCCCCTTAATTCTATGATTGTTGTGGTGACAAAGCAGAGTTCAAAGGTTTGCCCTGCCCCATTAATCCACTCTGGGCTTTATCCTGTTGCCAGTAACTCACACGTCAGGGTTGCTGGCTCTTCTCTCCTTCATCAAAGTGAGGCAGGAAGTAGATCTGCACAGGCAGGTGCTAAGAGTGCTGCCTTAATTTGGTTTGACAGAGAAGGGGTAATGAGTCAGGGAAGGTTTGGGGACCTATTAGAAATATCTTCTTCTCCAATTAAGGAGCCATGTATGTATTCCAGCTCAACTGGAAATGAACAGAGCAAGAAAACTGGCCAGGCTCAGAGAGGTACAACAGCATTTACAGTGTGATTCACAGATTAAATACTGGCTGGTGGGACACAGAGATGGAATTTATTTCACTAATGCTTGTGGAAGGGGCTAAACAGGTAGGCAAAGGACAGAAGAGTAAGAGTGTCATGTCCCTGACTTTCTCCTATCCCATCTTTCTCATTCAAACTTTAAAGGCTGCTTGAAGTTAAAACATGGATCTTGAAGCTTTCTAGTACTTAAGATAATTAGGTGGCACAGGTGACGTCAGATGTTAAATGCAATCATCATTTATACAGTGAATGATGAAGGTCTGCAAACCACAGATGTCTGGCATCTATTCAGGAATCAACTGAAGTATTTTGTTGAAAAATCACAGGAGACTCGGTGCAAAGTTTAATGATTATGTAGCTGCCACTCCTCAAGCACACTCATGGACTGGCTGATGAACATGTCAAAATTCATGTAAAATACATGAATTTACACAAAACAAAACATAACAAAGAAAGTTAGGTCCTGACTTTAAAATTAAAGTGGTTATATTCCACAATCTGGAAACTAGATTTGAAGTAAGCTCTGTGCTTAGAAGTAATCTAAAAAGAAATAATTTCCTCTAAGGAAAGAATTGAACTCCTAAGTATAAAATGTGGCTTGTATTTCTGCTATCAGCACACTGAACCAAACTGTATCTGAAAAATAAAGAAAGTATGGATAAAAAACCTGTCCGTCCTGACTAAGGAAAAAGAGATTTCACAGAACTAAAAGGAGTCAAGGGGTTAAAGGACAGGAGTTCAAAACACTTGAAGGGATAAAAATGTAAACTGATGTGTTCAAAAGAGCCCAGGGAAATTAGACTTTTGTATTCAAACACTGTCAGAAAACAAATTTTTCTGTTGCCATGGAAATTGAAATGAAACCAAAACCCATTCACAATCACAATGGAAGGGCAGGATTTGGAAATTTCCTCTGGAAGAAAGCTTCTAGGGGAAAAAAAAAAAAAAGACTAATTCAAAACCATAAAAATACATTGCTTCTGGACGATGAAACACATACAGGTGAGGGTCAGGATTTCCTTTCAGTAGTCCAGCTTACCTTTATTTACATAATTAAAATGTTAATAGCTATATGATAACAAATAAACCATAAAAAATTTCTCAGTACCACATGCAAATATGTGCATGATAAATTGAACAGGTCAAAAAGAAGCACTTTGACTATTACAATCGGAGAGGAAATAGGATTATTGGTGATTCTTTACAATTGGGCTGAGACCAAGACGAATCATGTGTGTATTGCTCACATACCAAAAATCATCTATACCAAGAAAAATTAGGCAAATACATCAAAGACTGGTAGTAGCTGCAGAATTTGCTCTCATGGCAGATTGTCCCTGTGTCTCACTCATGCTCCCAAGGACCATTTTGCTGAGTAAAAAATTATATTTCACTTTTTATTGACATATATACCCAGTTTTACCCTCAAAAGTCCTTCTTCCTTTTCCATGGGAAAATACTGGCCCATACCACATGAACCCCTCCCTTTGAGTCAAGACAGATCACAGCAGCAATGCAATGTACAGGCTGGGTCCCATTATCCTTGGCACAACTCAAGTTCCAAGGCCAGGGACACCTCAGGACACAGGTACGTGGCCCAGCGAAGTCCTTACTGAAGCCACAGAGTCAGAACCTCAGTGGAGCACATTTTCCTACCCCCAATAAACTGAAAAATCATTCAAGTCCTAGGTCAGACTCAATGGTCCTGGTCAGAGGTCTTTTCCAACCTCACTGATTTTGTGATTCTGGAATTTGGACTGCTGCCACAAGTATGGAGTCACTGAAAAGAGAGTTGGGTCTCCATCAAGCAGACAGTGATCAGGGCCTTTTCAGCTGCTCAGGCTCACTCCTCCCTTCTCCCACTCAGCAGAGAATAATTATTGTTATTCTAAACCTGGGTCATCAAAGCAATCTGCTCCCTTTACACAGATTTGGATCAGCATGACTGAGTTAGTGAGCAGCTGGGGCTGAGCAAGGGGCCCCAGGCAAACAGGAGGAGGAATTCTTGAGCCACTTCTGCCACCAACCTTTCATCTTCATTCTCCTTGGCTTGAGCTTTGTGCCCTAAACAGTACAGGAAAAAACCACAAACCTGCAGTTTTCTTGCAAAAGGCTTTCATATACAACAAGATTACTCTAACTGCCCAAGCCTTCTCTTCTCTAGACTAAACATCATGAATATTAAGTAATAATATTATAACATTCCCTCTTGAGCTGACACATCCATTTAAGAACACTACAGTTTACCAGCCATTAGGCAGTTACTGGTTGGTGCAAGTTTATTTTCTGAAGAGTACTCTATTCAAAATATACTTGCTAATTATTGCAGAAGAACACACATACCCACTTGTAATTATTACTTAAAAGAAACAATGAATTTGTCCCCGATCAGTCTTCAGTTAGATTCCCATCAAAGGAATCATATGATCAGATGGGGTCCAAAGGCTTTTCATGTGTTTTCTCTTTTTATGCTTCGTAATGAAGCTCTCCCTTATAAACTTGTTAAAATGGACTAATTTCCTTTACCAGGATGTGATTTTCTGGTAACTGCTTTTCATTTTCTGCCTTGAATAAAGCAGATAATTCATTTCTCTTTACCAATCACCTGAGTGATTGGTAAAGTGTCACGCACATCAATGGATCCATGACAGCAATCATGGAAGTGACAAAGATTTTCCTTTTTTTTCTCTGACTTCTCCAAGGAAATAAGCATTTTCCAAAGAATACAGCTACAACCGGATGAGAACAATTTCTTTGTGAATAGAAAATTCATTGAAAAAAGCTGTGACAGAGAGAGAAACCTTATATCTGAATCCAGCCCACAGTTGGTGGGAATATCCTACAAAACAAACAAACTGAACAAAAACAAAACAAAAAAGGCAGGAGGGATTTTGGAACAGTGCATATTTCATTGTGAAATTTTCTGAGAGCTTCTTGTTTCCAATGATGCTGAAATCTTGCATTTCAACATATTCTAAAAAAAATATTTTTTCATTGTGAAGCTTTTTTTTAATGTCAAACCAGTCTAAGTTTAATTAAATGCAAAAGAATTAACTCCTCCAAATCAAATGAAGCATTGAGTCAAAGACAAAAAGTTCAAAGGGTCTTAAATTACAGATTTTTTTTTAATTAGTTGGTTCAGCAACCAAGTAAAAAAAAAATTCTATTGTTTGGTGTAATCAATTATACTATTTTTTATATAACTATGACAGGACAGCACAGGGAACAATTACTTTTCTTCCTCCTCAAACTAGTATGTCTTCCTTTTTTCTCATAGACATCTCATTAAATAAAGTTCATGTTAAATAACTTGGGCAAAGCAAAAATCAGTTCTTCCAATAAGCACTCAATTTTTTCCACTTCTCTACACCTAAGTCACCATTTTCCCAGTGATGAGGACTTCAGTGCCCCACGCTGGAGCACCACACACCCCTGCTAGGGACAGAGTGCACAGACTGGGGGATCACTGCCACCCTGTGCAGCTCAAATGTCAGAAAGAGAGGCAGAAGACGTGACAGAGACCAGAAGTGCAGGATGACAGAATGGCTGGCACAGGACCACATGGAACTTCAGGCAGGGCTGCAGTTTTGTAGCCCCGAGCTGTTTCACTGTGGGAAGTGATCCCTGCTCCAGCCCGGATCCGTCCCGATGCTCCGAGCCCGCTGTATCGCCATTCCCGCTGTGGTCCCTTCCTGGAGGAAGCAGGATTGGCTGCTGATCCCTTCAGAACTCTTGTTCCCAAGTGACCACACCAAAGTGCTTAGTGTCCACTTTCCCAGCAACCGAGCTGCCTTCACACTGCCAGAGATATCTTTTAATTAAGGTGTCAAAAGCTGACAAGGTTGATCACAGACGGGGTTTCTCCATGCTGAGCTGTCTCAGACTCCAAACTCCTCTTTCAACCATACCTTTCAACCACTTCATTAACAAGTGGTTCATCACCCGACTTGCCAAGAAAAAGGAATCTCAATCTCCACAAAAGGAGTCAGAGAGAGAAATGAGTCAGCATTTTCTTTTTTTTACTTTTCCTTATGTTTATGTTCAAATGTCTATATAGTTTCTTTCTTGACGATTTCACCAAACAATGATCACTTTGATAACTGTGGAATTATTTGGCCATGAGAGTTACTATTCAAATATTTTTGCTTGCCTTTTTGCACCACAAAGAATCCAAGCATTTTTCTTCTCTTTTTCATCTTCATCCGAAAAAAAACAATCATTCAGCCCATGTAAGGCCTATTCCAATTTATTTTTTTTTCTTGTATGGTGGACTAGATTTTTGATGGGGAAGTCATCTGCATTTTAAAGGAATGGGACACTGAAATTATATGCAGAAAAACAGATTTTAGCAATACAAAGCACTTCTTCTGACCTTATTCCCTTCACCCTTTCTTTTAGTTTGCTGAATAGCTGGGAACATTGGATGGATTATAAAGCCTGGCACATGCTGCATGCATAGAAGGGGAGTGCTCGTTGCCAAAGCCCACTTGGATGCAAAGAAGTACAGAAGCTAAAAGAAAACAAAGACCACACTCTTGAGCTAGACTGTTCCTTTCTCAAGACAAATTTATCTCCCAGGTTACATTCCACAGCGGTTTATCCGTTCCATAATGACCACAAGAAGGGAGAAAGCACTTTGCAAAAGCTGTGCTAAGACACACAGCCCTTTTAGTTCCAAGCACAAGTGCAGGCTGGGCAGAGACTGGATTTAAAATAACCCCAAGGGGAAGGACCTGGGGGTGTTGATGGATGAGAAGCTCAGCTGACTCTGCAATGTGCCCTTGCTGCCCAAAAAGCCAATGGCACTTGGGCTGCATCCAAAGCACCGTGGGCAGCAGAGAGGGAGGGGAGCTCTGCTTCTGCTTCACTCTCATGAGACCCCACCTGCAGTGCTGCACCCAGCTCTGGGGTCTCCAGCAGAGGAAGGACATGGAGCTGCTGGAGCAGGTCCAGAAAAGTCTACAAGGATCATCAGAGGGCTGCAACACCTCTCCTGTGAAAACAGAGAGAGAGCTGGAGCAAAGCCTGGAGCAAAGAAGGCTCAAAGGTGACCTTAATTGTGGCTTTGAGTAGGCAAAAGGGAACTGCAAGAGAGCTGGAGAGGGACATTTTACCTGGGCATGCAGTAACAGGACCAGTGAGAATGACTTTAAACTGACAGAGGGGCGATTTAGATTGGATGTAAGGAAAAAAATCTTTACTGTGAGGGTGGTGAAACACTAGCACAATTTGCCCAGAGAACCTGTGGGTGTCTCATCTCTGGAAATGTTCAAGGAGAGATTGGATGGGGCTTTGAGCAATCTGGTTTAGTGGAAGTTGTCTCTGCCCATGGCAGGGAGTGGGAACTGGATGATCTTTAAGGTCCCTTCCAACCCAAACCTTTGTTTGATTCTCTACAGGAGTTGAAGAAAGGAAAAGCTACAAGACATGGAAGATAAGATTTTCCAAAAAGCATCTTTGCAGCACGTGCTCTCTACAGACATGGCTCTTGCCATCAGCCCCACTTTACTACTTCAGCAACCTTACAGTTGCTCTCATTACATCTCTTGTCTGTTTTCAGGTCTCAGGAAGCATTTTAACACCTGCAAAAATGGGCATTGGACTGAGAAGGACATTGTGGAGAGGGCACAGAAGGCTGCAGTCAGTGCCACCTGAGCAGCAGAAATCCACTGGTGCAGAGATCTCTCCTTCCCACCCATCACCTGGAGCAGGGAGCACACAACAGCTGTGTGGCACATCCTGCACACAGATCCCCTACCCCAGTCCCCAGATTCCTTCAGTGCTTATTTTCACAGGGACTCTCAGTGGCCCTAAAGGCTCTTGGAACTCTAAAGTTTGTTATGCCATTCCCATTCTTGCCCAGTCATTACTCCTATGACAAGGCAGAAGCATTTTTCTCCAAGGCAGAAAAGCCAGGGCAAAAGAATTTTGAGCCACCTCTCCAGCCTCAGGTCAGTATTTGCTTTCAAGGAACACTTGTGTTTTATAAACCCTTTCCAGATACCATAAATCCTCTTGGGATTAACTGACACATTAAATGGAGAACACAGATATCTTCAGCAGGTGACAAGACAATGAAACAGGCCAACAAAACCCAGCAGCTCTGCTGCAAGTGCCTTTGGCAAAGCCCCGCAGTCCCACCTGCCTGCTCTCCCTGCACACCTCTGGAGTGCAGCAGCTCCTGGGCAGATGAGCAGAGGTTACCTTTGCTGACAGGCAGCTGAAAGCCTGCACAATAATGCTCTGACAGCTGCCCAGTCAGTCTGCATAAGGCTAGATATATGAAATTCCAGAAGCACTAGACTCCCATTTAGAGCCAAGAGTACATTACTGCACCAGAATATGCAACTAGAACAGAACCAGATTAACACCTGGATTTTTATTAACCTCTCATTCACTGAACACTGCCAGAACTTTAGTTTTGTGGCTTGAGATACATGAAATGTGCCATACTTATGTGTAAATTTTTATGTTGCTTAGGAATGCTTCTAATGAACTTTTAAATTCACTGTCAAGACCGAAATGCTGAAATCTAACTTTTCCTTCACATTCAGTGGCCTAAAAGAAATCTACAGACAAAGATTGTCAATTATTTATTTTGATTCTTCAATTAAAAAAAAAAAAGCCAATGCAAAAGTATGTGATACCAAAGGCAAAAGTATAGAATATAAAAATAAATTATAAAAACTCCACACACACATACCACACCTCCATCCTACCCACCAGCCAGCTCTCTTTCTATACCTCTAACTGGAGCTAATTTAATCTTTAAAATACCCAGCAAGGAAAACCAGTGTGGTGGTTTGGGTAGCTGTGTTTTTGCCTTTAAAAAAGCCCTGGAACAACATGAAAATTACTGTCCCAAGGGAAGTGAGGTGTTTGCAAAAAAGTCATGTTCCCCTTTAACCACCTTAGGTTCATTCTGCCCTTCATTTCATTCAATTCTCTACATCACCACAGAACAGCAAGACTGTTATTCCATCCCCCCTACACACAAATATTTAGAGAAATAAGAAAAGAAGTGTTTTGCTTTCCACAGAGGAGACTTATAAAGCCGTGCTGTCTGACACCAGGATCATTCTGCTTCATAAGGAATTCGCTCAATGAGAATTCAACCAGCTTTTTGGCACCTGGAATTATTTATTCAGCACTTTTTTCCCCAAAGATACACAATCCAAATATGTAAGATTGCAACTGTGTAAACTGAAGAAATGAATACTTAGTTGTGTACTTGAGTTACACTGCCTAGAATAAAATTACCTCTCAGAACCTAAACCGCTCTTCAAATACTTCATTTTAAAAAATACCTAAAGTTCTAAAGTACAAAATTCAGGAGCAGGGAAAATGTCTTTCCATGAAATGCATGTCATTTGATGCTGTCAAAAAATAATATTGAACCAGAGAAAGTACTCTGAGCTCTTTCATGCTTATAGTTTCCAGGTTTCTAGGAAATGGGGTAGAAGCTGCACGGATGATTTATGGCACATGCAACACTTCAGAAAGATCCAAAGTCCAGTCAGCCTGAAAGGCAGCAACAGCATCACATCTAGAAACTGGCTCAGAGAAAAGCACATATGTAGCTGTAACTCAAAGCCTGTGGGAAGACAATACATTATTCCACTTCATGGAATGGGTTCAAGGCTAAATACAGAATTCTGTATTACCTGTGATTCAGTAAAAGCCCTTGGATTAACAAAACACAAAGTAGCCTTCAAATGGCTGCAGTTAAATGTCTGACACTTCAACTTCTTCCTCATTTCTGCTTTCTCTCCCAGGTCTCATAGAGGTAGAGGAGGGTGGCAACACCAAATTCAGTGATACTATTTTATCTCCCCAAAGGCTATTTCATACAGACCTCGTTATTTTCCTGCACAACCACATTCCTCTCTAGGGACAACTGGCTCCACAACAGGCCCCAGGAAAGGTCTGCTGAGCAGCCCTCGAGGCTACAGGGGTCCCTGAGCCTGCATGGTCAGTGTTAAATGGGCAAAGGAAGAAAGGGAAGCCTTTATACCACTGCTTGGGCATAGTCCCTTGCTCCCTCTCACCACTGATGCAGCTGCAATGGTAAAACAGCAGTGGCAGCTAAACAGTATTTCTGCAATTTCCCCACCCAAGCCAAGACTTTTTTTTTCCATCTTTAATGCTGCAATTCCAGGACTTGGCTCCATTATTCTATTTGTATTAATGCACAGCAGCAGATTTTACAACACATGACAAAGTAAGAATATTTTATATGGCTTACAAGCCAAGAAATAATGCAAATTTGGTTTATAAAAGTACTGTCAGCATATTGCACCTGCCTCTTTGCCAGCACCAGTTTGCTCCCTCTCATATTTTATTATGTGTTTTCTTAAATTACTACAGGAGGCTGCAGTAATTTCCTACAGGAGGAAATTCCACTTGCAGGTCATTACTGACTCTTAACAGGCAGCTAGCTTTTCTGGGGAGTCCAAATGAGATCACATGAAACCACACAGCATTGGTTCTCTCTCACTTAATGTTCTCCCACCACCACCAGCCCTCATACTGGGAACCCAAATCCTTGGCTAAAGGTTCATGGATCTGTTGGGGATGCTGCAAAGTCTCTCTCTCCCAATGGAATATGTGATTTGGAGAAAACTGATGGATGTGTGGATTAAAGAACCCTTGAGCTACAGTCCTTGACCTGATAAAAACACAAGCAAAGGCTTCTGTCTGCAATATATTCATTAAAAATATATGAGATGTAGGTGTTCTCTCAGCAAAAGTGTCATACCTTATCTGGTATTATATAACTAAATGAGCTCTGTCCAGAGGGCAGATACAATTACATATAAATTATATCCATGCCCAAGAAGCTCTGCCTTGACTCCTTACCTACCTGTAACAGCCATCAGCCTGTTCCACAGTGAATTTCCACTCTGTGCACCACCTGAGTTGTGCCAGTGAGCTGGGAGGGCACTGCCCTGAGTTAAAGTCACTAAAATCTTGTAACTTTTCTAGAGACACACAGTGAACTTTTCTTCTGCTAGACTGTGCTTGGACCACAGGCCCATCAGAAAAAATTAACTACAACTATGCACGAAATTAAAAGAGAAGGTCTCAGCAAGCCATGACATTTTGCTGTGCTTGGATGAGACACTGCAATTCTTGTGCAGCTGGAAAGGGCTGAGATGGTTTTAATGGCATCTGCTGTCTCTTGATTGACAGAGCATAAACATTTCAGAAATACAGGCAACAGCACTGCAGCCACACAGCACCAGACAGCATTATTTACTGACTGCGACCGAGCTACTGCTATCAGTCACAAACTGCACATCCAGCTCAGGGTTATTGTGGTTTCATTTGAGAAATGTCCTCTTCTGGATGAAGAAGTATTAGCAGCTTCACAAACACTGTCAGCTAATCAAAAAATATTAGAGAAGCTCTCCACAGCTTAGTGGTTTCTTGTCACTTGCTCTAGATGTTAGGAATACGGGGAAATGAATAAATGTATTAATACACAGCAGCCTGTCAGGAGCCCTTGGCACGCTGTGAGCCCGTGGACTGCATTTGCCAGTCAGATCTGCCTGATGCTCTCAGCAGTCCCTGACAGCAACTCATTCACGTGGGAATCAACAAGAAGTCTGCTTTTAAATGGTAATACTGCATTATCACAGAATCACAGAAGCAGCCGAGCTGGAAGGGATGCACAAAGATAATGAAGTCCAACTCCTGCCCCGGCACAGGACACCCCGGTTATCACACCCTGTGCCCAAAAGCACTGTCCAAATGCTTCTGGAGCTCTGTCAGGATTGGTGCTGTGACCTCTTCCCTGGGGAGCCTGTTCAGTGCCCAGCCATGCTCTGGCTGAAAAACCTTTTCCTGATATCCAACCTAAACCTGCCCTGACCCCACTTCAGGCCATTCCCTCAGGTCCTGTCACTGTCACCAGAGTGAAGAGATCCGTGCCTGCCCCTCCTCTTCCCTTCAGAAGCAGGCTGTGGACTGCAAATTTCTACCAAAGCCATAAGTGGTATTTCATTTACATTCCTGACACAAATGTGATGTTTATTTACCCCAGATTTATGTTCCACAATCTGAGCAACACCCTGACTCTTACAAAAAGCACTGCCTCTGCTTACCAATTACATCCTGCTGAGTTCTGCTTGCTGCTATCCGGGTGGATGGAATATGCCTTTCTGGATTCAGAAAGACCCTCATTTTTGGACATAACCAGACTGCTGGATTACAGGTGGTTGGGAAGGGGGGCCAGGGTAGGAGCAGGAGGGGATGGAAGGGAGAAGGAAGGAAAGGGGAGAAAAGCATTGGTGAAAAAAAAAATAACAGGAAATAAGTGAAAAAAATATGAGTCTTTCTGTCAACTTCTTTTCCTTTCTTCTGAGGTCCTCTCATGCTCCTCCACCACCCCTATTGACTGATTGCTTCCTGCCTTCTCCCATTTCTCTTTTCTAATTCCTTTACACTGTTCTTTTTTTCCTCTACTAACACACCCCAAAAACCAGTGGCAATGCCAGAGCCTGCCCCCAGCAAGGCAGGAGCTGTGGGCAGTGGGCTGATACCCCTGCCCTGCCAGCTGGAAGCCTCTCAGAGACAGCTGCAATGCAGTGCAGTGCTGCCTTCCCTTTACACACTAGGGAAAGCCAGGCAAAAGTGGATGCTCCTGTGGAAATACTGGATATCAAAAGGGAAGGGTTTGGCATCAAAGCAAAGAAACCAACAACATGCCAGTATATTGTTTGTATAAAAAAGAACAAATCTCTCCCGTACCAAAAGGGATGCAAGTCCAAATGGAAATCTTCTCTGTGGTTTGGTGTCTGAAATAGAGCAGCTGGGTGGTGAGAATTTAGGAAGCATTTTTAAAGCAAAAAAATGTGGTTCGGGAAAAAGAAAAACAATAGCCAATATACTTGTGTTGACATTGATATCACAAAACAACAATATGCCACTGTAGGCCAAGGAAGAAGACAAATTCAATAAGAAACAGCCCCCTAGAATGTGCAGTATCTCAGTCTTTGCTCTCATCTGCTTCCTTCTGGCACTCGAGGCTTGTGACACTGTCTAGCACCAGTGCATGGCACAGCACTGCAGGTCTGCCTTGAGAGGAATATTTTTGGCATGAAGCACAGCTCACATCCTGCTCACAGTCACACCTGTGTGAAACCAAGGTTCTGGATTTATTCCAGCAAGGGGTAAGGATACAAGAAAGCCATTTTTAAGATACAATTGATTTGAAAAAGGCCAAGATCTCATCACAGAAATCAAAACAGGGTACACTAAATGATATATGGATATGTACTTCACCTTCTGATGTGTTCCCAAAGATATCTCACTTTGCTGCAAGCTCTATCAATGCATAAAGTCAGAGCACTTAAAAAGTGTAACAGCCTTAAGACTGATTCATGAGATCAATCAAAAGCTTATCCATTTCAGGACAAACTGCCAGTCATAAAATTTAATCCACAAAGTTGTATATTCAGTGATCCTTGAGCAATGCCTGATACACAAAACTAAAGTTTTCAGTAGCACTTTTTCAACTATTTAATACAATTTCTTGCAGTTTTTGTTGCATTACGGTATTTTCATTTTTTCATTGCTTTTGATCTTCAGTGGCAATGTTATATATATATATATATATATATATATATATATATGTATGTATATATGTATGTATATAAAAATATATCTTTACATGGACACCATCAAGAGATTTTCTTTGGACAGTAACTTTTTTGCTGTTGTTCTGCTGGTTCCTATTAGATTCACATGACCATACATATTTAGTATTTTGTATCATTGCATCTTTTTAATGCTAATTGTTCAGCAAGAACAAATCCCACTTAGGCTAACTTTGCCTTTTGCTATTCCTACAACAACTATGGGAAGAATTATCTTTAGTTGTCTGTGAAGCATCACGTACCCTTACAACAGTCAGCAAGTAAGAAACCAAATTTTGAGGTTCCTCCAAAGATCAAAATATTTTCTTTAAGTTCTACATGACTATATTGATGCACAGCAGTCCTGAGAGACACATCTTTACAATGTACAGGTTGATCCTGTTTTCTTGTTTCTCCACCTCAGAAAGAGGTTAGAGCTCTGTGCCTCAGCAAATTTAAGCGCACCTCAATTACTTACTTAATGCATTTTGCAATAGAAAATCTGGCAGATACATGAAAAATCAAGTTTCTGCAGTGGCCAAAATCAATTGCCATTTTCTGGCATCTTACTCAGTTCTGAAGTCAATTCCTGTAGAGCTTGATCTTCTTGAATAGAAGTTCAGTACAGGCTTCAATATTTGACCCAATAATATTTAAAAAAATAAAATAGTCAAACCTCTCTTCAAGGCAAATATTGACATCACAGTGTCTTCGATTCTCCATTGCCCAGCATCTGATTTAGTCACTAGACAAATGAAAGAAAATAAGTGTTCAGAAACACTATGGACTATATGGCCCACATGACACTCTAAGGTCCTTGAGCTTCTCCAGCACTGCTTGAAACAGAGCAGAGCTAGCTGGCTGCTTAAGAAATCCCTGGAGAGGAGGGGAGTGCACAGAGCTGCAGGACTCTGCCAAGCAATGAGCACTGCTCCAGCACATAGCACACACCAGGAAAGCTGCCACCACCAGCAGATGAGCTTTAGAAAAATGAGCTGAAGGAGCTCCAATACAGATGCCCAGGTGCAATTCCCACCCTACAGGTCTGATGGGCAGCACATGGCAGAGAAGAGCACGTCCTCACATCCCCACTGCTCGGCACTCAGCCCTGACAGAGACCCAGCACGGCGGCCGAGCTGCTGCTCCCCCTGCTCCTGCCACTGAGGCAGCAGCCCCAGCAAGGGACAGCTGTGCTGGCACGGGGCAGCAGGGACTCCTGAAGACCTCCACAGATGCTTGATTCAGTGCCCACAAAGCAAAGTCCCTGGGGAGGCCTTAACCACAGCAGGATCCCCTCCAGGCACCAGAATTGCTCAGGGTCACAACGGCAGGAGTGGCGGCTAAATGGAACAAAAAGCTCCTATCCTGCTTACGCTTCATCCTGGGATTTATGACTAAAATCCTTTAGGACCTGATAGAGCTCGGCCATGGCTGGATCCTAGGAAAAATACAGGCACAATGGGAGTAATTTATTTTAACAAACTAAAAATGTATTGTGCTTTTGGAAAGAAATTAATAAATATTATGCTTCCATGGAGTAAAAACAATATGTACCAGTATATTTTCTGCCCCAACGTAGGAAATGGGTTCCCAACTCTAAAATTACATAAATGTTTTAGTGAACGCAGTTTTACATGTACGCAATTCCTTCATTTATCTAATGTATTTGCAGGTGAAAACTTCACTAATTTGTGCAATAGTTCTTACACATTTTTAATACATCTCTACCGGAAGAGCAGCAAATTATAAAAGCAAATTCTGTGCAAGATAGAAGACTGCTGCAGGGGAAAAAACAATGAACAAATCAAACAACAATACCCACAAAACAAACAGACAAAAAAAAACCCCCACTTATTTCACATGTAAAACTCTTTTCCCAGTTTTTTGTCCCCAAAATGCATAACACTAGTGTAAAAACTAAACCACTGTATGAGGCATATTTTAAAGCCTCATATAAACAATGAAGCTTTTATGGCATCCTCAGAGCAAAGAATGTCCAAATATGGCTGAGAGTTAAGTACCCTGAGAATCAACTGCTCTTAATGAATTCACTGAAGTTTGTCAGTCCACATTTACCAAGAATCAGAAGAGAAATAAAGAGAAGCAAACATGATTGAACTCATTTTCCTGAACCATTCTCTAAAGATACGGTGTTATAAACATCCTCCATATCTTGGATACTGGAGGCATCTGTTGACTCTTGGTCGCTGACTACAATTCCTACTGAAGAAAGGCTAGAAATGAAGGAGTGCATCTTTTTTGCATAAATATCCCTAATGTTAAAATAGGGCAGGTCATTGCTTTTCTCTTTGCGATCATTGTTGCACTGGTCTCTATCAATAGCTTTTTGCTTTTGGTAGTACTTAGAAAACTTATTGAAAATAATGGTGATTGGAAGTGCTACCACCAGAATCCCACAGATGATGCAGAGGGTGCCGAGCAGCTTTCCAGCAAGTGTGACCGGGTACGTGTCCCCATAACCAACAGTGGTCATGCTGATGGTTGCCCACCACCAGCAAATAGGGATGCTCTGCAGTTCTGATGAGTCATCATCTTTCTCCACTGAGTAGACAAGCACTGAAAAGATAGAAATCCCAACTGACAGAAACAAAAGCAGAAGTCCAACTTCTTGGTAGCTGTGTCTCAAAGTGGCGCCCAAGGACCGCAGTCCGACGGAGTGCCTGGCCAGTTTCAGGATGCGAAATATCCTCATCAACCGCAGGATCTGCACCACCTTCCCCATGTTCTCAATATCTTCACTTTCTTCTTCCTTCGTGTCCACAGCCAGCGTGGCATAAAATGGGATAATAGAGACAAAATCAATGATGTTCAGTGGTTTCTTCCAGAACTTCTTCTGACTGGGAGCAGTGAAGAGCCTGATCACTAGCTCAGCAGTAAACCAGATGATGCATGTAATCTCCACAGCTTCCAGCACAGGGTCTCCAATCTCCCTGTCATTGGCATCCAGCCTTTGAAATTCTGGCATGCTATGAATGCACATGGCCACAATTGATGCCAGAACAACACTCAGGGATGACACGGCAATTAACTTGGCAGACAAGCAGTATGCAGGATTTTCCATCCTGACCCAGATCTTCTTTCTTATTTCACCAAAACACAGATTATCAAACTTTTCTAGCTCTTTGTCAAATATGGATGACTCTTCATTGGAGGAGTCCATGCTGTCGTTGCTCTTCTGATCCCAGTCTTTTTCAGGACCTTCCTCTTTCCGTTCTTGGTACCGATTGCTGCAGCAGGAATCAATGAACAGCTCATTTATCCCCCAATACTCTATTTCCTGGCAGAAGGAAAAGACACAAAGTTCTTCCATAACGTGAAGTTTGCCCGTATAGTAGAAGTTCAGAACATATCGGAACAAGGAAGGATTCCTGTCAAAGTAGTACTCCTTGTCTGCCACACTGTAATCATCACACAGTTCTAGAATAGCCTCTTCTGAATGGCATTTGAGAAGTTTTCCAAGTCTGGTATGGGGAAATCGGAGCAAGGTGCTTTGATCCACTGATTGCTTAAAGCCACCCACATTCAAATTGATCAGCTCTGCATCTTTGCCAGGTCTGCGGAAAAATTCACCATAAACCATTTTGGACTGACGAGTTCCACTGCTGTTGCCCAATGAGATTACATAGAACCTGAAAAGAACATAAGATATTGTTAGAGCGTTTAATTCAGTTTTGCTCTTGTGACACATTCTTTTCTCCATCTCTGGGTACTGTGAAATGCTGTAACAAAACAAACAATAAAAGAAATAAAATTATGAATACCTTATTCAGCATTTCACAGGTGTAGTTTTAAATTAGTCTGGTTTACAGCTTTAGCAAATTTGAAAGCAGTAGGTTCTGGTTTAGGTCTCCTTTCTACCAGGGTGAAGGAAGACTGCCAAATTCATCTGCAAATCAGTCTCTGTTTTACTACCACACTGAAATTAATAGTCACGAAATCCATGTACTTCAATTATGCAAAAAATCTTCAAAGGGAAAACTTGTCAATCAGTCAAAACATTTGTGATAAAACTTTTGAGCAGGTTTCTCTCAATTACAGTTTCAGCTGAGTTGTATTAATTTATATGATGTTGCAATTTATAATCCACTAGTTCCAATATTATTTGCTTGAATGTGGACAGCAATTACTTTTGCTGACAATTCATTTACTTCTAGGGTAATCCACACAGCAGCTTTCTGTGCTCTTGAAAACATATCACAACTGTTTTTTAAAGATTTTCTGACTTCAGAATGCTGTAATACACATTTGGGTGTCTGCACTCCCTGAGGTATTTTTCTATCTGCCTCCCTACTCACCTCAAGTGTTACAACCCTCTTACAACCTTGGTCAGTTCCAGAATAAATTCCTGTTCTGTCACAGCATAGCTACAACCATTACAGTAATGCTGAGAAGTTGGAAATGTCATCTCTGGAAACTCAGCTTTCTGACATAGAACTTCCACAGTAATTCTTCCTCAACAACTAACTATGGACACCTGCAGATGGACAGCAGGGCATTTAAATGTTTCTGTATTTTACTATAAATTCAGCTGAAACTGAATTCAAAAGGCAGTTAAAGTTACTAGTGAGCAAGTTAACTTTTACAGAACTGCTTTCTTGCTTTCCTCCCAAGAGGATGCTGTTGTAAAGCCAAAACTGGCAATTCTTACACTTGCCATCAGATTATATGTAACTCAAAATCATGAGGAGAGCAAATGTTTTTAATCTCTGACACTTAAACATTAACTGATGTACACTAAGCTAATTTATTTCAATTTAGTATGGAAATCAATTCATTTTAAATGTGAGGAGATAGTATCAAAATTCTCCTGTCCTAAGAGATGACACCTTATGGTGTCATGCTCAGCATGCAGAGCTGGGGGGAGAAGAGGGAAAGAGAGGTGACACTCAGAGTGATGGAGTTGGTCTCCCCAAGTCACCATTAAATGAGATGGAGCCCTGCCTTCCTGGGGACAGCTGGACACCTGCCTGTCCATGGAAAGGGCTCAATGAATTCCTTGTTTTGTCTCACTTCTGCTTTACCTATTAAATGCCTTTTATCTCAACCCACAAGTTTTCTCCTTTTACCTCTCTGGTTCCCTGCCCCATCCCACAGGGGGTGGGTGAGCATGGGGTTGAGCTGCCAGTTAAATCACAACAACATTGAAATGATTGTGCACCTTTAGATTTAGTTTGAAGGCAGGTATTTGCTAGCTAATAGAGTGGTTGTAAGATACATTTGCTCCAGGCATTTCCCAAGGCTTCAGTTTTTAGGAATCATTAAGAGGTCAAGTAAGACCATTGATCCCTCCTCACAGAAGAAGGGCAGCAAGACTCATCTGATAAACATCACCACACTTCACTCATGATCTGGAGCTAAGCTCTGTTTTATAGCACTATAAATAATAAAAAAACATGAATCTGGACTGGGGTGACTGGAAGTCAAAGTATATTCAGACCCAAGAAACCTCTAGTTATTGATTCATTTTAGTCAATACAGTCTTCACTTCTAGCAACTCATTAACACGAGAACCCCGGCAGTAAGTGAGCACTATAAAAACCAGGCAAGATCTCAGATCACAGAGTCACAGACCAATAGAATGGTGAGGGTCAGAAGGGACCTTAAAGATCATCTCATTCCCACCCTCTCTGACAGGGCCAGGGACACCTTCCACTAGAACAGGTTGCTCAGAGGTCCATCCCCCCCAACCTTGAACAATCCTGAATGAAGTAGGATGAAACATCCACAGCTTCCCTGGGCAACCTGTGCCAGGGTCTCACCAGCCCCACAGTAAAGAACTCCTTCCCAATACCCAATCTAAATCCACCCTCCTTCAGCTTAAAGCCATTACCTTCCTGTCTGGGGGCACTTCTGATCATGACAAATAATGACAAATACAAAGCAAGTTTTACTCAGAAATAACTAAAGCAAGAACTTAGTGCTCAGCAAATTCTTAGTACACTAGACTGACTTACAGTTGAGACAGCAATATAAAATCATATTGATGATGCAGATTATATTCATAATGGCACCTCCATGAAATTGCTCTGCATAATAAATTCAGTGGGCAATATTTTGTGTTTTATTTTGAGGGTACTGTAGTCATAATTTGTGCAAGACACAGAGAGAAAGTTGATCTTGCTTATTAAGACCATGGGCCAGAACCTGCTTAATCTGTTACTACTATGAAGTGTTTTTTAGACTACAGAAAGAATGTACAGGAAAAATTCACAATAACTGTGTCAAAAGGAGCTTGATCATGTGAAGAACGTTTTGTTTGACTTGCAGACACCCTGACTCCTGAGCCACGGACCAGGACATTGTTCTGCCAGTTACTATCAGAACAATTTGTGTCACTTTAACAAGTGACTCAAGCCACAGGGCAATGACCACAGATGACAACTTCTGTCTCAGCACAACCTGCTCCCTACTCAAGGAAACCCTTCACTCACTCAGGAAGCTTTTTTTCCTCAAGGGTAAAACTGTGCTCAGCTGGAAATGATATTTTACTGGAGTGCCAAGGCCTGTGTCATGAACATCCTAAGAACATAGAACTACCATGAACTTTGCAAATCTCAACTTCAAGTGCAACATTAACCTCTCTGACTTTCTTCAAATATAATAATAATTATAAATATAATATAAATATTATAATAATAAACTGGAAACCATTCCAAGTCACACAATTCTTGCCCTGGAGAGAGTATAAGAGAACAAATAAACACATAACAGATGTTAGTTTACTTGTTTGCTTTAATTGCTTCAGCTGTTTCAAGGAGCTACTGGCTAAGAATTCATATAGAATAGAAAATGAAACAAGACACAGAAGAAAGATAGTAACTGGAAGAATGAACATTATTTTCCAAGATAACGAAAAAAACCCAACAAATAGAAGTTCCAAATGTTAAGCTCCAGGGCTAAATAAAAGCCAGTCATAAGGAAAGCTGTGTGAAAAGGATACAAACTTTAAAATAAAAACCAAAATGACAGGATCTTCCCAGTCCAATTTGGAGATGGGCTCTAGCCAGTGCTTCTGCAGTCACACATTGTTGGTGAGGCCACAGGCCTATTGTCTTGGAAGGGGAGTTGCAAATTTCTGGGCTTTTAGCAGGCTGTGAAATCCCTAAAGCTCTCAAAAGAGGAGTCCCAGAGACAGTTTGCAGATACAGCCCCTCTGAGACAGCTATGCCACAGATGCGTAACACAGCCCAAAGTGCTGCGGTTTCCAACCTCCTCTGGAACAAACCACTAAGAGATTTTTAGTGACCACATGGATCCCCACACTACACATTTATTTGTTAGCAAAGTTCCTCCTCCTCAGTTATGTTTTGCACAGTATCTACACAAAGTCCTCATTCTATGTGAGGTCCTACACCACAAGCTTCAGAATATTTTTTTTGATGTGTTGAATTTTTGAGCATGGTACCACCTTGGTACCACTGGTAACTCCAGATTGGGGCAGTTTTATCTTTTGTAAGCATTAATCTGTAATTATCCAGGCACAATAGAAAGGAAGTTGAACTGGTTTACAACTGTTGTGCTCTGCTACTTAAAATACTCAAAAAGAGCACATGCCTACAGATTTTCTACCAGTTTCCTTCATGGCTATGTTGTCTTAGCCTCACCTCCTCCTTCCTGCACAGTCACACTCCTCAAACCTCTCAAAATTAAGTTCACATTTTAGCATGGTTCCCTCCAAGATGAAGAACATTAATTAAAGGGCCTAGTCCTGCCCACAGTGAAGTCACAAGGGATGTAACACTGATGTGAACCTGAAAGGACACACAAATCCTGTAACTCTACAAAGTATTTCCAGAGCTCAAAGACGTGTTCTCCCCAAGGAATGTGATGATCTTGGTAGATCTCCATTTTAGGGTTCCAAATTCAGGAAATTCAGCTGTGAGTAAATTCCCTCTAAGGAATCTTACATTGACACTCAGCCATGCCCAGGAAGCAGATTTTGTCTCCTAATGATGCAGACAAACACCTGGGCTGTTACTTCTGCTAATTTCTCGACAGTTAAGAGCTTCTACCAATCACCCAAGCTACACACGTGCAGGCTTTGACACCTAAGTACTTCTAAAACCATAACAACCTTCAGCTCAGGATCAACATTTCCCTGATTTTTGAAGTGTTTGAATTTCTGCACTCATCAGAGGGCAAATACTTGTCTAATGCACCACCTAGAAGTACTGTCTACATTTTCTGACTCACTGAGCAGAGAAAAACATTTAAATGCATGTATAATTTACTTGATCAATCACAATTAGGGATTTGGACTGAAATCCAGTTAGCATGACTTAAGTTGTTGTCTGTCAGCTGGGCAGTAATAACTGCTTTAGCACACTTAATTAAACCTGGAAAAATGCAAGGTAACAAAGAGGCACAGCCTCTTTCACTGTGATATAAGCTGCAACATTCAACTCGTTGTAATACTTGACACAGTTAATTGTACAGTCATTCACAGGCTATGATGGCAGAGGTGAATTTTAAAAAGTCATCTAGCACAAATAGCAAGACCACCTGAAGTAACCACTCTGTGGTTATGGACTCTGTGAGGCAAAGAGAATAAATTAATCAGCTAAATTATTTTCTCAGCTGTAATTTTTTTTTTGTATTCCACTGGCAATATCATCCTTTATCCAGATTATTGCATTAAAATGCCATGAAAATAATAGAATTTTGCAACTACATTTCTTTTAAAATTGATTCAATACAACCTCCCAGAAGACCTCAGGTAAATAAAGTTTGAGTTGAATTTTGTTCTGATGCTGCTCCCATGTAAGCCTACTTGGCTATGTTCACCCCAGTGCAATTCTACTGTCACCAGGCTGTTCCAGAAACTGAGCCTGTGCCAAATGCTTGTGAAACTTTGCAATAGAATGAAGATCAGAAAGAGATGCTCATCATTTGCAAACAACCATAGCTGTTAGAAGCACTACTGACATTCAAATGTAAAATTATTTAAATATTCTTACCTTTGCATTTAAATATTCGTACCTGTCGAAAAAACAGTCTTCAAATATAGGGGGTTAAAAAAAAAAAAAACACCTCCTCCAAAAGACTGATAAGGAAGAAATAAAGCTTTTACAACTGAGAGTAAAATAACAGAAGCAAGAATAGGAGAAGCATCTCCAGCCCATGGTTCCCAGCACTCAGCCAGGCACAGGTTTTTGGGGGTGAATCACCAAAGGTGGGGTCCACTCTGCCATGATAAGCAGCCTATATGAGTAGTGCTATAAGGTGTGTAACTTTCATGGGACTCATACAACGTAAAATGAATCCCCTCAAAGTGAAATTCTGCTATTTCCACTATGAGGATGAGAGGATATGCCAAGGGTTGGATATGAGAAAGGGGAAAGGGCAAACACACCAGCTGTAGCCTGCACATGACAGAAGCTTCTTGGGAATGCAGTATGTGATCTGAACTTCTTTCTCATACTCATAAAGAACAAGTAGCAACACCTAATACCACCCAGTTATCAGAATGTCACCTTGTAAAATGATTAAAGTAAAAAAAAAATTATCCTCTCTCTGACTTGAAAAGGCCCTGGAGATAACACACATTATGAGAGTTAACAAGGCTTGCACCTTGCAACATTCCCAAAGGCTCTGCAATTTATATTCTGTTCATATAAATTAAAAGATCATTATCCGCAACTAAGTGGAAGTGACAGATTAAAATGTGCTGGCTTGAAAACCAACCTGTAAAGCCCCACCACTGAAGCACAGTCAGAATGCTGCAGTGACCAAACCTGTCCCACAGCCAGCCCAGACAGACAGCTGACCACACCAAGCACTTCTTGTGTTCTATTGTCCCAAGGGCTGAAGTTCACAGAAATATCTGAGAAGGTACCAAAGGCATTGTTACAAGCAGGTCAGCACTGCTGTGGTTGATGGTAAAATAAATTGTTTCTCTCCAGGTTATTTTGGCAATAAGAGCCTTATTTGACAGGTCATATTAATGGCACCCATCAAGAGCACAGCCTCAAAACACAAAGTACTATCTGGAGTGGACATTGCAACTTGCAGGTCTTGGTACCTCTGTAACAAGCACAATTCCTATGGATCCCTTCCCCAGATTATTTTTTTGTACCCCTTTTTCCACTGAGTTCTCCATTTTTTTCCATTCAGGTACTCCTCCAGTGATCACAATGAACATAAAATCCTATTGTTACACTTACTGGGGCAATTTGTGATACCATTAGTTGTCAAAAATATTTGATAGATGATCCCAACGTCAAACACTTCATATAGGAAAAAATGATGCAGAATAAAAATATATCAATATACTTCTTAAAAATAATTCTGCATTCTCCATCATTGATTAGTCTAGAATCTAAGATGATCCTTGGTGAAACTGTAATTCACTTATAAATGTTGTTTGATTTTGAAAGGTTACCTACCTAAGCAAGGAAAACAATGCAGATACCCAGACACAGAGAGCAGCGTCCCTGAAGTCACACAGCAGATCAGCTGCCCACAAACAAGCCCACTTCCCTCTCACCATTACCTCCTTCAGTCTCCCCAAAAGCTATCACACACCACTCCAGGAACTGCTACCCTGACACATGTGGGCCCAGAGCCAGCAGTCAAATGCATTCTGACAGTTCAGCTAATAAAAACCAACAAAATTTATCTAGCATAGAAAATCTAAATACCATTCCTGTATTTACAGTGCAGTTTCAATGTCCATGGTTGTGTCGAGGGGCTGTGATGGCAGAGGTGAGAAACTGCCCCATCTATCCCACCACAACTCCTCCAGGCCTAACATAAAGGGATGAACAATTAGACATTATATCTTTTCTCTAACACACAGGTCCATGAACCGCTGAAGACTTCCCTGAGTTTTTAAGAAGAGTGTTAATGGTTCACAAGCACAGTGGAAAATTATACCCACATAGAGCTGCAACTCTTCCACATTTAGGAAAAGAATGCTGACCTTAGTGCAATTCAGAATATTCTTATCTCTTGTGGAAGGGGTACAGAGTGTTAAAATTAAGATTTAGCTCACTGCCAAGAAGACTGATCAGATACTCAAAATCTTCTATTTGCTTGTCCATCCTACATCTTCTGACTGCAAAGTAGAACTAGTTATCCTGATTTCTCACTTTGGAGTCAGAGGACCTGTCCTCCTATTCCTAGTTCAGATGGCAGAACTGTTGATCATTTCTGCTCCCAGGTTATCTCTTCCCACTCCTAATTTCTTTACTTTTTTAATTTTTTTTTTATTTTTTATTTTTGGAAGCAAGGTAATATTTTTAAAGGACACAAATCCAATCAAAACAGTCAATTTCACTGGGTGAAAAAGTTGCTCTGAACAATCTAAAATCTATGCACCACATAAAGCAGGACTTTTCCTCCTTAAACTGGGAAGAAACAATAACATAAACAGCAGGACTATGTTGCAACACATTACAGCAGTAAAAACTGCAAGGAGACCTGAAACCAGTCCCTCTGTGCTACCAGCAACACCTTCACTAGCACAGCCACGGGAGCACAGAGCTAAAAGGGCAATCCAGCTGGAGAGCATCACCTGGCTACACATTTTAAATCCATTATACCTTTATTCTGCAAACTCCTGGCTTGGGGATAAGCTGCTTGAACAAAAAAATTCTCTTGCTGGAATATGGCTCTGGGTGTACCTCACCCATTTGTTGGAGCCTTTTTAATTTATTTAGAAATAAGATGCTTACATTAGTGACATACCGCTGAATACAGAAAACAGGCTTAGAATGGACCTTGAAGAGTGATATAATTCAGCTTCTCCCCCTCCTCAAGGCAGGATCAGCTACTTCTAGACCAATTTTGGCAGATGTTTATTTCATCTCCCATGATAAAGCCTCTCCAGAGAGATTGTGGAATCTGGTCCTGCGCTCGAATGCCCTTGTTCTCCCAAAATTATTTTCCTAACATCCATTTAAGCACATTGTGCTGCAGTCCAGGCCCACAGATGTGTACATGCCCAGCAGATTTGGAATAGGATGGAGTCACTGAGGAAGGACAGCAGAAACAGACAATCTACAAATGCTCCACGAGTCAGTTCCTTCCTTTGCTATATATTTAATTTTACTTGACAGCCTAAGTAGATAAAGTTATATTGTATTTATTTTTTTATGTCTTGAACAAATTCTATTAATTTTAGAGATAAACAAAGGTTTTCTTGACCACAGTGAAGTTCTCCAAGATATTCAGAGTCTCTTAGGCAACAAGAACACAAGCAATTGTTGTTGTGAATATTTTGAGTGAAACCTTCAACTGAAAATCTGTAAAAACACTTGTGTTTGCAGCATGTTAATCTCACTAAAGGAGCCAGTACTGTTCAATATAAATTCTCTTGACCCCAGACAAGTCTGAAGCAGAGCTCCAAATCTCACTTACATGTAAGTTCTGTGGTCTGCTGTGATCCAACATTCACTTTCAAAGCATCCAAGTAACTTTTACAATGTGCTAATATGCATGACTTGAGGTCACAGGCTAAGGAAGGATATGTGGAGGCAGCTGGAAAAAATATCTGCAAGGGACATAGGGTTCAGAGCCACACTGCAAACCTCACCCACACTCAGGCCTCCAGAAGCCTCCATTTCTTGGAGCACTCAGATTTTGGTACTTGCTCACTGCTCCTACGCTGGACATCGTTTGGTTACACCACTCCTCTTGACGTTCCAGGCAGCATAACAAACTAATTTGTAGTGAAAAGATCCTCTGGAAGTCATCTTGACCCACCCAGTGTCCAAGCTGGTTCAGTGAAAGAAGGCTGTTCAGGGCCAACTGTTTTTTTTTAACACCTCCAAAATTTCCCAAACTCTCTGGTAACCTGGTCCAGCTGGACCCCTCTTATGGGGAAAATATTTCTCCTAAAGCCTAGTTAGACCCTCTTCTGCTCCAGTCTGGGTTCAGTGGCTCCTTCTGTGGACCTGCTGGCTACAGCCTTGCTGACAGAGCCCAGGAGGCAGCTGGCCCTACTGGGAGGGCACAGAGCTCACTCAAGTTCTGCACACTGCCTACCCCAATGCCCACATCCTTCTCTGGAGCTGCTTTCCATTCAGTCAGCCCCCAAAATGCTGCATGGGGCTACTTCATCCCAGATGGAGCCCTTTAAACAGCATCCCATCAGTCAACCAGTGCATTATTAGTCATCTCAGTCCTTAAAAAACAAAGGTGCTTTCCCTATTTATTTCAACCAGGCTGTGCCCACAAAGCATTCAGCAAGAAAGGACATTTGCCAGAAAATGTGTGAAGCGAGTACGTGACAGGCTAAGACACAGAATTGCATCACTGCACCACTGTTCAACTGAGTATTCACAGAAGCTGAGGCATTGTCATTGCACACAAAAAGGGACAGCCAGCAAGTAAGTTTTTTCACAAAAAAGTATCAGTCCTAACCAGTGCAATTCATTTCAGCACTTGTCAGTATTATTACCCATTATTTTTTCAGGGTACACCATCACCTGGATTTACATATGTAAAGCAATATCACACATTGGCACAATTTGTAAGGTGCTGGGGGTGCTGTGTGTGTGGGCTGGATTCTGGCTGGTACATGTGTGTGCACAGCCCAGAACAATACAGCCATGTAATCAACTCAAAGGCAGACCTTATAAAATTACTCTGGTGCCATTTTCTCTATTGTCTGCCAATGGCAGAAAGGTTGGAACAGATACAAAGCCAAACCCGATATGAAGAAATTTCAGAAGTCACAATCCAGCCCTTTCTCTTCTTACTTCTCCCACCTTTTTTTTACAAATATATTTTTCTAACTTTTAAGATGACCCACATAAATGTCCAGAGAGGGAAAAATGGAGGTGTATGGCTGCATAAATCCTAATCCCATAAAATTAAAAGATGTTTTGTGGAAGACTTTAACATGCGATTTCTTAGGTTTTTGCTTGGGCTAAACTTCAGCTAGATAGATTCATAAACTCCCAAACAAGCCCCCAGGATTCTGAAGGCACCACACACCAAGAGGTCCAGAGGAAGATCTGAGATCCTAACTACAAGTCTCCCAAGAAAGAGTTGGAGTTAATTAAGCACATGCAGTGCATTGGAAGAAACAGAGCAAAACAGATTTGGGTGCTGTTGGTAGCTTCCCTTTACAAACTGCTGCAGGAGGCAAAGCACCACTGAACATCACTGTAAGCAAAAACTTGTTTGGCCTTAAGGGCAGTGCTAATCTAAAGTTCTCAAGAAGAAAAAGAAGATACTTGAAATTATACTTTTTTCTTTCTGTCTACTGTTGAATGAGGTACTTCAGTATGTGCTCAGTAAAACTCCGGAGAGAAAAATGACAACTTCTGCCTCTCACTTCATTTGTGAGGCAGTTTTACCACAGCCCTCAGACTTAGTATCTGAATATATAAACCCTTGATATCATCTGAAATCAGTAATACTCATCTAAGAGAACATGTCTGACTGCCTAAGACCCAAGTCTCAGGGCCAGGAGCTTTTAGAGGTGTCAGCTGAGACTCAGTCCAAATTTTCCAGAGACTTGGTCCAAAGTTTTCAGATAGAGTTGAACACACACGAGCAAAAGGAGACTTTTCAAGTCACGTTGGACTTCTCTCAAGCTAATGAATAAAACTCTGCTTGGTATTGCTCAAACCAGGGCTTTTGCTCAGCTCCAAGGATAAGTGATAGCCTAAGACTGAAACACATCCCCTGCCTACAGCACTTACAGAAGAGCTCAGAAAAGACTGGCTTCATGGTCAGGAAATGGACGGAGCATCCCAGAGAGCCAGGAACAAGCACTTCCCCTAGCAGCAAGTGCTTGCAGATCAAGCTTTTCTCACTTTTGAGATTCACAGGTTTCAGTGGGATCCACAATAACTCTTATTTGAGCACCAAACATGCCATGAGCTAATTTTCCTTTTTTTTTTTGTAGCTCTTTTCTGTCATCGTAATAAATTAATCAAAGTAAGTGGGAAAAACTTTGCCTGGCCTAACATCCAGCAAACTGTAAAACAAAATCATGACTCCCTGAAAAGAACAGCTTACAATGAGAACATAAACACCATTACTGTTCCAGACTAATAGCAGTGAGCTGAAATACCACCAAGAACTCATTCTATCCCCCTTGTCCAGCTCAAGCTTTTACCAATTTCATGGGTGAGTTAAAAGAGCAGTATTGATCTATGCTGGCTGCCCTTTTCACAGCAAACATTGCACTGGACAGGAAGACACACAGATCTTTAGCTTAAGAAGAATATACAAGGCAGCATCATTTTCTGCAGCTTATTCAAGGGAAAAGGTGTCTGCCCCTAAAATGTCACGCTGAAACCATCATTCAATGCTTGTCACTAGCTACAGCTAAACCATGGAGGACTGATTTACATTTGTGCTGCAGTAAGGAGTGAGCTGTTTTCAAAATGAAAAACCTAACTTATGGCTCTATTTGCTCTTCTCTCAATGGGCAATAAATGGAATTCATAAAATTACCAAGCAGCTTTGGAATTGTAACCTAATTAAATCAGCAGTAACTGATTGAAATAACTGAAAATTTTTATATATATAAGAAAAAGCCTTCAATAAAAAAGAGTTTTCTTTGCCCCATACTCAGTCTTCCACCACCCCTGTTTTAAACATACTGATTGACAATTGTCCACAAAATTAATATTGTATATTTATAATTGCACCTCGCAAACTATGAGGGTGATTCTTCTCTCACTGAAGCCAGGAGTGAGAAGCCCCTTGCTCCCTGTGTCACACACCACCATGGTAGCAAAAAGGTTCTAGAGCTGAAGCCTCCACAGCAGTTAACACCAGAGGAAGCAGCAATAGCTCTTGTCTGCTGAAGGAGAGGAAGTAGAAGAGAAGCAAGGAGCATGGCAGAGCAATCAGAAGTGCTTCCAATTTTTATGAAACTACCCAGGCTGTGTTGTAACTCCTCCATGCAAACCAAAGCTGTTATAGATTTTTCCTGAGTTGATTATCTGCCTCCCACAGGTAAGATGTTTGTACTTATATGAACATCAACAGTCAATTTGTTAAGCTAAAACAACAAAAACCAGAGAAATATGAAACTGTATATGGGGCACAAAATTGCCAATACTAAATTTTACAAGATTGATGTACAAGATAGTTTTTGTCCATAAATCTCATAGCACTTTATTAAGTGCTGTGAGGCAGATGCCTAGAGCTCCATGCTTTGGAAGCTCCACCTGAGACTTGAGATGTGACCTTCTCAATGTCATGGAGCAGATCAACATGCTCTACTTCAACATTCCCAAGTCCATGAAGTCTGCCATTGCTCTGAGGGGAAGACAAGCAATCCTCTGCCCAAGCTGAGCTCTGAGCCTGTCATTAGAGTAGCACTGAGCTAGAATGATTGAACATGTGGAAGAACCAACCAGTTTTTAAGGTATCAGCTGGCATCTAAACTGCTTGTCCAAGCTGATGAACAAAGGACAAAAATGTAAAAAAAGGAAGAAAAAGGAGGAAGCAAAAATTCTGCCTCAGACCATAAATAACCCGTCCTCCTTAAACCATCCACACTCCATTTTGTCCATGTGGCTTTTGCTGGTTTTTACTGACAGGCTGGTAAGACCAAAAAAATTTGAAAAAATTTTGGAAAAAAGAAAAAAAAAGAGAAAGTTAATGGAAAAAAGAGCAGTTAATTCCTTACCCTTTACCCTGTTCGGAGCATACACAGCTCCAGTGGCACAGGTGCACCTCAACACCTCACAGGGCAAGAAGGGACAACTGCATCTCTTGCTGCTGCTGGCACAGGTGAGGATGGTGCCAGGCTGCCCATCTGCCACCATCTGCCCGTGGATTGGCTCTGGGTTCACAGCCCAGCAGCTCTGCCTGTCCAAGATCAACCTTTAAGACATAAACCTGCCTGGAGGAGATGGAAACAGACACTGAGCAAGCCAAAGTCAGGCTGATGTCTGCAGCCAGGGCAGGTGGCTGCTCTGAACAAAAGGGAGTCTGAAGGGCTGAGCAGTAGTGGCCTCTCCTGGAGCCCCCTCCCAGAAATTCCTCAGCAGCTACGAGAGCTGGTACACCAAGACCCCTCCCCTCAGTCCCCACCCACCTGTCAGGGATGGGAAGGCAAAATGGGTAAGACACCTTAGTGTGAAGGGCATGAAGATGAGCTGGAGAGTTTGTGGATAAAAGAAAGGAGAACAGGAATTCATGCTATGACCAGGGACATCAGGACTACCCAGCAGACAGAGAGCAGTGACAGAAACAATTTAGAGAGGGCAAAATGAGTGCACCCTTCCACACCTTTACACCAACATTACCAGCACACAGAGACCAACATGTTTACTCCAGACTTACCTGAGCTCTTTGCTCAACAGTGCATGAAAATCGAGGTCTCAGGCTTTCCCTGTAACATAGCAAATGGCCCCAAATGGACAGGAAAGCAAGCAGGACAAGAACAGTGGGACCTTCTAATACAAATCATAAAGCTCATCTTGCCAGAAGACAAATGTCTCTTGAAAATTACTGTGGAATTAGCTCCCTCAGAAACTAAGGATCAACACAGTCAACATCATCTCCCTCTGCAAGAGAGATAAATATTCTAGAAGTCATCTCCTCTAAAATAGAATGAAAAAACAAAAGAAAACCATTACAAGTGACTGTCATATCCAGAACACCCTTGCAAGAAAAACGAGCCAGTTGTGCACAAATGACAGATGACAGCAGTTTAACACACTGCTGTTAGGACGTCAGGTACAATATGAATGAGACAAGACGAGCAGAACACGTTCACATAAAATGGAAAGTACAGTAATAAGAAAAGAAGCATCAGTAAAATATGGAAAAATGAAAAGGACCAGGAGGAAATGAGGTATAAAAAAGAAAAAATGGTAAAGAATGGAGCAACATACTGAGGTAGCATACTGAAGCAGACGATTCCCTGGCATTAACTGGTGCAGAACCATTGACTGGAACAGGTCAAGGACAGTTCCTGTCAGCTGGGGATTTGGTCCTCCACACAGAACCAGGCAATGTCAGTGACAGCATCCTGCCTGGTTTCCTTGGGATGCCTTCCCCCTCAGAAAGTGAAGAGGCAACACAGGAAGAAAATAAGATGATGCCATAAATTAAAAGGCAAGGCTTAACAGAAATAAAAAAATAGATGAAGAACAAGAAATAAAAACAAAGGGATGGGGCAAAGGCAAGATAAAAAGAAAATATCCACAGATTAGTGGAGTACATTTTATTTATTCATGATCTCTGTTTTATTATGTGTCCTTGGCAGATGTCCCACAACTGAAAATTTGCAAGGCAAATACTGATGCGAGTTTAGAGACTTCAGCCTTGTTTCTAGTCATTAGCCTTGGGCAGATCTTTTTAATATGTGTGCCCCAATAGGAAGTAAACAAGTTCCTTAAATCAAGAGTCTTTGGACAGGAGACATGCTGCAAACAAATGGGCTTAGGCAGGGACTCCAGGAGGTAAGACCAAAAGCACGGTCTCGACCGGTTCTCAGGTAACCAGGCTGAAGGTCAGGCTGCTCGTACAGACATTGCCTAGCAGGATACAGACTGCTCTGACCAACTCACACCAGACCTTGCCTTTCACACACCCTCCCTGTTAATCAGCACTTATTTCACCTGAGAGATGTGGGCTCAGCCTGCCCAGCTGGCAGGACAGGGATGCCAACAGCCGTGGCAGCGGTGGCAGCAGTCTCTGGAGCCATCCCAGCAGCGAGGCAGGACACAGCAGGACACAGCAGGACACGTGTCCAGCACCAGCCTGGCCAGGGCCCAGCCAGAACAAAAAGCACACCTCTGGCAGAGGCACTGGTGCTGAGTGCAGAAAGCTCAGCTGCCTCACTCTCCAGGCAGGTTTGAGGTGCCTCTGCAGCTCGGCTCAGTCACTGCAGAAATTTGTTTTGCACTGAGGCTGAGTGGTCTTGGCACTGAGTGTGAGTAGTTGATTTTATCCTGCCTGTGGCTGTAATTGCACAGCTAAGGTGATACTGGTGGCCAAACACCAGTTTATTGTCTTTTAGGTTTAAGGTGCTTTTATTCTTCTTGCCCTGGGCAAGCTGCTAAGTCCTGGAGAGGTGGAGCAAAGAACTGCTCCTCCTTCAGGACCTCTGTGTTTCTACAAAGGACATTCTAGTGAAACATCTGACCTCACCTGTCCCAGGAACAATGCCAGGGGTCACACTGCAGTTTGTATCAGCTCAGCTGAAAGCTGATCATTGATTTTCTTTTGCCCACACTCACAAATAGGAAGTTGAAAGGCTGCTACAACTTCTGTGGGTTGCCTTATTGCTGAGACAGGTAACAAGACATAGACATTTACAGACAAGGAAGAAGGTCTCTAAAAAAAGAGCTTTAATGTCCTCTGCTACGAATACATATAGATTTACTCTTTTTTTAATTGCAAGACCCTCTTAAATCTGTCCAGACACTATAAAGTAGATCTAACAGACAAGAAGAGAACCATGATTTAGGAAATCTGATATTATTTCTGGACCTTCCTCATACTTTAATTCCTGAAATTGAAATAAAAATCTAATGATCTCTTTTTAAAGAAAACTGTTTTGAAATCTACAGCTAAGAAGCACCCTTGTAAAAGCTAGGGATGACTACTGTCAATTAAAGTTCTTTTATCTCATTTAGCAACCTACCTGTATTTAAATAATTTACACAATTTCAGAACATAAAATCATTCTTGTCTACCCACAGTGCTATCTCAGCAGAAATTCAGATATAGAAACTAAAAAGTTTCTTCCTTACAAGCCTTATAATTGTCTTTCATTCCCCCAAACGACTACTGCTGCAATGGGCAGCTTCCCCCCAGCGGCAGATATTAAATACATCATGCAAAGTTGAAAAACCACCTCTACTTCGTGGCTTAGGATATGAACTCAGATCAATTCCTACCAAAACTGCAGTTTATTTAACCCTAGCTGATTCGAGGAGAGAAAGAAATTTGGGAAATGCTGCAATTTTGACTGAAGAAAGTAAGAATGAGTGGTCCAGGACATGTCTCTGAAAATGAGATCTGCCCCAGGTATCCCAAGTCAGACACCTAGAACTTGACTCATACACCCCCTCTGAAACTCCTGGCTCCCCTACAAAAGGCATGTCTGCTCCCCCTGTCCCCTCAGGACGGTAGCTTGAGTGCCTTATGCCATCTATTGGCCTAGACCAGTGACAGGCGCTCGGAGAACTTTAATTCTGGGAAAGCGACTGTGTTAAAAGGAATCTGTCGGCAGATCTGTAAATTCCGCTAATGGAATCAATACACTGCCTCTGTTCAGATCTTGAGGTCTACCTTGCCCAGCAGACACACTGAGTTCAGCTCCCAGAATAACCAGCAGCTGTGCTTTGCATTAGGCAGATGAAAAGTAGTACATAGCGATCTCGCAGGCAAGAAAATCCGGAAAATAAGCAGAGAGAATTTTCGCTGTCCTACACATGAACATTTAAAAAGTCATTCATAAACGGAGAAAGTTCCTTCAAAATCCACTTAGTTCTAAAATCTCGTTGACTATCCCCAACTTAGTAAATTCTACTTTAAACCAGACGCGCACAGTGGAGAAACTTCTTCCACGTTTCCTTAGCCACAGAAGCTACTGTAGCCATTCACGGCTGCCTAAATCTAGTTTACTTTTTAACCTAAACGAGTTTCTCAAAGACAAGGCAGAGCTGAGCAATGCGAAAGGACTCAGAGGCATCGCTACTGATTGATCCTCTCCCGCGCAGGCCATTACAAAGCAGCCGCGGAGATGCGGGCAGGACGCGTCCCCTCCGAGGGCCAGAGCGGTGCCCGCGCCCCCGCTCCGGAGCCGCCTCCCCGCAGAGGGGCTGCACTCCCGAGCCGGAGGCTCAGGGCAAGACTTCGGCGGGGCAGCGAACGCGCCGAGGCTCCCCTTCCCCAGGTGGCTTCCTGTGCACCCCTCTTCCTCCTCCTCTTCCTCCTCCCCCGACTGTTTGCCCCGCAAAACCCAAGGAGAAGGCACCGCGCCGGACTCCGCGCTGTCTCCTCCGAGCCGCAGCCGGGGCAGCGCTGCCTACCTGGAGCCGCGGCCGCCGCCGGCCGCCCCAATGCGCTCCGCCGGCTCCGCGGGGCCGCCCGAGGTGGGAGGGGAAGGCGGGCGGCGGCAGGCGGGCTCAGCCGAGTCCCCTCCCCGGCCCCGGGCATCCCCCGGCCCCGCTCCCGTCGCGGCGCGCAGAGGTCCCGCAGCGCCCTCGGGGGCTCCGCTCCGTTCCCCGTGGTTCCGCACCGCTCCCCGCGGGGCCGCCTTGCCTCCGGGGGTCCCGGTCCGCTCACGCCCGGGCGGTCGGTGCTCCCCACAAGTCCCGCTCCACGCCCCGGGGATCCTGCTCTGTGGCGGAGTCCCACCCCCACGGTTTCCTCTTCTTTCCCGGAGCGTTCCCGCACTTCGTCCGTCGGTCCCGCACAGCACCCCCGGCGTGTCGCCCGGCGCCCGGGGACGCCCCGCTGGGTTCCCCGGGGCAGTCCCGCACCCGCCGGACCCCGCGCCCGGAGCACGCGTGCGGACCCGGCTGCGCCGCTGCCCCGCTCCGCCACCTACCAGGCACGCCCGGGCAGTCCCCGCTCTCCCGCGGCTCGGGCAGGGCGCGGAGGGGGCCGCCCGTGCGGAGGGGCGATGCTGCCGAGGCGGAGGGGCTGGGCCGGCCGCCTCCCGCCCGGGGCTGCGGCGGCGGCGCGGAGCCGGTGCCGGCCCTGCCGCCCGTGCCGCGCTCTGGGCTGCGGGGCTCGCCCCGTCCCGCTTTTGTGCGGCGGCGGGGCCGGCGCTGCGCGCTGCGCTGTCAGCGCCCAGCGATTGATCTGCCATCGATTCCCAGCGCCCGCGTGCTGAAGTGGCTCATACGCGGCTTGATGAGCTGGCGGTGCAGCCTGAGATGCGGAGCGTCCTCCGCACGCTGCAGGGGGAAGGAATTTGTTTTCCGTGTTGTGCCTCAGAGAAGTTGTCTGCTTGTGTCAGGGCTCAGTTCTGCCCGGTTAAAGTCAGAGGGCAATGGGAAGCCAGGCCAGCTCCCAGTGTAACTGGAAAGCGCAGCTGCGACAGCCTTCCACGATTAAACATTTTGTCTGTTTCAGTGGTGTCGTTTTGAAAATTGCCGATAATGAACGGGTTGGTTTATTCCTTCATTACAAATACTGACACAATGTAAAGTATTTTCTGCACTTTTGACAAACTTTTCAAAACTTTTCACTAAGAAAAAGCACTCTAAAACAACAACATCATCACCATCAACATCATCATCATCATCATCATCATCATCATCATCACTAACTGCAGGATTAGGGGGAAATAATCTGTTTCATAACTACTTCTGACAATTATTTTCTTAATCAATTTTAGCTTGAAAAAAAATCTTGCACAAATATTGCATAAAATTCTCCTCTGTTTTGGGAGGAGATTTCGTTGTGGCGAGTGTTTTTAGAATTCATTACATATTTTAAGGAGAATAATTCAACAACCTGTTTTTTAGAGGCAGCACAAATACTTGCTCTGCTGATGTGTTCTTGTTGTGGTAATAATTTTTTAGTCTTATAAGAGTCCTCAGTTGTGAAGACTAAGGAGAGGGGGGGATCCTAAGGGAATACATTTCTCTCTGATTGTGTTTACTGTGATTCCCTTAAGATACTATTGCTCTGCAGACTGGATTCATTTTATTACTTGTTATGGTGTATAATAGCATTAATAAATTAAAATTTTATCACATTTCTTTTTCATTAATCACAGAAGTTTTAATCACTGAAGAATATGTCTTGTCCAGATATTACATCAACCCTTCAATGTTGTGCACAGCAATATGCATTTATGCTACACATCTTTTTCAAATACCATAATTAAGCAGGAGTACAGAATGACATTTAGTTACAGAAAGTTCGTGAGAAAGCCATGCCCTGAGTGCAATGTGAGTTCCTCAGAACTGTTCAAACACAAGAATGTGAACAGAATACTTCCTGAAGACGAATGAGGTCATCTTAGTGGGTCATTTGGAGATTTCAGCATAACATTTGAAAGATCCTGCAGAAATATTGTTACTGACTTTTGGAAATGATACTGCAGCACTGCAGCCCATCAGATGGTTACACAACCTCAGTCATTACAGGCAAGAATGTGAGATGCTGAAAATTGCCCAGGAAGGTGAGCTGCAGCTGCCTGGGCAGCAAGGACACACAGGTTTCTAACACACATGTGTAGTGACAGAGGGGGAATAGGTAAGTTTATTGCCTGTGTCAACAGGGCTGGTGACACTGGTGACTCTGTCCTCAGTGCCTGTTGTGGGCACTGGATGTGTCCCATGGTGCTGCTCTGCCTGGCAGGGAGGGCAGAACATGCTGTCTTGGCTGCTCATCAAGCCTGTCGAGCTGCAATCTGCATTATCATAACTTAGAGCTCCTTACATCAGCATCATCCTGCACTGCTCTTTTCTAAACAACAGACCCAGTCCCCTGAGGGCAGCACATTTAGAAAAGCCAGTTCTTTCCTCCCAGTGTTCTGCAGACCCAGGCATCTCCTCTATTTTATCTGCATCAAGAAATACCACAAAACATAGGAATTGTATTTATTTTTGCATTTGATGCATCATGGTTTCTTTTTACATAAGCAGTGTCTGAGCACTGAGATGTCTGAGGAAACATCTTCCCTTTTAAAGCAGTTTTTCACGTGCTTCCTCTAAAGCACAGCAACTCCCCTGAGCTGTGATCATGCTTTTACATGGAGGGCTGACTTGTGGGCTTTTGGCAGGTTTTAGCAACTTCATTTTAAAATATGCTCTGGAATTTGCTGGACTCAATCATCTGGAGAAGGACAGATTTCTGTATTCCTGATGCAGAAAAACTTATTGGCAGCTGTTTATGGTGGGCATCAGCCTAGTTCCTGGCAGTGAGAAAAAGAATTGAAAGGAAATCTAAGCTATAACACCATCATCTTCATTGCCCTGCAGTGGTTTACAATATTGCAAAATGGTGTTAACTGTTGCTCACCAGCTTAAAGGATTGTGAGACAAAGACTGTTAAGGAAAGTGGCATACGTAAGGCTGGCTCGTAGTATCTTGTGCTCTAGCCAAGGGTCAACCAGAAATATTATTCAAGAACAAATAATTACAAAATGTCCAGATTAGTCTTTTAAAATATTAACTCCTGCAAAGTTGCTATAATAAGTTAACTCAAGACAAAACTTGTTTTAAATTTCTCTTAGGAAGATTTTCACCAGTGGAGTGAATGGAGTGAGGAGTGAACATATGGCTACATAGGAAGGGATTGTGACCCCCCCCATAAAACAGCTTACATCCTTTTTATGGCTCTTTAAAGCATGCAGTGGGCCTATCCAAGTCAAGCTGCCACTGGCTAATCTAAACTGGAAACAGCAGAGCCCTGACTGAGCACTGTTGTGCATGTGTTTGTTGTGTTTGTGTAACATTTCCATCCCTGGGGACTGGCCATTATCCCCCCTTATTTGTTTTCTTCCCTGAATTGCCTTCATCCAACCAAAATATGTCAGCAGTTACACCAGGGGGACTCTATTAAAGACAAATGGACTCAATGTTCTTCCTGAAGAAATACTCATAATTTAAGCTGCACAGCTGTGGGACAAATTTAGAGTAACTCTGTCTTAGGTACTTTCTTGGGGGAAAAAGGAAGAAAAAGGTGATTAGAATGGCAACCCTCCAGTCAGAGAGAGTTGAATCTGCTCCACTCTGCCTGCCGCAATCCCACCCTTTCCAGCCTGCTAGGGACACATGGGACAGGGACTGCCACACCACTTGCAGCCCCAGCAGTGCCTGCTGTGACCATCCACAGCCACCACGGCAGCCAGCACAGGGGTTCCCACTTGCTGCACAAAACAGACACAAATCACAGCTTTTCACACTCCCACTGACTTACATGCACCTCAGTGCAGGACTCTGGGGTTGATTTGCACCCTGGATGAAAAGTATTTCAGTCAACGGAGTTTTACATGGGGTTTGCACTACCTCCAAAAGCTCAGTCCTGCCTCTCATACAAATCAGAGGAACTGCTGTTGCAGTATTATGTTTTTGCATTGTCACAGGTAAAGTGTCCACAGGTAAGCAGAGGTAAACTGAACCCTCTTGTATTTGCTTTTTATTCCAGACCTGTCTTATGCTGTTTTGATTTAAGAAAGTCAGTGGGAATTTTCAAATCATTTTATTCAGTTCAAGAAGATAAACTTTATCTGTGAATGGCAGGACCTCTCCTTAATTATCCTGAGAAAATAACTTCATATAATGTAACCTAGTGCCTTCAATTCATTAAATAGAATATTTCTAATAATAAAAAAAGTATTACCACAAGAAAGTCAAAGGGTTTTAAATGGTTTGTGAGGCAGCATGATCCAGTAACTTGAAGAAAAACTGCATCTGCTTCAGAGCCAGGAACAGAACTTAGATCTCTGGAGGTTTTTCTACTATTTTTTATTGCTGAAATTGTTAGTAAAGTATGAATAGTCAGAGGAGAACACTGCATTTGAATTTAAAAGCATCTGCAAGTGTTGCTAGGAATATGTGAACCATAACAGATCTTCAATTAAGCAGAAGGTAAGAAATTTATCAGTGTCAGCTCCCTGGTTACCAGGCTATTGACACAGTTCTTAGAAAGATAAGTCAAATGTACATGTGCATTAAACATATTGCATTTCTGAAAATTATTTTTTCCATTAATTATGAAAACATATTAACACAGAACCTTGTTTAACAAAAGATGAACAGTAAATTACTGAATCACTACTCAGCAAAGTAGGTAGGAAATTCCTGGTACATTTTCTAACTCAAAGCTATCTCAAATTACAATGTGACCTGTAGCAGGTCGTGTCTAAAGCGAGCACAATGTATAAACAGCTCCTGTGGAAATGTTGAATGCAGCAGCTGTCATTGCACAGGCTACCAGTACAGTAATTACACTTCAGATGGGTAACCTGGCTTGCCTGCCACAGCTGAATTCCTGTTTACAGCAAATACACTGGGATTTACAGAGCTGTGCCTTTTTCAAAAATAATGGGAAAACATAGTTCCTGAGGTAAAAGACAACAAAGTCTTTCCATGGGAAAAGGTGTCCATAAAGAATGGTGAAAATGGCTTGTATGTAATCTTTTAATTTCTATTACAACTTTATGGCAGGGGAAGGAGGGGGTGTGTGTGCTTAGCAAGCTGCAGCAGAAGGTGGGGGCTTCTTTTGCCAACCTTTTCTATCTTATTTTTTCTTTTCTCCTTTGCTGTCTTTCTTCTCCATTTTCAACTCCATTACTATTTGGCATTACTAAGGTAGTCCCTCAGGAACCTCAGTCCAGGCACATAATTTCATTTGAATAGTTGGGATACAGTCAAGTACAAAGGAAGAAATTCTGAAGATTGAATAAGACAGGGCTATAGAAGAAACTAAAGATCAGGGTTTGGAAGGCAAGATAATGCTAAAATGAATAGAACAATAGTAAAGCTACAGCAGTGATTCAATTTTTCTTAATTATTTTCTTTTCTTTCTCTTCAAATCTATAATACTTTTTCTTCTAGTTCTAGTTTCTTTTCATTCCTTTTGGGGATTTTTCATTATTTTGCATTTATGCTCAGCTCCAAAGTCCTTGACATGTCCATTTCTCCGACTTTCTGTCACCCCCTCTGTGGGTGAAAAATAGGATTGCAAAGATTTTCTTCAGTACTTCAGAGAAAAAATGGGCCAGGAATCAATATTGCTATACTGGCATAGTAAGGGTATTTACATCTGAAAGCATTCTACCTTGCTCTTCTCATGAATAATGAAAGAAATCATGGCATTCTTGTGGGGCTGGGCTAGCAAAAAAAAAATCTTTGGAGAACATGAAGGGACTACTACATTTTCATTTCCATCCTTTGTTCACTTATTGTGCTCTGGAAAAAAAATAGAACACTAAAAGGTAAGAATTTTCTCCCCATTTTGGAAAGTTTATATTCTGAAGAATCTATGGATGCTATTGACACACTACTACAGAAATTCCAGAGAGGTTTGATACAGAAGTCTTTCAGTTCTAGAGACACTGCATTTTAGTGAAATGATAAGAAGTTCTCCTATTTGCATCCCTTCAAAGGCTAGGTCTTCAACCTAAGATAAACAGGATCTTATTTTTATCAGTGATAAGTGGTTTGATGTATTCTATGTATCTTAAACATGCCCCTGATAAGAAGAATTGGTTTTTTAGGGGGATGCTCATCTTCATGTGATTGAGTACAGGACAAGCTTTAGCCTAATGGCTCTGCTAGGAACCTAAAATCAAAAGATTAAAAGTAATGTAGAGGAAATCACGTTCTATGTTATTAAAAAACAGGGAAATCTTTTTCTGGTTAAGACAAAGGATATTTATATGACTTTTTTTGGGATGAAGCAGTTGCACAAGAAGCACTCTCCGAAAAAGGCAGCATCAACAAAATGATTGCACAGCTCATTGCAGATGAGACATGTTCTTGATGATGAAAAAAGAAACACTGGCACTCACAAAGGAATGCTTGTTCTGCCCTCAAAAGAATTGATAACCATCCTCATCACTGTATCTACAAACAGGGTAAAAATGTAGATCTTGAGTGGAGAAAGTGGATTAAATGGGGTGTCTTACTCTACTTTGCCAAAGTCTCCTTTGGCTGCTATCTAATTTTCCATCAAACAGCAATATAATCTGTTGCACTATGCTTTAAAGTCCCCAGAAATCTTCCTGAGCCCAGGACATGAACATCTCTGAAACCCCAGCTTTAAACTCATGTCAGGTCAAATCCCAGGAAAGAATGACTAAGCAGGACGCAGGCTGATGGTCAAAAGTACTTATGACTGCCTTACTTTTCATAGTGCATGTGATTTTTTTTTTGTCCTTTTTTGTGTAAACAAGCTACATTTCCTATAGCTTTATGTTTAGCACAGCATATAAAATGTTTGTTACAGTTTTGTGCTGCTCCAGGGTGGGAACTCTTGCATGCAGAAATTCAAATGCAATGAGTGGAAAGGCCTTTTAAGGAGCCCATCTGCTCAGAGTTTAGACTTGAAAGAGTAGAGAAAGGTGTCATTAACTGGTCACCCCATGGCTATGAGCCATGAACAGAACATGACCATAAAAATCCCAAGGTATCTTCAGCAGAGATAAACTTTCCTATCATAATGCACTGTTCTGGTAAAACCTCATCTGTGTTCTAGTGAATTCTATTACAGAGAAACATGCTATTAGGATGTTGAGATGAATGGAGAATCAAGTGTAAAACAGGATGTGAAAAATTAGGGTGCTTCAGTCCACAAAATGAAGAGCAGCAGTATGAGTTCTCCTTTGGAAAATGAGGCAAAAATCAGGAGGCGAATAAGAGTAAATTGGACTCACAAGCTGTATTTGTACAAGAATGAATCAATATAAAGTGCTCAAGAACTCAGTCTAGATAAAAATGACAATATTTCCAAATGCCAGTGAAATAAAGGTCTGGACCATTCTTTCAATACAGAGTTTGGGGGAGGAAAAAACTTTAATGGTTTTTTGAGTGGGTTTTTTGAACCTGGTGAAAATGATTGTCTAGAGGATTGCCTACAATATTGGGGTACTAAGTAGAGGGATTTATGGACTCATAAACTTCTGAGATTTTTAAGGATACCACTGTAAGCAAATGTGGAAAACCTCCAATTTATAGTAGTACCATTTAACATTTGCACAAAGGAAGCTGTGATTTGTCAACATGATCAAAAGTGCTTTTAATGCAATATCCAATTTTCTTGTCCTGGTTAAAATCAGGTACTTTAAGAACTGCTTCCTTCAGCAACAACCATCTATTTATATGCCCAGTTTGAGTGTGAAAGCACTAGATAAACATAGATGCAAGCAATACATCTGATGAGACTGGTCTTACCAAAGGCAAAACAGGCCAACAATAAATCAGGTATAGAGCAACCTGATTCCTTAATGGGAAGATAGATGAATCCCACAGTGAGCTTGGGTTTAATGGCACTGTAGTACCCTCCTGTACAAATGCAATAAATAGTACAGAACTCAGTAAAATATTTATCTGAATGAATTATGAAGCTTCTAACACAGTATCAAAATATGAGCTTTCATACCCTACAAGTGTGTGAAAAATATTTTCCCTATAACATTTGGATTTTTCCAGGTGTCTGAGTTAAAGTAGTTGCAGCAGAATCTGTTCTTTTATTAATACTTACTTGAACACCAGCCACTGCTCATTGACTCATGATATTTAAAAAAAAAAAAATCACCTTAAGGGGATGAAGATATTCAAAGCACATTGAAAGAATGTAAACATCAGTGCTGCTTCCCAATGCTGAGCTATAAAGAGATGACAAAGGAGTTTAAAGCAAACTGCTTTGCAAACACAGGATTCAGTTGCTACATACAGAAGCTCTACAATCTGGGACATCATCTGGATTAACATGCAATATTATCAGGCTGATGGGTAGTTTTGAAAGCTCCATCCTTACTCTGATACAGATGTCAGGGTGCTGCTCTTTAATTTAACCATGGTACTGGATGGGGATTTCACTTTATGTAAAATTAAGTATATCACGAACTGTAACATGATTTTATTTTATTGTAGTAGTCTTGTCTTTAATATGTATAAAATCTAGAATGGCATATTTGTATGTTGTTTAGGACATGGCAATGGTACCATAAAAATATCAAGCCAGTACTCCCCAGCTGGAGCCCCCTCCCTGCCAAGGCATTGCTGCTCTTTAGTTCTGCTGTAGTGGGCAGGCTGGAACTCCAGTGGGAACTTGATCTGAAGGGAATGAGTCCATAATGGAGCAGAGATCCACCTGCAGTCTGTGGAGAGTCCCCCACCAGAGCAGGTGGATGCCTGAAGGAGACTGTGACACTCAAAGGATGAGGTGGGGCTGCGTAATGAAGTTTTATTGAACAGTGTGTGACCTGGCCATGATGCAAATGGTAAGGAATAAGGGGTGGAATGTGCTGGGTTGGGCTGGAGTAGAGTTCATTTTCTTCACAGTGTCTGGTATGGGGCTGTGTTTTGGATTCATGCTGAACACAGGGTTGATAACATAAATCTATTTCTGTTATTGCTGAGCAGGGCTTACACAGATCCAAGCTTCTTGTACAGCCATGCTGTCAAGGGGGTGACATGGGAGGGTGGGAAGAGACACAGCCAGGACAGGTGACCCAAAATGACCAAAGGGATATTCCAGACCATCATGTTCAGTATATAAAGTGGGGGGAAAAGGACGAAAGGGAGGGATGCTTGAATGATGGAGTTTGTCTTCCCAAGTCACTGTTACCTTGATAGGGCCTTGCTCCCCTAGAGGTGGCCAAACACTTGCCCAGACATGGGAAGCAGTGAATTAAGTCCTTGTTTTGCTTTGTTTGTGGACGTGGATTTTGCTTTCCCTATCAAACTGGTTTTATCTCAATCCACAAGTTTTCCAGCTTTTATTCTTCTGATTCCCCAATCTCACTGATGGGGGAGTGAGCAAGCAGCTGCAAGGGGCTTGTTTGCTGGCTGGGGTGAAACCCCAGCAGGTCTACTGCATGAACAACCTCCTGTTTAATTTGTTCAAAATTCTGTTGTTGTCCAGGACCCCACTTTAAATTTTTCTCCCATTCCACATGATAGAGCAGGTTTATAATCTGACTCTGGAATATGCATCCTCCAAAAACCCTCAGTGCCTAGGAAAGCTTGTCTTTCCTGTTTTCTGGTTGGTGAGGACATAGTTGCTATTTCATTGATCATGTCATTTGGAGTCTGGCAACATCCATCTTGCCATTTTACTCCTAAAAACTCAATCTCCTGGGAGGTCCCTTGACCTTACTTTGCCTTATGGCAATACCAGCCTTCGGGAGACTCTGGATTATCTTCTCCCCTTTCTCCAAAACTTCTTTTGTTGTGTTACCCCGTATGATGGTGTGGGCAATTCACTGCCAGTGTTCTGGAGCCTCCCCCTTTCCCTGCAGTCTGACTCAACTGCAGCCATGCCAGCCCAGCTGCAACCCCCACATTCCCTCTGCCAGAAGGAACCCCTTCTCCCAGGAAGAGACTCCCTTTCCCTGCTCCCAGCAATGACCTGAGATGTAGAATAACCTCAAAGTCCTGGCCATGCTCCCTCCTGGCTACTGCAAAAATTAGCTCTGTCCTGGCCAGAACCAGGACACTGAAAAACTACTAAATGTCCATGGAATTCTGAAATGTTTGGTATTGGCATTCTGCCATCATCCATCATGGTACCCTGTGGGAGCTGGGGTTCAGTTGCTGAGTATCTTCAGTTTCTCTCCATGGAAAGGAGTCTGATGCCATGCAGAAACTTCCAGGATGCAGGACAGACTGCTACTCAACAAGACATCAGAGCCCATTGCAGCTGGGGAAGTCTGGCAAGGGAATTTGGCCTACTGTGGAGAGATATGAGATCACAGAATCATAGAATCATTTAGTTTGGAAAAGACCTTTATGATCAGCAAGTCCAATCCTAAAGACATTTAGTCTATAATCTCCAGGTGATATCCAGAAACTCAAGAGATTTTGGCCACACACCTAAGCAACCTGAAGAAAAACCTCTAGATTCTTCTACATTGAATTTCTTGTGAATTCTTTTTCTCTCAGAACTGAAGTTCAGTTCTTTTGAACTTTCTCTTCTGCTAAGTATTTCATTATTTCTTCTCTCTATCTCCGTTTTGGAGTAAAACAAATGTCAAACTTATTACCAGGACATAATGCCATTTTTTGACTGAAACTAATGAACATTCAATGACATTTATTGTGGAATCCATAGAGCATATGAAACACAGAACAGATGTGACCAGTATCTCATTAGGCCACAAACTTTTTCCTGTAAAATACATAATCTAGAGCAGATTTCCCCTATATGCACCCAAATACAGAGTAAATCTAGATTGCTTCAATTTAAAATAATGATGTTGCTGTAGATCACAAATGATCTTCCATTCTTACCTGGCCATTTTGGTGCATGTATTCTGTAGTGTAAGAGCAGTTCACAAACTCTTTTTGTATCTTGCTTAGCAGTACTGTGAACCATTATTAACCCTGTCTTATAAGTGGGGAATGTAAATACTGGTGTCTAATGAGACTCCCAGGATCACTCAGAAAATCTGAAACAGAATGCCCAAATCTCAGTATAATGTTCTAGTTCAGCACAAGGATTCTTGGTTTGTCTTACTGCTCAAGATGACGAAGGGAAAAAAATGGAAGAAGAGTTTGGAAGACTCAAGAAGCTTTTGAATAGCACAGTATTTCCCACATTCTGTGGAGTTCAGTTGGAGTTTAAGACCATTTTACCATTCTGGCCTTATTCATAAAGTGGTCTTCACATATGAGACTGGTTCTTTCCATTGGAAAGATGGGGATTTTCCCACACCTTATCCATGTGTTTCGCGGTTCTGCATAAAGGTAATTCATAATTTGGTTTTTATTATTAAAGTCTCTTTCCACAGAAGAAGGAAATCTGGCAAAAAACCAGAATTGTTTCCTAACCATCATGATAAAATGCAGTGAAACCTTTTACTTAACCCTGAACAGCTGCCAGTTCCAGGGACAGGAGATGCATCATCTGAGTTTAGCATTCTGTTCTCCCCACAAGCAATGTGGAGCTCTGTAAGCAATGCAATACAGATAAACACTGATGACATTGAAGACAGTTATTCAAATTATTCAAATTTTCAAAAGAATTCGACCAATTAACCCAAGTTTTTCACCGATTACAGTGTGCTAGGAACACATCCTCCATATTTTGGGACCCTAATCCAAGAGTCACCAAAATCAAAGAGGATCAGATTATTTTTCATTCAAGACTGTAGCATCAAACATAAGGTTTCAATAAATAAGCACAAAAGTGTATTTAAATAAATTACAGTTAGACTTACAAGTTACACTTTATGAAGACACTCTGGGAGGATTACTCTTCACTTACTTATGTATGTTTTCATTTGAATTGCTAAGAAGAAATGGAATTACTGGAACAGATGGATCAAATCTGTTTATTTGCAGGTGATTACACACTATTTTCACTTGCTATCTCTGTTGCTACAAAGTCTAATTAGTACTGGTGTATGGTTGCACACCAGAGAAAATTTCCTACCTTCTTACAGCACCAAAGACTTACTGGAGAACTAAAAGATATTACCGGGTCTCCAAGACTCTACATAAATAAAGACAAGTTTCCAAATCAGTGAAATATGAGTATAAATCCAGAGAAGTATTGATAGTCACCAAGGAAATCTGTCTGAAGAGGAGGAGGATTGAAGATGAGCTAAAAATACTAAAAGATTCTCTCTGTGCGACCCATCCGTACGACAAGAGCTACTTTATGTGTCCATTACTTTGAGGGATATAAATGTGCACTAGCATCTTTAAATATAGACAAAGAGAGAGAATGGGAGGGAAGAGTAAAATGTGTTTGTCTATATTTGAAATGGAACTAGATCATAGATTGTATTTTCAATTTAGAACAAGTCATTCTTTCCTTGTTTATTACACTCATCAAGAAACCATATATAACTACATATAGACAAAGAGAGGGTTGTGTGGGGGCAGCAATTATTAATGGACATTACTGAATGATAAATAAAAAGCTAGCTCAGAACTGGTATTCATTGCACACAGATGTCTGGACCATGGGCAGATGTCTTAAATCGTCTACACAAAGCGCTTTTGTGCTATCACAGTAATCTAAATTGCTTCGCATTTGGTTCCAGGCATTTCCACACACTGCTCTCCACCACACATTAATTCCTGTTCTCAAATCCCATCTAGGCTTCAAGGGCCAAATTACTTCCTGGTGTAACTCTTTGGCTTAATTTGCCTCAGTTTTATCGATGCAAACAAACGTTGAGCCTGGTGTTCTCAGTTCCAGGAAATCTTGTACATAACTTAGGTTATGGTGCTGGCTCTGGGGAGAGCATCCACTGCTCCGTGTTGGAGGGGATGAAAGCACGAGCAGGAAGGAGGAGGGGTGATGCCACGGCTTCATGTGTGCTTTGTGTGAACTGTATGGTCGTGACCAACACTCCTGGGGGAAGCTTGCTTCAAAGGTCCTGCTGTTCCCTGTTCAGAAAAGAAAGGACTGCCATAGCCTGCCTTCCAAAGCTTTAACTCAGAACCTCTGTCCTTTTAAATTCTGTCAATCATCATACCCACTGCCCTGGGCTACAGGGGAGCTCTAAGAAAACCACTCATGCCTCTGAGACAGGCACTTTCCTGACTCTCTGAGGTCTTAGAACTACTGCACTCACACAGCAGGACTGTGCTTCACTGCAAATCAAGTCAGTGATGATTTAGGAAATAATTTGTATCCCCAGAGGATGCATATCTTGCAGCAGAGACAGTCCAGCATAAGTTGCTGAGTTAATGGCCTGAGTCTATCTAATGTGTCTGCTCTTAGACATTTCACTTACAGATGAACTCTGTGTTTTCTGTCTCCCCATTTTTTTACATGGAAAACATTTGAATTAGACTAGCACACAAACACACTGTCTAGGAACAGAATTGTGGGAGGAGGAGTTAACAGAGAGAGACAAATGGAGTAGTAGTTTGGATATATTATTTTGCATTGCGACCCTATGAAGAAACTGAGTAATGCATTTCCTGGTGGACATTTTACAAGGGTCACTTTATAAGGGTGAGATTGCAAAATCTCTCTCACTTTTACTATTCCTATTAACACAAAATCATCTCTGATGTTAATTTAGCATGCACTTTTGCTAAAGTCAGAATAACTTTGCAGTCAGAATAACTTTCAAGGTCTCTTTAACAGGCATATTAGATTGTATGGACTGCCTTTTTTCCTTCTGGCCCACCTGCTTGCTGTGGGAGAGCTGCCAGTTATCAGCTGAAAGGCTGGTCATTTTAAGATACCCTGTACATAGTTGTTAGCACTGAGAGTGTGCATAACACCACACCCATTTTCCCTCTTCTTGTCCTGATACAGATTGAAAGGCTAAAAGGAATTCCTTTTCTCTTATACTGGACATTTTGACCATAGAGTTTGAGCGAAGCCTTTTAGATTTCACTTGATCTTTAGCAGTTAAAACCGTGACAAAAAAGACTTCTTGCTTTCTTCCACAACTCAGAAACATAAAAGCGTACAGAAATTAATCTACAGTTGATAGGTAAAAAAAAAAAAAGAAAAATAAGGAAACAAAGAGTGACTGAGAGTGACTGTGTGGGTAAACTAGCTGTGTGATGTTTTCAGTAACACTGTGGTAAGGCTGTGCTGTAGCAGACCTACTGCAATTCTTCTCCATTCTGGTAAATGGTTGTTAATTACTGTGATATTGTTTAAACTGCAAGGAGTGAGTGAGACACCTCTAGAATGCCATGTTGCCCTATAGCCTCAGCCTACATGTGAAGAATTGAAGGCAGGTTGAAGAATTAAGGGAAAGCTGGCTGGAATCTGTTTGGGACGGAAAAGCATAGGCAGCCTTGACACTGTCCTGAGCCAAGGTTACCATGACTTGTGATGTGCTGGTCAACAGTGCAGATCTTCAAATGTCCACTGGAGTTCATGCAAACTAGATGAAATCTCAGGCAGTTCCTTGGTGGAACTTAAGATCAAGTTTGGGAAAAATAGAAAAACCCTTTTGTAACATTGTAAAAGCACACTGCGCAGTGAAATAAATCCATAACTCAAATGGTCTCAGCTCTAACAATAATAAACAGGGTCATACTGTCCAATATTTAATCCCTGACTGCCTGATCAAGGGCTTATTTATTATTAGAACTCATTATTTATATTATATACTTGGTGGATAGTGCTTCTGAGGAAAACGCCTTCTAAAGTTAAAAATCTGTCACATAGGGAATTTCAGAAGGAAACAACTGTGACACAAACCAGTTGGGAATCACACTTGTTTCTGGAGCACGGCAACTTTGGGTTTCACATTCAATTAATTTTTTTTATAGTCTTGAAGATGTGTGAGAGGTTCGGTGAGGTTACCCGTGACAGCAGCACAAGTACAGGGCAGTTTAAAACCATCCTGTGCAATCTTTGCTGGGATGAACAGCGAGCCCGGAGCAGCGCCCGCTCCCCGGGCTGCGCTCCCGGGACGGTGCCGGAGCGGAGGGAGCGGCCGGGCGATCCTCCGGCTCCCTCTCCAGGACATCGGGCTCAACTACAAAGAAATCCTCCAGCCCTGCGGCCCCTGCCGCCTTCTCACGAGCAAAGGGAGGAGCAGACCCCGAATGTCACAGGCATAAGCCTAGGACAGAAGTATCCCCAGTATAAGGTTCATTTCGATCCGAAGGGCAGTGAGAGAGGGATGCAGGCGATTCTGAGCACTCCTTAGGAAACAATGCCGAGCACCAGCAGTGCTCAGCACTTTCAGACAATGTGAACAGACACCACAATAACCCCGCTGCTCACTATGCGACCTGGCCATGCTCTGGGCATCAGCAGCTCAGCTCAGCAGCGCCAGGAGCATCCTGCTCACACACTTCACTCACCTGGTCACAGCAGCTCGCCAGAGTGCACTCCTGCTCACGTGGTGGGACACTGTCCACTCACCCAGACTCAGGCCCAAGGTGTAACATCTCTGCCTTCAGCATGCAGCAAAGGCAGGGTCCTTTTCTCAGATCTGTTTCTGCTCAGATTCACTTCTCCATTGGGTTAATTTTTCTCCAAATTTGAGGATCATTTCTGCTCTGGGTGTTCTACACATCCCCCAATAAGATACTAATTTTCATTTAGTTTGTGACACCCATCAGCCTCTAGCTATGTTCCCTTTTATTGTTGGTTTTGACCTCTTATTTTAAAGGTCAACAGTTTCTTCCTATTTTGTTAACCCAATTGTCTTAAAATTGCATTTTATACATTTGCTTCTGGCAGACTTCAGCTGTCTAGGGAAGGCTATGCAAAATCCTCCACAGAGGAGACAGGACAAACTGGCTTTGGGTAGCAACATTTTCATAGCAGGGGGATTACAGGGGTGGCTTGCTGTGAGAAGCTTCCCTCATGTCCAACATCCAACTCCATCCAGCTCCAGGACACGTGCGCTGGCCAAGGCTGAGCCGATCAGGGATGCTGACAGCATCTCTAGGATGAGAGAGCTAGGAAGGGGAAAGAAAGCCCTATGCCACTGCAGCCAGGAAAGAGGAGTGACAACATGTGAGAGCAACAGACCTGCAGACCCAAGGACAGTGCTGGAGGGGCAGGAGGTGCTCCGGGTGCCAGGGCAGAGATTCCCCTGCAGCCCCTGGTGCAGCCCATGGTGAGGCAGCTGTGCCCCTGAGGTCCTTGGGATCACAGAGATCCACCTGCAGGAGGATCCCACCAGAGCAGTGGGTGCCTGAAGGAGGCTGTGACCCTGTGGGAAGCCCCTGCTGGATCAGGGTCCTGGCAGGACCTGTGGCCTATGGAGAGAGGAGCCCATGCTGGAGCAGGTTTGCTGGCAGCACTTGTGGGGGACAGTGTCTTCTTGAAGGACTGCATCCCACAGGAGGGATCACATTGCAGCTGTTTGCAAAGAACTGCAGCCTATGGGAAGGACTCAGACTGGAAAAGTTCACATAGGACAGTTTTCTATGGGAGGGACACTGGAGCAGGGGAAGATTGTGAGGAGTCCAGTTTAGGAAGGACTTTGAGACACTTGAGCACATCCAGAGAAGGGCAATGAGGGGCTGGGAACACAAACCCTGTGAGGAATGACTGAGGGAGCTGGGGGTGCTCAGCCTGGAGAAAAGGAGACTCAGGGGTGACCTTATCACTCTCTACAACACCCTGAAAGGTGGCTGCAGTCAAGTGGGGTTGGTCTCTTTTTCCAAGCAGCAACTGACAGAACCAGAGGACACTGTTTTAAGCTGTCCCAAGAGAAATGTAAGTTGGATATTAGGAAAAAGTTTTTACAGAAAGGGTGATAAAGTATTGGATTGGTTTGCCCAGGGAGGTGGTGGAGTCACCACGTTTGGATGTGTTTAAAAACAGACTGGATGTGGCACTCAGCACCATACTTTAGTTAAGGTGTAAGGGTTGGATTGGGCTTGATGATCTTGAAGATCTCTTCCAACCTAGTGATTCTGGGATTCTGATTCTCCCTGAGGAGAAGGGAGAGGCCACAGCCACCATTCTCTGTTGTCCTGTGCTGCTGGTGGGGAAGAGGGAGAAAAATTGAAGTGGAGTGCATGGGTAAGGGGAAAGTACTTTTAAGATGTAGATTTTATTTTTCATTATTGTACATTGATTTGATTGGCAGCCCAAGTCAATTTTTTTTCCCAAGACTGTCACTGGTGACTGATCTCTCCCTGTCATTATCTCAGCCCACCAGCCTTTCCTTGTATTTTCTCTCCCCTGTCTACCTGAGGAGGACACGTGGCATCCAGCCAGGGTCAACCCACCACACAAGAGCACAGTAGCTGCAAAATGAGGGGTCAGCTCATGCTTTATCAAAGCAGCACCAATTTCACAGAATAACTCTGAGTAGGAAGGGCACCACAAGGATCATCAAATCCGACTCTTAGGTGAATGGCCCATAGGAGGAATCAAATCCACAATTTTGGCATTATTAGAAACCTGCTCTAACCAAATTAGTCTTGAGAACTTGACAGTTAGGAGCTGACAGACATAAAAATAGAGAGACCCGGGAACCAAGTAGGAGTAGATTTAATCAGTAAAGCAAATAATCAGGTGATGTGAATTACAGGCTCATAATTAGGAGGATAAACAGCTGAAAAAGGGCCTCATCAATATAAATGTGGCAGCCTTTTTATTTAACCCAAGATTGAAAACCCAGAAAGGCTTTGATTTCTATGCAAAAAAAAAAAAAAATTTTTTTTTTTTTTGTATGGTGCTATAAAGGAAAAAGCACCACACATAGAGGCTGAACAAAGGAACAATGAAGCTGAGCTTGGTGCAGAGGTGAGAGCTCTGTGGCTACTAAACATAAATTATTTTACTTGAGGTATTAAATGTATTAGCTTTTCTGGTTTATCTTCCCTAATTTCCTAGTGATGACTAAGGAAAATTAATTTTTCCAATTGCTTAGTCTAGAACTGATGGCCTAAACTTAAGGCTAATTTAATATTCTGAGAAGAACTTTCTGAGCAAGAAATTTGTTATCAGCTTGTCACAGCAGAAACTACTGCTAATCCCTCTCTTCTCTTGCAGGTTGTTACTAATAGTGATATTTTTCTCTGGGGCATGGACTCAAGAGACATCAGGTAATACTGCTACAAACTGATTTCACATCAGTGTGCAGGCTTTTCCATAGGTGTTATCTAGGCTTATGTGTGTGTTTCAGAAGAGTCTGAGGCTCTTGTGGCAGCCTTACTTTCGTGTTTTTCTGTGAAACTTTAAACATACAGGGATTTGCTAGAAACTGCATTCTTTAGTTTCATGTGTCACTATATTAAGCAAATAATTCTACCTTTCCTCGCTCTGGTAACAAGTACTGATGAATTAATAAGGAATTTATTCTTATTCTCTTGAGTGTAGTTGTTGTTAGTCATCATACAGTATGTGAGGTCTTTTATCATAGCTTAACCTAGCTAAGCACTGGGCAGCTGTCTGCTCATTCCTCATCCTCTCTGCCCCCAGCAGAATGGGGAGGAGATTCAGGAAAAGCCTCAAGGATTGAGAACAATATTTTAATAACTAGAACTCATTCAAATATACTAATTATACAAATTATAATCATAATTTTAATTTTTAATGTTATAAAACCTAAGAAAAATTTGTGATGCACAATAGTTGCTCATTACAACTGATGCCCAGACAGTCCCCAAGCAGAGATTGGTGCCTCCAGCCAATTCCCCCCAGTTTATATATAGGTCATGACAGTCTATTATATAGAATATACATTTGGCCAGTTCAGATCAATTCTCCTGGCTTCTTGTGTACCTCCTCCCTGACACAGAATGAACCACTTAAAAGGTCTTTGGCTTGATGCCAAGCACTGCTCAGCAGCAACCAAAACTTCAGTGTGTTATCAGCAGAATTCTTGCACTGAATCCAAAATACAGCTCTGTACCAGCTACTAGGAAGAAAATGAACAAAATCAGGACAAAATATTATAAAGACAGCAGTGATTCATCTGAGGAAACTGTTTTCTCAGCCAAAAGTCTTTCCTTACAAAACAGAGCTGGTCCTGGAGCAGCAGATGCAGAGAACTGTCTCTAGGACTGTCTGCCCTACTCACTGTGGGTCCTGTATAAAATGCCTTGGCCATCCCCAAAGATCAAAGCAAACAGATACTGGAGAAGGTTTTATCCAGCTTGGAGCAATTATCTAGCTTCTGTACTGAATCCAGTTGGTAGCTTGGAGTGTGGCTGGAATAGGGTCATGGTCACCCACATCTGTCTGCTGCTCCTTAGTGGGACTGTCTCTGATGTGGGAATGGCATCACTAGTAAACATCAGCCTACAGTGCTGAAGCCTCTAGGAAAAAGAATCCTCTCAGATCTTAAAATGCACCATTATTGTAAAAGGTCTAGCTGGTGTTAGGTCATGATGCCATAGAAACTCCTGTTTGAAGCAACAAATCCCCATTTATTAGATGTGTGTGCCAAATGAGAAGCCTTCTCTGGTCTCTGCTCCTGCCCTTAGGACAGTGTGTACCTGCCTCCTGCCTGGAAGAGGTTTGGGAGCCATGGCCTGGTTTCTGCTGTGGTGATAGCTTGGGACTGGAGCTTTTCAAGCCATTTTCTCTGTTCCTGGGTGGTCTTTTCCCAGTGTGAGCAGCTGGCTTCTGGTACTGGTACTTGGTCAAGTGACCAGGGTAGGCTGATGGAAGGGCACAGCTTATGTGGCTGCTCTCCACCCAAACTAACTTTTGGCTCTTGCGAATAGAGGGGTACAGGTGAAAGTTTCTGGTTATTTTGTGGTTGGTTTGTAGGGTTTGTTTGGTTGGGATTTTTTTTGGTTTAGAGGTTGGATTTTTTTCCTCTTTTCAGGAGTGTGTAGGACTTTGACATTCTGTTTTATTTCATCGAAGGTGTTCAGATTGGGGCAGCCAATGCAGTACCTTTTTGACCGTGTTCCAAAATCCTATTTCCATGACCGGCTGTTGCAGGTGGCATTGCCAAATCATCAAAAGCCATTACTAATAGGATACTAATTTTGGAGCTAGCTTTTCTCCTGGAATTACTGCCAGTATAAACACAACCTCTCACCTCTCCTGACCAGAGATGTATGACTGCCACAACACTGACTTTATAAAGCAAAATGTGAAATAGCAGATTTGTTTGTATCTCATTTTGAATCCCCATCTTAACAGCTTTTCCATACATCTGGCACAGGACCCATGAGTTCAGAGTGCTTGGGGGACCTTCTGAGGATAACACTGAGTGCAGAATACTTTAAAGACAAATACTTATCTCTTTTTGTTGTTGGTAAGTTGACGTAGAAGAACTTGGTAAGAGAATTACATATGGTGAAATGTTTAAAATTCTCTGAGGTGTTTCTATACTAGAATTCTCCAGATATTTTATTATGTATACTAGAATTCCCTAGATATAATACTAGATTATTCTACTATTATAGAGCTTTGTAGGCTGGATCTCATTGTAAGCAAACCCAACTGCTACCTTGATTTCTGTGTAACCTATACTGTCGACTTGTTTTTTGATAACTTAGCCATGATCAGACTTGGTTTTGGGTTCAGCTTGAAATGCATACAATAGTTTCTAGGCATGTTACAGCTGGATCTCATGGAACATCTCATGGGTTTCCTTTGTGATAACAATGTTTTTTAGTAACAGCACATACTGTTCTGAAAATTCACTAGCTGAAGCTGGCACATTATTTTTGTACTAGTGGCTTCAGCTTGGTGGAGGTGTATACTTAATGAAGTTTAAAAATTAGCTGGGCCCTCTAGCTGTGGACTTAGTAGTCAGCAAGTGGTACATTTCTGTGAAAAGCTTCACTGAAAGGGCACAGTGATAGTACTTTTGGGATATAAACACCTGCTTTAAGATTATATGTATAAATGTAAATCTGGCCTTGAAAAAGCTCTACATGCCAAAGCTCTACATGCCATCCATTTTTCTAGAAGTAGGTTTTGTGTCAAAACCCACTTAAAACGTGTTCTTTGTTGAGACATCTTCACTCCTGCACAAAAACGCTCTGATGCCAGAGCAGGTTTCTCAAGGAGTTAGCAGAGCAGGAGTTGTACTTGTTAATGCAATTCTTTGCTCTCTATTTGCCTGTAGATCAGTCTGGCACTGCCTGGGAGCTCGATGAGGCCATGGCAGCACAGTGTGGCTATACAGTAACTTACACCACCTGCAGGAGCATTCAGCTCCGTGCTTCTGCACTGAGCTGCCATTCTCACTTGGAGGTAAGTCTGTTACAGACTCTGACTACAGTGCTCTTGTACACTAACTTTATGTAAGAAATTACTGAATTGTTAATGGACATTAACTGAGGTGTCATAATGCTTTGAGTATCTGTTAGCAGAGAATAATAAAATTTTCTTCAAATGTATCCAGAGGTCTGAAAATGTTCCATGGCACTGCCATTTGGAGGGCCTACAGAAGAATACATGAAATATATCACACTTAAAGGGCAACTATTTTCTTGTGGATTGCAATAGGGAATTGTATCTAGCAGCCATATTGCACTCTGCCCTAACAATATTTAGTGTCTTGAGATTCATCAAAGTAAAAGCTAAAACTTTGTTTGCTGGCTCACTGCTACTATGTCATAAAACACAAAATCAGCCATCTCTTAGGTTTGTTTGTTTGTTTTCTTATTGTTCAATTCTGGGGCTGTGCAAAAGGCACAAACCTGCTGCCCAAAATATTTATGTTGCTGTGTAGCTATGTGCACATATCTTGTGCAGTTAATGAAGCTGAAAGTGATAATGCTTCAGTATGGAGTTACTCTTCTGTGCAGAGGCTGGTGGGTGTATTTTGTAATTTAATTTAGGGTCACAAGGATAGGTGGTGCCCAGGTAGGGAAAAGAAGTCTAACAGGCAAATGTTCCATTTGCCCACACAGAAAGATGTGTTCACAGTAACTATACAAATCAAAGCATCTCACACTCCTGATATGAGCAATGCTACAACTCATCTGCAGAGTGCAAGTTGCCATTATGGTCTGTGGAGTCCCAGAGAGATAAAATGTGAAAATAACTACATGGAGGTAAGTACTTATGCAAAGTGTTAGAAGTAAAGAGGCAGGTACTGCAAGATGCTCTTAGATTGTGTTTCCAATGCATATTCCTAGAATTTTGTCAGCTTCAGACTGCCCCATCATGAGCAGCTTGTTAGTGAGTGTGCATTATGCATCTTAAGTAATACATTAATATTATGATTGTATAACTCATATTAGCAGTAATAGCTAATAAAGCTGTAAAATCATATTAAAAAGGTTAAGCTTGTAGATTGAACTCACTGAATGTTGCCCCAATAAATCTTATTTGAGACAACAGAGAATGTATACCTCCTGAAGGAAGTTTCCTTGCTGGGGAGGAATGCAAGAGAACATTGGAGTCAAGAACTCCGATCTTAAGTGGAAATAGAGTGTAGAAGATAGGTGGAAAATAGAAAGAAACTGAAAACAAGCAGACTACAGGTGAATCACCAGGCATGGCAGCATCTCGTTTAGGAAATCCTGGTTTCCCTTGCAAAAGGCCTGTAGGGTGTTGAAGACAAGGAAATAAGTGCTATCAGCAAACCCCTTACAGTTGTTTTTTTCCCTTCAGGTTTCTGTCAGGAGGGAGGTTCCACAGACTATAAAAGACTTTATTCAAGATGAACCTGAGGACTGGACTCTTGTATTTCCAGAAGTAAAACTACAGGTTTTCTTTCTAGCAAAAGCTAGTGCTACCTCTGGCACAACCATCTTTCTTTTCATTAACCACGCAGTAATTTCAAAAAGTACTTAAGTAGCAATAACAGAACTTCTGTATCAAGTAGTTTTAGTATATTTTTATAGACTAGAAGTACAGACAGTTGTAGGCTGTGTCTCCAGGGCAAAAATCAAGTTTCCCCCAGGGAAGAGATAGTTTTGGTGTTTGTTTGTTTGTTTGTTTTTTGCGCAAACAAAAACCTCTTTAAAATCCCAGAAAAAAATACTGTGAAGAGGCTTTTTTTTTTTCTTGGACTCTTGTGTGTGCAGAGTCTGCAGCAATAAGTTAGTGCCATTAGTCATTCTCTGTTGCCCTTAATATGGAAAGTTTTCTGTATGCATGAGGTGGGGAAAGCTGGAGGGGTAGCCCACTAGTAAAATTCAAAGTAAGGCAACAAAACTGTTGTGCAGTTCAACACAGTAAATCATTCAATGCAATAAACCTGTGACTTTGAACATCATGTTTAAACTATTGATACATTTCTCTGGGCAGGCAAAGGCAGAAGAAGCCTCAATATGGCAAATAGTATTTCATCAGCCAGAAGAAAAAAGGGCTCTGCTTGTGAGCAATGCTTGGAGTGCAGGCTATGGACTCAACGCCTCCGACTCCAGGGTTCTGCTGAGAGTGCCATACACTGCTGCCCAAGTTCAGCTGGTCGAGGTTGGTGTGCTCCTTCTGGCCCAAAAAGCTGCCAGGCTGGGCAGGTCTAACCAGATTCCTTCCTTGCAGGATCAGGGAATTACCTTTTCTGTGCTGAGGTCAAGTACACTTTACAAATACCGGTGGGTGATCCTGATGGTGGATACTGCTGTGGCATGTCCCGTAGGTAAGGAGTGTGGTGCCATGCTCCAATGCCAAAATGTACAGGGACAGACTCACAACCAGGGAGCTGACAGCTTTCATCTCTTGTCCCTAAGATGGTGTGGACTACATGAACAGAACAATCACCTGGACTGTTCCAAAGTATATTCCACCACTGTCTGCTGGAATGACTAGCTTTAAGGATGTGCTTGTGGAAGCTGGTGTGGATCTACACAGACTCTCTGCCAAGGAAATGGCTTCCAGGAAATATGTGTTATTGAATGAGTTAACAGCAATTACAATGAAGATTCCAATAGGTGCAGAAGGTGGTTATTACAAGGTTAGTGACTTATATTATGCACCATGCAAGCAATATTCTGGGATGTATGTTTGTTTTCTGATGAGGAATAATTCTTCATCTTGTGCCTTTCAAATGAAAGATGGGAGTGTGGGAGTGAGGCAGAACAAAGGATTTGTCAAAACTCCAGAAGCCCTGACCAAAGATAGTATTTGTAATCACCACTTTATGAAGAATTTTTCTTGCAAGCACAGGTAGACGGAATCCTACACAGAACTATTGATTCATTAATTAGTTGGGTTAGCATGGAGCTTTCACCTATTATTCCTGGTGTCATAGTCCTGTGAGATGGTTCTAACTGGATTGTAAAGCATGCATGGGTTCTGTTGTATTTTACACAGACCACTTAAGAGAATGGGAATAACCTGTTAGTCCAGCAGGCCACGTGCTCTTGGGTTGGGACTACGCATCTAAATCTAGCTGCCTGGGGTGAACCCTGGGCAAATGTGGCACCTGAACTTCTGGTGAGGTTGCATACCCTGTTCACTGTGAAACAGTCCCCTGCTCCTTTGAATCTTGGGGAGTGGGAGATTATTTTCCAAAGGAAGTCCTCTGAGAGTTCTGAGAGAATCTAAATAGGGACACAAGAGTTCAGGATTTCTGAGCAAAAAGGGCAGTTGGCTGGGGCTGTAGATTTAGCTGGCCTTAGGATGCTCCAACATAACTTTAATGCAAAATCAAGCCATACTAAAGGGTACTGATTTGAATTCTAGACTTCTGTGAGCAATGGACAGCTTGGGGTAAAATACATCATCAACTTGTTCTTGGAACACCAGTGGGAAGACAACAAATGGGGACTAACCAAACATACCATCATCAAGGAAATAGAAACACCATTTGAACCAGCAGAAGTTGCTATAACCAGTAGTAAGTAGCTGAACATTGAATTTACCAAAGGTTTTGGTACTGTTGAGAGCTTAATGCTGTTTGTTTCTTTTCAGATGTAAATCTGAGTGCAGGGCTAATGAATGTTACAGTAGGAACATTCCTCCCAGATGCTGAGCTTGTGAACTTGACCATTGAAGGGGTTGTTGTGGCGGTACCTGAAGCTGTTCAGCATGGCTACCTAATACACAGGACCAGCTATGCTAATGGAAGCAAAGCATATGTACTACAAATCTCACTTGATGCACCAAGTATTAAAAAAGAGGTGTGTACTAAGGCACTGCAGCATCCCACAGTATAGAAATGATGATATCACTTGATGATTTTTCATGTCTAAATATGATTTTTCTAGTACATGAGAGAGGACATGAGAGCATACACCCTGAATGTCACCCTCACATTCATCACCTATCCATCAAGTGAGACCTTTGTTGTCCCAGTAATTGCACTGTCAGCTGTGAAAGATGCAGGTAAACTTTGTGGAGCTTGGGGTAAACTGCCCCAACCTGGCTGTGAACTCTGGCTGTGAGCTGGGCTGGTTTCAGCCAGGGATACTGCCAGTCCCAGGGAGCTGCACTAAACTGATGGCAGCTGGCTGACTCTTGGCTGTTTTGCAGTACTGCCCAGTGCCACAGGGTTTTGTGATGGGAGGAACCTTCATCTCATTATCACTCGTGGGAATGTGGACCAAAACTGGCTACCTTTCATCTCAGACTGGCAGCTGACCCAAGAGGCTGCACAGAAGTACAATTACATTCTCAGAGACAATGGCACTCACCTGGAAATCTCTGTCCCTTTCCTTTCTCCCCATGTGAGCTATGAGGTAAGGCTGCCAACATGTAGCAATTGAAAGGCATGTTCTAGCTGGCAGATGTCAACAGGACATATTCTTGGAAGTAAAATAAAACTTCTTTTAGACAGTCTTCTAAGGTATAATGGAGGGTTATTTTTGCCCTTGTAAGAAAACTTTCATTTCCCTTAGATAATGTTGGCAGAAATGGGCAAGAAAAAAGAAACATTCTGCATTTAGTGTATGGCTGAGCATCTTTAAGGACAGCTAAACATGCAGTAGAGTTTGTATTGCATTCTTATGCAAAACAACTGAAAAAGCTCACCCTGTGAGCTTCTGGATTAAAAACATCCTGTTTAAATACACCCTATGGATTTGACTTTGCTCAAGCACCATTATCTTTGGCTTGTGATAACCTGCCCTCATAGTTTTTGAATGCTTTAGTTCAACAGTGTGTCTTTATTCTCTTGTTTAACCTGTGATTGTCATCTCTAGGTCTTTCATACCTCTGCAATAAAGGCTTCATTCTACTTAACCTTGAAGGATGACATCACCTTGGCTGAGAGGAGAGATTTCTCAGTTTCCTGCTTATTTTCATCTTCAGAGCTAATACGTAATAGCATGCTGGGGATTAGCTGTTAATGCTATTTGAGTTGCAAAACTAAGCCATGCAGTCTGAAATGTTTCTAGGTTTTAGAGTTGTGTGGCACTGTGTTTGCTTGTCAGATTTCCTACCAGTTAATATGCCACAAGGCAAGTCAAATTAAACATTGGAGTGGCTATCCTGCCTAGTACAGGAACGGGGGAAGGAAGTGGGAAAGTCTACTTCCCCACACACCTCAGAATCAAGAAGCTATTTAAAGGATTTTTGTGGTTGTTTTGAGAGTTGAATGAAGTGGGGGGTTTTGGTGGAATGTGAGGACAATCAGCATATAAAGTAGTAATTCTAAAAATGTTAGAACCTTAGATAACTAAGTTTTAACAACTCATCAGTATGAAATGTATGGAATATCTTGGTTAGAAAAATTCTTTTGAAGAGAGTGAGAGCTCCTTGTGAGCTGCCAAAAGAACTTCCCAGCAAATCTATTCAGAAAATCTTTGTTGTCAGGCTACAAAAGGAGGTTGAATCCTAATTTGTATGAAAATGTATATTTCTCTTTCAGAGTGCCTGCCCAATGGCACTGTGATTATTACTGCAATCAAACTGGTAGGTAGTGAAGACCTGGACACTGCTCTGTTTGTCTTGAGGGACAGACAGTGCAAACCCAGTCTAGTGACAGAGAGGACTGCCACCTTCAAGTTCAATGTGAACGCTTGTGGAACAAGTAAAAAGGTAAGGACTTGGTCACATCAAGTTTACTCTGCATTGGGGTAGGGATATTGCTAGAGACCTGGCAAAAGTTCAGAGCTAAGCTCAAGCTGCATCGAAGTCACAGCTGAAACTAGCACAGTAGTACATCTATACTCTTTCTTAGCTTACTAAATTCAGTTGAGCAGAATTTCTTATTGAGTAAAAATGTTATTTCAAGGTCAGAGGTGCTTTCTGAAACTTGCCTTCAGTTTGACACCTCTGAATTGTTTCATGGTGGGCTTGAATGGGAGTTTATGCTGGTCAGGTGTACTTGTATGCCTTGCAGAAGCTTTTTGGGTATTGCTAATGACTACATGCCCAAAGACTAGAGTGGGTACTATTTGTATCACCAAATACTGTACAAATAGAAAACAAACAAAATAACAAATAATTAGAACATGCCTAAATTCAGATCACCATAAATGCAGCTTCTTTCACATTGTTGCATTTCATTCTATGCACTGATTCAGTAAATAAGCACAGCTGTTGTTTTTCTCAGGACCCACGCATCCCTTTCTAGGGTGCTCTGTCATATTCAAGCTAATAAACTTCCTTCTTGACTATGGCATAGCTGTCACTATGGTCAGCTTTAGTTCAGTGGGCCTTTGGCTGGTAATTTCTGCCTATTTCTAAGCATACGCTGCTCAGCGCAATCTGGCAGTCAAGCAGAGGGATGTAGGCATTTCAAATCAGACTCTAATGTGACTGTCCTGTTTGTAATGATGTGCATCCTTCAGTCCAACAGCACAACTGTGACATATGAGAACGAGGTACTCTATTTCAGACCTGGCAATGAAATACCCATATACCAGTAAGTGCTGTTCCCTAACAAAACATTGTGCATGTTATTTTGGCTGTAAAAAATCTAATGCTAAATCTTTTCTCTCAGGCTGAAATTTCTCTGCTTTTATGCAGTCGAGCAGACTGCTGATGTTCCATATGAATCTAAGAAGAACCCACCACCCAGTATTAAACCAGGGTCTGGCTGTCTTGCTCTTTCATTGCAACTTTTCAAAGGTAACATCTATGATTAGACTCTAAAATCCCTGAATGGCTGAGGCCAGAAGGGACCTGAGATTGATCTTACTCATCCACTCTGCTCAAGCAAGGCAGTGTAGAAAATGTTCCCCAGCACCATGTTCAGATGACTTTTTTAAAAGTATCAAAGGATGAAGTGAAAAATTTTTAAGGCCTCTAACAGGACTTGTCTCTTCCAAAATGCAACATAAATGGTTGAATATTGGTAGTGGAACAGACTTAGCATCACTGACACAGGTATGGTTTTCCTGCTTCTGGGCATGATGTAAGTTTTGTGTAGTGCATGTGATGCCAGCTTCTCTCTCCTATGAGCTCCTGAAGTGTTGCTAAGCAGGTTCAGCAACTCACTGGAATGGTTGTAACCTGTGTCAAAGATACAGCTTTAAAGTAGTACTAATGCCTGCAGAAAGGGTTAATTGAAGCCTGAACCAAACACTCATGATGACTGGAATGGCCATTATGTTTTGGTTTTTTTTTTTTAATTCATTTTATCTTCTTGCTACCTTTGAGACAATTTTGAATAACAATATTGATGGCTTTTTGCAGAAGGAGTGTTTCATTTCTGGATCCTCTGAGCCAGAGAATATGTTTGAGATTTTTGCTTTCATTGCTGATCTTGCCTTCTTGCCATTCTATACCAAATTCTTGACATTTGTATGCTGTCCCAGGTCTTAGTATTACTGTGCTAGAGCAAATGGTAGTGGAAAAAAGAATGAAGCAGAAAGTTTGTGGACACTTCCTCCATAAAAAGGAAGCTCCTAATATCAATACTCTCTTGCAGAGAAATCCTATTCAGAGCCCTACCAGGAATCAGAATATCCTGTGGTAAAATACCTGGGGGAGGCTCTGTATTTTGAAGTTGAACTGCTCCTGCCTAAAGATGCAAGACTGGACCTAAACCTGGATGACTGTTGGGCTACCAACTCCCAAAGCCAGGACAGCCTCCCCCAATGGCACATCCTCATACATGGGTGAGGAAGGCTTCCCTCCTCTGTTTGGTAACTGCTTAGCACAAGGTGCTGTACCTCAGGTGGGAGGACAGGGGAAGAGGCAGAGGTGCAAGTGGCAGAGGTCACCTTGGAGGCAACTGCTGCTAATCTGTGGGGCATGTGTTGGTGTCAGCACAGTGGCTGTGCCTTCTGGGGCCAGCAGGTCATGTGAGTGGCCAGAAGTGCTTCTTGCTAACAGTTCTGGCTGGAAAGAAAGAGCAAGAAGCAACCCTGACTGTGGGCAAAGGCGGGGATCACGAACTGGGGAGTTCCTATTCATTCCCCTATGGCCCAAGGAAAATGGAGAGGAAAACTCTGCTGTATTTCATCTCTTTGCTGTGTTTGAAGGTCTGGTTGAAGGTTTAGATCAAGTACATTTCCTCTCATGTATTTCCCAAACAGGTGTGAAAACAACAAAGACTCCTACAGAACTGTCTTCCACAAAGTTAATTACAGCCTCAGAGTAAAATTTCCCCAGCACCTCAAGAGATTTGAAGTGAGAATGTTCACCTTTGTCCAGGACACGTCTCTGTTACAAGAGCAGGTCAGATGTCTCTGTTCTGTCCTGAGCTGTTGGCAGTCCTGACAGGTGAGCCCAGGGTGATGCATGCAGCCAGTGCTGTGTAAGGGCTCAGCTGGCCAGTGCTGCCTGGGCCTATTGGACACTGGGCCTGTTGTGCCTCCTTAAAGGCACAACACCCTGGGAGGGGTGAATAAAGGCCATCCACTTTTGTTCAGTTCACAAAAGGAACTGAACAGGCCTCCAAGATGCTCAAGTCCAATCTTTGACCATCATGCCTACTAAATGATATTGTGAAGTGCCACATCTATTCATTTTTTGAACACTTCCAGGTATAGTGACTCCACCACTCTTCTTGAGAGGCTGTTCCAATGCTTTGTCACTTTTTCAATGAAAAGCTTTTACCTAATACCCAACCTGACCTGCTCCTATGAGGCTATTTTCCCCTTGTGCAATATGAGGCCATTTCCCCTTGTCCTGTCACTAGTTGCCTGGAAGAAGAGGCCACCCCCCACCTTGACACAACCTTCATATTCTTTGTGATCAGTACACTTTGGATTCAAAATAAGACTTCCCTAAATAATCTAAATATTCTTGTCTTGTAGTTGTACTTCCACTGCAGTGTAGTGATCTGCAATACTAAGCAACAGCCTTTAGACCCCTTTTGTCCAAGGAGATGCAATCCTGGGAAGCACAGATTTGGTAAGAAAACAGGCATGTCTCAAGTCTCTCCTGTGTTTTTGCTCAGCACTTTGGCATGTGCTCTCACTAATTGTGCCAGGTTGCAGACTTCTAGTCCTAAATTATGCTGTCCAGGGAATTAAAAGCTGAAATGTCTTACAGCCCACAGCGCACATCCACATGGGCAAGTGTCATCTGGACCAGTGCTTGTTAGGAAGAAAAACAATAAGGAGAGGTTGGTGTCAGTCTTAAATTACACTATTGGAACACCAAGAGTACTGCTGCTGCAAGGTAACAGATTTCTGTGGACGTCTCTTCTCCCTGCAGGTGAATGCACCAACTTCTGACAGACTAGACAAGAACTACTTCATTTTATAAAGTTGCAGTTAGGTGGCCTAAGCAAGCACAGCCTGCTGCCCAGATTCACAAGTAAAATTTTCTGTGGTATCTACTGGGAAAATAGCTTATCAGAGTCCATGGAGAAAAGGGTCAGTTAACCAATATTGGGTGTAACTTTAAGTTAAATTATTGTATTGTTCTTCTCTGTTCCTCTACAATATTAAACTCTTAGTGCTTTGTGTGTTCATCTGACCTAGTCTGCTCAGCTAACATGTCTGAAGCTTGTGCTGCTTTGCAGTTGGAAGCAGCTGTTTTGGAGTAGGGGAGGAAAATGGCAACAAGTGTGAACTTAATTGTAAATCACTTCATGCTTTTTTTTCATTTTTTAAGCTTCTGTATGAACAAAGGACTGGGAGAGCTTAATGTCAGTAAAAGAATGTGGAGTAAAAGAAAAAATTGAGTCCATCCCATTTTTTGGAGTAAAATTGGATAAACGTCCTTGATCCTGTAGTGGCTGTTGACAGGAAAGCTGTAAACTGTGATTCTTGCAGGAATGTTGTGGCTCTGCAAAAGCTGCCTTCCCTAGGTGGGTCAAATCACTCACAGGTAACATCAGTGACTGCTTAGCTGAGTATCCTCTCTGAGGATTAGCCGAGGGGAAAAAAAAATTTAGCAAAGAGTTGTGATAGTAATAATGACAGTACATGGACTCTATCTGCAAAGTGTTAAGGATTTTTCCTTACTAGAGAAGGTGATGCTTAGGGACTCCTGTAAATTTTCCTCTGTGTGTTTTTTTGTTTTTTTTTTTTTTTTTTTTTTTTTAAATGGATAAAAAATTTCTTGGTTTCCTCTTTGCATCTGAACAGTGATGTAAAAAGAGTTTGGATTCACTATTATATTTTCCTGTTCTAATGAAAGCTACTGCTTAGCATGAATCTTGATCCCTTGGAGGTAAACACACAATAATGGGTGTCTGCTTTTTTTTAGATTAAAGAGAATTATACAACAGGAAATTTCTGTGAAAGCTAACTTGAGCAAGAACATATTTTCTGACTCTATTAGCACTTAGTGAGACAGCATGGAGTAGAAAAAAAATGTATCTCTGTTGCTACCTGTACAGAGATCCCACTAAACAGTTTGAGCTGTAATTGCAGCTCATGTAAGTCTTGTCTTGTTGCTGGCTAAGCATATCTGTAGCAGATCTCTTACTGTCATTTCTGGAAAAATCTGTGTGGGCTTCATGATGAGAAACATGTCAAGACTGTTTTCCAGTAGAGAAGGCTATTGTGATGAAGGATTAATTTTGCTACCCCTGTTGTAGGTGAAGACTAAAGCCATAGAGCTGTGATATTGAGGAATACTGGGAAAATGCAGAACACATAAAGCTGACAGCAGATTTGACAAGTCAATGACTTGGGGCTCACTGCTTTCCCCTGTATTACCTGCTGGTCTGAGGACTGGGTATGCTCAGTCTGCAGGCAAAACCCATTAAGAAATCAAGGGAGACACCTCTACTGTGCTGCCAGGATTTTGCACCTAAGAGCTGTGGGAGCTTCAAGCAGTGTGGTGACTTCCCTGTGTCTTACATGGTGCTGACAAGAAATGAGAAACCTCATGTCTCCCCAAGAAATTAGATTGTTAAATAGTGTTTTCTCCAGCTGAGTGAAAGACAATCTTCATGTGCCTTCACCAGCACAGCCCAGCTACTTTCTTATATTTATGTGGGGGAAAAGTGTAACACTTAGAGACTGCTGTGAGAGAAGCCTGCAGCTGGGCAGCCCATTTCAGTACTGTTCACTCTGTCTTGGTTATGGCATCCTGGGTTTTCAGGTCTTTTTTCTTCAAACCAAGACTCAAGGACATCATCAGACATAGAAATGTGGTGTTTACAATCTTTTTTAGGACACTTTCATTTATTTTCATAAGCTTAGTTGACACCTTGAGATGCTTTATCTGTTGATGGGCTTTTAAGAGTTGTAGAAAAGCAAGGTGATGCCCAGGTACACTGTGGCTCTACTCCTCAGATCTTCTAAAAGCATTGTTTGGTGCCATTTTGAAGGATGAGTTATGTAAAGAGTCCTCTTCTCTATTAACCTTTCTGATATGTGGATAAATTCAAGGACCTTTCCCTCCATGGTTAGACAAGGATTATATAAAGCTTCTTGTCAGATGTTCCACGCAAAAATCCATTTGAATATCAGTAAAATCTTTTAAGACATGACAGTGGTACTCTCTCTACCTCAGAGGTGTCTGTTTATACTAAAATACGGGAGCTGCCTTCCTGGTTATATATATAAAAAAAGAAAAAAATTCTTCAAGTGTTTTATCAACACCTCTTTGCCTTTTAAGTGGATATTTTATGACCACATGCTTTTCCCCTGGTATTTGGGATGTTATTTTTATATCCCTGTTAACACAAGTTGAAAGCAGATCAATCTTCTTTGTTTATGCTTAAAGTCTTCTGCAATTTCAACAGGTGAATGACAAAAGTGGTAAGGGAAAAGAGAAGTCTGGTGTGATTTGTTTTTATAGGAAAATAGGAACAATAACAGAAATGTACTGCAGATTGTTATTTCCATTTTAAGTAAATCTTGATAAATCACTGCTCATAAGTAACCCCATATCTAGTCACTGATGGGCAGAAATCTCATCTTTTCTGTAGTCTGCATTCAATGACAGCCAGTATTTTAAAACTTTACTGTTTTGGTGACTTAAAGTAGCAACAACTTAATATTGAAAAACTAAGAAAAGTGCCATCTACTTTTTTGTCCCAATTCATTTTCTCTCCCTGGCATATTCCTTTGCTTTTTCTTTTACATGCCAAACTCTTCAGTAAATGCTATGCACCTCTATCCAGAGGAAAACATGTTCTGACAATGTTCTAATGATTTGGAAAGCTTAAGGAAGTTCAAGTCTTGGCTTCTGCCACAAATCTCTTTGAGTTTTTAGCTGCTTCCATATGTCTTCTTTTATTTGTGCCTGTGAGCCTAGAAACACCTAAACACAGTATTAGCTAGAATGCTGGAAAGGCATGTGCTTGGAGAGAAATGCTTTAAAGCATAAATAAGGTGAGTCTTCCTTCTTGTCATTTCATCAAGTACTGTAGGAGTGCAAGCCTAGGCTGATGTTGGTGTATAAAGAAGCAAAAAGTCAGGGGCTTGATCAGGGATGGGGGCTCAGAAGGATCCAGCTTCTATAGCTCATGAGAAACAGACAGATTTATTGGGATCTGTGAATTCTCGTTCCAGTTTCCTGCCTGTTAAAAGTAATAAGAGGATTTGTGGTTGCATGGCAGTCACTGATCCATTAGAAGCTGGCGGTGTATTTATATTTTTGTGGAGTATTTTTTAGCTACTGCTAGGCAGAGCTGGAAGCACAGCTCCTGGCTTCCCTAGTCGGAGGGGATATTGCAGTTCTCAGAGAAGCAGCTCTCCCAAGGAACTGGCTGAAGCCCATTTGCAGGAGGTTTTCTTTGTCCCAAGCACACCTATGTGCAGCCCAAATGTGTCACCATAAAACCTCTTGGCACCTACATGGTGCTCCTCAGCATAGAATTTCAAAGCCCTGTGTGTGTGCGGGCGGCCCCAGGCTCGCCTCTGCTTTGGGGGGTGGGGGGTGAGCTCCATGGATCACAGAGCTGGGGCTTGCCTAGGGAGCTTCTTCCACTGTGAGCCCTTAACCACTGGGGGATATTCTCTCCAAGGTACTTATTCTTGTCCTCAAGAAGTGATTTAACCTCCTTGCCCTCGCTCAGGGTCTATGTCTGCTGGCAGCCAACACTGCTGTACAGTCCTGTGCACAGAGTGGGCAGAGAAGCTGCTGAGCTCCTGGATCCAGGTGGAAAGCCTGCTCTGCTGAGTGAGGCTGTGCAAGCCTCCTGAATCCTGGGCTCCTCCTGCCTGCAATGCCTTCCCCATTGCACTGCCCTGCCTCCTGCTAAATAGAGCAGTATCTTACCCTTCCAGCTGCCCAGAACAGCCTCTGGTCCCTGAGGTAGGAAATGAACCCAGAGTCTATTGTGATATCCTTGGCACCAGCAACTGCTCCCTCCAGCAGCACTGACTGGCTCACAGCATCAAAGGAGTAAACTGGTATAAATTCCATTATATTTAACTGTCTGTTCTGCCCTGCCTTTTTCTTCCCTAATAAAAGGTTTAGGATGGATGTGGGGCTCTTTTCCCTGGCTTCTGAAATTTTTGGCACTGCGTGGTTCCACCTGGTCCCCCCCTCAGCAATTCACCCAGAGAGGAGGCAGGGGCACACTCAGCATGAAGAACAGCCTGGGGCACAGCAGCTGGGGTCCAGCCATCTCTCCTGATTTGGTGCCACTTGATCATTTCTCTTGCCCTCAGCCTGCTTCTGGGCTGGTCCCTGGCTCAATGAAAAGTGTGTATTTTAAAGTGTGGAAATACTTGTTTAAAAGGCAGGAAAATGCACTTATGTTCAGCAACTGATGGTAATCACCTCATCAGTAAACTGAGAGTAAAGGACTGGTAGTTCAACCAAACTGCAAGGCCTTCTGTATCTCAAAGCTTCTCCTGAGGTTCTAAAATCCTTTTCAATTGATTAATTTCTGTAGAAGCTCTTATAATGTACTTTTTCCATTTTCTCTTTACAATTGAGGATTATCCTTTCATTTTTATGGCTAGTATTACTTAAGAAGTATGATTTCATGTACCTGAGAAGACTGAACACAGTAGAAAACTATATTTTAGTGGTGATGGTTTCTTTTTTAGGATCCACATTCTGCTCTCCAAGTTAGTAAGAAATTTAATTGTGTAGGACTAACCCCAGCTGCCTCTCCTGTATCTTCTCAGCATGCTAAACTCTATCAGACAGAGTATAAATTAATTTTTCAGCCATGGCCTTTCAGCTATTTTAGCTTTATTTCCATGTAGATTTTTAACATGTGTTGAGAGAAGGTGCTTGTATGTGAGAGATGTTCTCTACTTCTGTGACTTGTGCAACATTTTCAGACTGAGGTCCAAATTTTTGCCTCTTTTCTACATATTATTGCTGTTAGAATTAAATACAGCTTTATGGACCTTACTCTCCTGAAAGGTAGAACTCATAAGCATAAGGGGGACATCTCTTGATCCTTTTCATATCACTTGGATATCCTAAACTCCTGGGCCTGAAGGAAAAAGATGAACCTGAACTTTATTCAATATTATTGAGAATAACAAAATGCAACATTTAATAGCAGCAGGCCTTGTACGATCTTGTACTGTGACTACAATAATTCAGATTAATTTCTCTGGATCAGTGAAATATCAGTGTGTCAAAAGGACGAATTACAAAAGGTGGGGTTTATAGAGATGTTTCATGTTAGGCAGAGCAAGAATTCATTTCTTTTTGAAGGGGAGGAACAAATCTGGCACATCCTGGGAAACCTCAGCCATGTGCAGGTCCTAACCCTATTTCTTCCTCCTACTTCTTCCTGCTATTCCCACCATCCCCACAGGTGAAAGGGGAGATCTCCTGTGAGGGGATCCAACAAATTAAATTGTGCATAAGCAGAACCTAGTCTAATAAACCATCTGCACTGTGGATGTGGGCTTTGGCCCCACTGTGGCCCAGGGAGGGATTTAGTGCAGCTCTTTCCCCAAGGTCAGCTTGGGTGCAGCCCTGTCCTGCTGGAGCCTGGGGCAGTGGGAGTAGACACAGCCAAGGTCTGGCTCAGTGACACAGAGGCAGTACCATGTTCTTCTGGGACTCACAGCCTTGCCTCATGGCTCACCTTGAGCTGTTGTTCCACCTTGCACTTGCAAGGAGAGGAACTCCTTGGGCATGTAAAAAGTCACAGCTCAGCAGCTTCAGGGCATTTCTCTCCCCATTTCACTGGGGTGGTGGGGAATGCTGACTGAGCCACTTCCCCAAGGTGCAGGGTTCCTCCTCCTGGGCCTTTCTCCATACAGCATCACCCAGCTTTGTGAGCAGCAGCCTTCTGAGGCCATTAGTCTTTGTTTGCAGATAGGTAAACTGAGGAAACAATGCTGCATGACCAGCCAAGGTCATGAATAAAATAAACTTTTAGCTCCTTGTTTCTCTGCTTTAACCATGACTCTATAGGCTTCCATTGCTGGAGAGCATAGTCCCTACCTGTAGTTTCAGGTGGAGAACATTTAAAGGCCAAGGTTAGAAGTCCTCCCACAAATATGTCTTTGAGAAAGATTGTGGGAGCAGGCTTTCAGTTATGGTTCTGTGCAAGGTCCCATGAGTATCATGCAACTTCAATCCTTTCCAAAATATTCAGATTGACTTTCCCTATGTGGCAAATCTGCTGAAATCTGGATAAGCTACACAGATTTATACTGAGGAATACTCTTCTGACATCAGCGTTGCCACCTCATATTTCTAATTTGACAATTTTATAAGGCTTTAAAAAATTATTTTACTTAAATTCTTGCTGAAACACTAAAGCCTGTAACAAATCTAACATGGGTTAGTTACAAACAGAAGCATGTCTGATATGCTTACATCTGAGTGACAGTAGTACCTGCATAAATTTGAGGGTAGTTGCTTTTTTGTGATAGTGCTGGATTTCATTCTGATTGCCCCAATATGCACATACCATGTGACAAGAGCACTGAATCAGCCTAGGCTGATCCTTGGAAGAAAAAATGTACAAAGATAATTTTAATCCTTCTAAACAAACAGAGGAAAAGAAAAAAAGGGAATAAAGTTTTAGCTTTGTGTTTCTCTGCTACAGGACTTATCCACAGATCTAAACCAGCTGTCCCACAGAGACATGCTGATCTGTGGAGAGACAAACCTGTCACCTTCCAGCTGGTGTGCTCTCTCTGCCTTACATCTCCCCCAGCAGAAAAAGTTAATATGACTTAATTAGCTCCCCACAACTGGGGTTTGCTCCTCTCTGGCTTCTTTCATAGGCCAAGTCTTATGACTCAGTCAAGCAATGAGATTTACAGAGCAGCACATACTTTCAGTGGTATGGTGCCCATTAGTTGAAAGTCAAAGTCCTTAAAAATTAAAATTACATCCCCAGTTGTTTTGTTTGTTTGGGTTTTTTTTAATCTTTTGTGTGCACGTGTTACAGGACTCTGACAGACTGTAGAAAATAGCTGATCTTTGATTGGCTTTTAATAAAATGACATGATTACCAGAGCCCTCCTAGCTTTCAGGACACCTTGAGACTAGAACTTCACATCTTTGTGAAACCTGAATCAATTTATTTCATGTCAGAGAGTAAGATAATCTAATCTTATTTGTTTAAGAAATTTGATGTAAAAGTCTTCCATCATTTATTTGCATTGGATAAGGGGTTTTTTACACATTAAATACAGAAAAAATATATACTTCTGTACATATTAATAAAGAAGACAGGACTTAGCAGTTTATCTATACAAATGTCAGTTTGCTTATATTTCATTTTCAATATTTAGCAGTCATCACTAGATTTTACTTATCTATCAATCAGATTTATAATACAGGATACAGACTATGACAGATTTATTTGTTTACATGCAAAGATGTTCTCACTATTACTTAGTTACTTGATTTTTAGGTACAGTGGAGAGGTGGATAAATAAACAATACACGAACTAAATACACGTTTTTCCTCATCCTATGATTAAAGTGCCTACAAATCAATACACTTAGTATTCTTATGAAGCTGTTGTCATTTTTTTTTAAATTCAGTTTAACATCTATGGATTTACTATTGTCCTTCTAAAACAGGTTCAGTCAGAACAGCGATATGTAAATCCTACGAAGATCAGCTGTCTTTTTTTTTTTTTTAACTTTTGTATCAGACTAAGTTTAATATTTCTCAAAAGTTATTTAAAAAAAAAAAAAAGGCAAATAGCAAGACTTCTGTCTCAGCAACCTGCGGCTCAGGTTTTCAGGCACTCCTACATCACCTTCCAGCATCGCGTCCCAGGCACAGAGGCGCTTCCCCTTCCCTGGCGCCGTCCTCCTCTCACACCGGGCCCCGCCGTGCTCTGACGAGGAAGAAATGTCGATGGTTTTTGTTTGTAAAGACCCTGAGCGTGCCGGGGCAGGCGCTCCCGGCGGGCTCTACGCCCGCTTGACGCTGTTGAGGAGCTCGGTCAGCTCGCCGATGTACTTGATGGTGTACTTGAGGGTCTGGATCTTGGTGAGGGGCTGGCCGCGCTGGCTGTACACGGGCGGCAGGTAATTGCGCAGCGTGTGCAGCGCGTCCGCCAAGGTCCTCATGCGCAGCTTCTCCCGCTCGCTGGCCTTCCTGCGCCGCTGGGCCGACATCCGCACCTTGGTGCCCTTGGGCAGCCGCGCCTGCCCGGGGCTGGGCAGGTAGGCGGCCGGGAACTCCACCAGGCCGTAGCCCGCCAGGCCGCTGCCGCCGCCGCTGCTGTAGGGGGTCTCGGCCGCCGCCGGGCACGGGGACGAGGAGTAGGACTCGAAGGAGGGCGTCGGGGACAGGCTGTGCGGGGGCGACACGGGGTGCAGCTCGAAAGGCCCGGCGGCGCTTTTCCAGTCCCAGGATGACAAGCAGGCGGGGTGTTCCGAGCCCAGAGCGTCTTCCATGTTAATCAATGTCTCGTGCAGCTTGTCCATGCTGGAGGAGCGCTCGGGAGAAGCGATGCCCTCTGCCCACCAGCAAAGGCTGGAGCCGCCGGCCGCCGAGACCTTTTTATGATGGAGGGAGGAAAGTGACAGAGTGGGAACACGGGCTCGGTGCGAGGAGTTCAAAGGAGCGCCAGAAGTGCTAAGATAGAAAATGAACTCCTGATGTGCTAGTTTCTTCTCAGTGATAATTATCAACCTTCAGCTAAAAAGCCTTTAAGCTAACAGGCAACAGCAAGAAAGGGAGAAAAAAAGATTATCTTCTCGCAACTAAACCGATTAGGGCTGCGCATCTACATTGAGCGTTGCGCTAGGGGGAAAAGTGCCGAGAGAGGAAAAAGAAAATTAATCATTTTACAAAACTATTTACAGATCTAGAATTTATTGGTTGCTAACACACATCCTAAATTTAAGCCACTGAGCCCTGATTTTTAGGTAACTGAAGGCGATGGCACTGCAGTGGTGAATATGTGACCCATGCTGACTGCTGCTGGGCTATCTCTTGTCTGCACGTTAATTGTGAAAGTCAAAGATGGTTTGTTTGGATTTGTGTGTGTTATGGCTCTCTGTGGATTTTTCCTCTCATGAGATTGCAACTCATGAGAAACCTATCACTTTGGTTTTCAATATGAGAAAGGAGAAAAGAACTGCAATACATTCCCCTGCAGTTTGTAGCTTTATGTCCTATTTAAATACATGATTGGGAAATCAAAAAGGAAATCTGTAATTGTAAACAAGGTCAAAGTCCCATTAAAAATAGGAAAATGTAATTAAAAAGAAAGACCTAGGAAGCAAAATACACAGTGTATAAAATTTGGGTCCAGCCAAATGTTTTCCATGGAAACTTAATTCAAAGTAATATACAGGTTATTGGTGTGTTAGAGAAGAGTAGAAGCCAGTTCTGTAAAATTTTCTATGTCTAGGATTCTGTTCTGGCAAAAAAGCCCTTTTCCAGCCCCAGTTCAATGCAACAATGGTTACATGTTACACAGTTCAAGTGAAAATGTATAACTTATAAATTAATATCATTAATAACAAGCACTTTTCATCTCTAGGCTTCAGTACAGCTTCCAGTGATGATTAATGTTCTCTATTACTCTGGGGAAATGGATAAGTGGAGGCAAGGAGGAGCTTTCCCCAAATCACACAGCAAAGCATTAAGAGAGCCAGGAAAACTGTCCAAAACTCCAGAGCTCTGCAGCTGTTGAGCAGCTTGGCTGCCAGCCATGACTTTGTGTTGGCATATAATGGAAGCAAAATGTAATATATAGTGAAAAGAAGGGGAGAAAGAGTGTCAACCTGGAGGAAAAATAAAAGTAGGATTTATTTTAGAGTTTCCTTCTGTGTAATGATCTCTGTGTGCTCCATGATCCGCTCCAAATGCCTCAGAATTGCACACAGGTTTTCTGGAACATGCCTCTTCTTTCTGTGAAATCCTCACTATAACCACACAAAAAAAAAATACTTAGCATAGTTACTGGGAAGGCTTTTGTGAGTTTTTCTGAGTTAGGTATCAAAATGTTAGGAGGCATCTTATGGTTTAAAACTTACTGGGTTTATCCTGAGATGAATAAGAAAGTACCAAAGTGAAGGATTTTTGCATTTCAACCAGGGCTGAGAAAGTTTGACTATTGTGACATCTACCCCACACAAGAACTCAGGGCACAGCTCCTACAGACAGGATTGCTTTGTGTTTTATGGGTGCCTCATCATATTCTGAGCTCTTCTCTGGTCCTTCTTTAAGGAAAATCACATTAAACGGTCCTAAGAAGCACAGAGATGCTAAAACTGTTAAAACTTAAAATTAAGACAAGATGACATGTATTTTCTATGACTTCAGTGATCTGAATGGTTTCATTGAGTACCCAGACAATGGTCACAATGTCACAAGTTGGACATAGGATCTAATTTTGCATAAAGAGGGAGCTTGTCCTGTCCAACTCCTTTTCCTTTTTCCTCCCTCCTGTATTTGTGTTTAAAGTGTTTTTTCCATTTGACAGGGCCCCTGCTTTTATTTCATGTCTTTTTTTTTCTCTCTTAACACAGCAATTAAAAGACTACAAATACAGAAATATAAGGAAGGGGAGGTGGGAAAGGAAGCACTTTTGTCAGGGTGTGAAAAGGGAAAGAAACTTTCCGATATATGTATCTATATATGCATGTATACATGTCTACATGTACATAATATATACATGTGGAATATATAAATATATTAAAAACACACATAGTGAGCACATATAGAGACTCTTCTGTACAGCAGTTTCATTTTGGAACCAAATAGCAATTTAATGCTGTCAAATTTAGAAGCAAAAACTTCAACCAGTCGCTTGTTTGCTGACTATAAATAATGTACCTCACCAATTAATTTATGGGTAAATCACAGAAAGTGTTTCTCAGACACCAGGGGGGGGAAAGATTTTGTGCACATCCAAGATTTTGTACAGATTTTTGCTGTGAATGAGAGACTAACACATTCTGATTTCATCTCTGTGTTCTTATATATTGGGATTTAGATGAGATTAGGCAGGGAGGAGGAATGCAGATTACAGCAATACCTGTATCTTTTCTTAAATCTTAGGAGTACATGTTTAGAGCAACCAAGGCAGGATATGTGAGTATGTAGATGATTATTCTAATAATTGCATGAAAAATCACTGGATCTTGTAAGTTTATGCTCTTGTGACTGTTACACAAGCAAGAAATATTTACAGGATTTTCTATATTAATAGATATTATGGAGCTAATGCCTTGCAATCCTTTTGTGTTCTCTGACACTGTTTTAGCTTGGGCACACTTTTATATCCCAAAGGCTTCCTGGCTGTGGTCCAGGAGATGCCTTCAAGGGCACAGGGGTGAGCAAAGGGTTTCCCCAGACTAAAGCAATCATTGCCACAACACATCTTCAGAGCCAAAGAAGGGGCTGTGCCCTGTTTGCTCTGCTGGTGGAAATGCAGACAGATGTGCTGTTTGGAAAATCAGCCACCCATTTCTGGCCACAGCCCCCAGGTTCCTTAAGAAGACTCAAATGAAGCGTGCCTTAGTTTTGGCTGAATTGGGAAGCCTCTCCGTGATCCTGGTGTGATCCACAGCCTGCATAAGTCAGCAGAGCCTTGTGGCATGTAGCTGTTCTTGGATTGATTGGCTTTGGACAATGCTACATTTGCACCCACAAGAATGAGAATTCTTGCTTAGGAAATGATCTTGCAAAGTACAGAAAATTAAAACACGCAAAAATCAATGGGAATGGTAGAACAGTTCTCAGCGTTATTTACAACACTTTAAAAAGTATCATACAGAGGAAGGTAAGGCCACAGGCTGGATACCAGGTTTATTTTTCTAAGCTCTATGACAACTGGATGCTCTCATTCAAGTACTAAGAAAGTCTAGTGTTTCAGGTGGCCTCTTCCTAGACATTAAATACACAGAAAAAGGAAAAAAAATTTTGCAGTCTTTATTTTATTCTGCCTCATCAAAATTTTAGGAATTTCCTTTTTATCCATTAATAATGTCAAAACATTGAAGGGAAGTGAGATACTAGGCTAGCACCAGTGAAATATGAACTGACAAAAAATGATAAGGCATTTTCCCCTTGACTGGTAGTTTGGATTTTCATTTCAATAATCTATTCTGCAGTACAAATTCTAACATCACAATCTTCATCTCCTTCAAAATGAAATGTTCCTTGCTCATATTTTTGAATTCATCACAGGAACATGGATGCATGGGAGGCACAAAAAATTTTCCATTTAAAAAAAACCCAAACCACCTATGTCATAGAAAATTTCTAGAGCTTCAGGTTTTAAATTTAAAATAAGAAGTCCAGACTTATTATTATGTAATGAGTCATGCCATATTATGTATGGCATAATATGGCATGATTATGTATAGTAAAAAAAATTCATTTTTGTGTACAGTAATTTACAACGGATATATTTTTTTTTTCTATATTAGAATGTACTTCCATCATACTGTGATTTTGGTAGGAGAAACAGACAGTGATTAAAAAACTATAGTGGCTGGGAAGAATGCAGGCTGAAACTGAGTAAACATGGATAAATGTGTTTAAATAACACTAATCTCATCACAGTCAGCCTCCTTTACAATCAGGATAGAAGTCTAGGATTATTTTTCACAAGAAGCAGATCATACTAACATCCTTGTAGAGCACTGTTACAGTCTCATCTTGCAGTTTGTAAGGTGAAAATAAAAATCCATCTCCCACAAGCTTTTGAAGTCACTTCACCTCCTCTTTTATAAATGGCTCCCCAAGTTTTGGCTGCAGCGCCGCCCGCTCGTTGTGGAGGTGTCTGTGGCCTTCCTGCACAAGGAGTCAATCACCACATATAAAATGTGGGGCAAGCAGCTGCAGGTCTCACCAACTTCAGCAGACGCAGCAGGTGTTCAACACTTCTGAAAAACAGTGTTGAACACCTCTGTTTACATCCAAGCTGGCAATAAAGGAAGGAAAGGATCCACCACATTTGTTATCCAGACTCACATTAGCCACCAGACAATGCTTCTCTCCTTTTTAAGGTTTTGCCTCAGTTTGGATAGAATAATTTTTTTTTTTGATTTTTACACCTTGAAGCTCCCTCCCTACTTGTGGAAGAAGGTTTAATCTAGTTCCAACCTCAGCTGAAACAAATAAGACTTCTGAATAAGCAAGCTGGTCAACAAATCCATATATTTGGGGTTTTTTTGAGGTCAGTATGCTGAAGAATGCGGATGCATAGCCACTTACAGTTCCCAGAGGGAAAAAAGGCAGCAAGAGAATAAGTACCAATTCTAATTCTAAGTCCAGCTGTATAACAGGGAGGCCAAAAGCCTTACTATAATCAAGGAAAATAATATGTAAATTAGATGTCTAATTGTTATTAGACAACTAGACCATCTTTGGTCAAGCAAATCTGTGGCTAGCACAAAAGAAACTGTTGTTATGAATTTGTAGTAAGATCAGAAATAGTTTAGTTCTAATGCTGTTAAAAAATCCTCCCATAAAGATCTAAAACATTTAATGTTCTCAAGGGTGCAACTCCAAAATACCCAGACTGGACTCTCCTCATGGAGAGAAACAGTCAAGTGAGTATCACTGATTTCTCCAGGGCTTTGCATAGTGAACAAGCATCTCTCTGGTGTTGGGCTGGCAGGATCAGGACTTATCTATTTGCTTTACATCCTCAAATGTAAGCATTTGATCCTCCAAATAGTGTCAGTCCCCATCGACTGACAAGTGACATCAGCTCCGCAATTCATTTTAAACATCTGATCTCCAAGCAACTGGCTTCCCAGATGAAAAGCCCTACGTGTGGAATTTACACCTACCCACCTTTTAAGTAGTGAGTTTATTACCTAGTGGTTTTCAGCTGATATTTAGGAATGTCTTTTTAATACCCCTGTTAACAGAAGTTGAAAGGCGGTTCGACTATGTGGTTGGTCTTTAATGTCCACTGGCTACTTGAGCCAGAAGGAAGGGGCAAAGCTGGGGGAGGAAGGAGAGCCTAAGAAGATTAATTTTGCTCAGAAATGAGAAGTAACAGATATTATCAAAATAATAAAAGCTCTTTCTGAAGGAAAACTCTGTTAGCACTTAGTGCAGCTAATTATGTCAGCTTTCACATTTAGTTTTAAAAACTGTTGTGTGCTGTAATGGAGGGGATATATCTCCATGTTTCATGGGAGAGGTGGAGGGTTACCTATTGCAAGTATTTCAAGATCAACTATACCTCCTTTCCTACCCAAAAGCATACATTCAAATTTAATCAATTATGAAGTACAATATATTTTATCCCCAAGTGTTTCTTCTACTGTCCCATGAACGGTGGAATGATTGCCTTTGCCATGTGTAACAGTGGTTTGTTTCACAGGCCTTATTAAAAAACTGAGATAGCACTAAGGGTTTGCACTCTTGCTTTCCTGCTGTTTAAAATGGGCTTTCATGCATTCATTTTGCAACATGATGAATTTTTCAAAACTAGGTAAATATTACAAGAAATTCCAATAACTAGGAAAATTCTATTGAAAGCTCAGTTGTGGCTGTAGTTGAGCTGCAGAGCTGAAGCTGTGTGTTTGTGAAGGGAGCTATTTTTCAATTTCTGTGATTACATTTCAGTTCAGGCTGTTCCTTTTGGTCCACTGAACCTCCTTATCAGTATCTGCTAATTTCTTCCTCCCCCACATTTTAGCATTGATGGGCAGAATTGCTGTGTGCTGCTAACAGAAACCATGTTTCATCTCCATGCTAAATGAAGTTATGCTCTGGGCAAAGTCTCAGTTCAGTTTAATAATTATAAAATAGATCAATAGTCTGGATAAGAGACAACATAAAAGTGTTAGATTACAGATTTTATTTAGCACTTACATATTTCATATTCTCAAATAAAATGCTGTGTGTCTGTTTGAGCACCTTTCAGGGCACGTGGTTAGCCCTGGGTAAGGACCATTGATTTCAAACTGCAGTAATAGATTTCTTGGCAAGTTGCTAAATCTTAATTTTAGTCACATTCAATCCCACCAAAAAAAAAACCCCAAGTCTGTCCTTCAGGCTATTGATTAATCTAAATAGGATGTTAATTTGGGGATTTTTTTTTTGCATTTGCTCAGAGTGCTTCCATGAATTTTGCCTACTGAATTAAACTCAGTCCTAGAAGAGTCCCATGAATATATTTGAGTAAAATTGGTCATATTTTTTTTAGGTAATGCTGCATATGCAGAGGTTTCCAAATTATATTGAAGTGTAGGTAGTGGTTAATGTCTTGGAGAGCAGAGCTTCCATCAGAGGGACTGGAGAAAATTATCCAGGACCAGCTTTGGGATGTGCAGAGAAAGCAAAAGCAAATCCCTGTGCTGGCTGGGATAACCCCATGCAGCAGCACAGGCTCAGGGGAACAAGCCAGGAGGCAGCTTCTTGGAAGACCTGCAAAGCTTGGTGGGTTGAAACAGTGGAGCAAGTCCAGAAGAAGTTCACCAGGCTGTCTGGGGGACCAGGGAATGTGGTGTGTGGGCAGAGGAGCTCAGGGCAGGCCTTACCTCTGCCTGCAATTGCAGCTACCTGGTGGGAGGTGAAAGGAAGAGCAGCCAAGCTCTTTGCACACTGCAGGAAAGAGGCAACAAGCACCATTTCTGAGTCTTAAAAGCCCTTGGCCTTCCAGTGATGCATTATAGGTTTCCTGCTGGTGATAGAAGACACAGATATTTTTCCTGCCTGGTTATATTTTTGAACAGTTGTGTTTGGGTTACACAGACCATAGTGCAGAGGTCTGTGTCCTCTACCCCTGAGGACCCTGCTCCTTTTCTATACCTCGTAATCAACTTTTATTTTCTACCCCTTCTCAATTTGTCTACTTCTAGTTTGTTCCATCTATCACTAAATATTATTCCTTTTCCTATTTGTTTGTCATTTAATTAATTTAATTTCTCTCTCTCTTTTTCTTTAAGGTTTCATCTGCTTGATTTTCTGTGTCTCACTTTTTTTTTTCTGCTTCTTGGTACTGACAGTAGAAAATTATGCCTTTTCTTGACATCTCCTCCTCAGATAATCATACATCTCTCTTTATCTAGTCAGCTGCATGGATAAAGTTAACTTAGGAAACATAATTATCCACTTGAAACAAGTTTTTAAGGCAGTCCTAAGCACAGTTTATCAAATAGTTATATTGTTTTGGTATATAGTTACAGATAGGGACTCAGTTAAGGTTATAAAGTTGAAAAAAAATACTTTAAGTCACTGCTGTTTAGAAAAATATTTTTTAATTTCTGTTTTTAAACACAAAAGAGAGTAAAAAACCTTATCTCCAACCCAGAATACTTAAGTATGGGCCAATAAGTCAAACTTAGGAATCTATCATCAGGTCAAAGAAAGAGAAGGTAAAATGTAGAACTAGAGGGAAAAAAGGATTACCAATCAAACCCTCAGCTTGCCTTCATTCTGAGAGCCCATTTAGCTGTGTGCTGCTGTCCCCATCACTCTGAGGAGACACAGACATCTGGTTTGCACCCTGCCTGAGTTCCTGCTTAGTTAATGGTAATTGGATGTGTAAAAGTGGTGCATGCATGAATAAGCAGGTAGATCTCACAACAGCAGCTATGCAAATCCGGGAGGCAGCTGGTCCTGGCTGCCACTCCACTCCCTTCGCATCCAGTTTGCCGCGATCCAGGGAGAGCAGTGAAGCGCTCTCTGTGGAGGCAGCACAGCCGGGTCACAATCAGGACGGGAAATCAGGTCCCCCGTGTCCCGTTCACAATCAGGACGGGAAATCAGGTCCCCCGTGTCCCGTTCTCCCCCTGCCACTGACCCGCATGATCTTCTGCTCTCGCTCCCCAAATCTCTCCCTTCCTTGGAGAGAGGCTGTGCCAGGGGAGGAATCGCCTCTCTGCAGAGATCTCTGTAGTGCCCACCACAGCGGTCAGCTTAAAATGGAGACGGAAATAGAAAGCAAATTCTAAATTCTCCGGTTGATGCTGCTTTAAGCCAGTTGAGCTTCTAGAGAAGTGATTTTCTACAGTATAAATTGGCAAATGGGTTGCAGCAAAAATAAAGGGAAAAGAAAAAAAAAAAAAAAAAAGGAAAACGTTGATTTCCCTGACATTGACCTGCCCTGTCAGGCTGAGATGCGAATTCATCAGTGTCTCGCTCTTATCTGGTATCTGACATTCTGTGATCAGTTGAAAGCAAAGTAACACAGATGGATGGCGTTCCCTTTTGAAGAACAAAATGTTCCGAGAACTGAATTTTCAAGTACATTCAACTTGAAGTTAACTCTTAGATTGAAGGAGCATCTTTTAAAGGAGAGGCAGGAAAAAAAAAAACCAAACCAAACCAATAACAACCAGGAACTCAGAAGGGCTCTTGGGGTTTCCCAATTGATGTGCACCAAAGTAAGCTAACATTTACATAGTCCCTGCTACCTTCAGTGTGCTCCAGACAATGGCTAATCAGTACTCATTACACAGCTTTAAAAAGGCCCAGTATTCTGGGGTGGTGACCTGCATCCTCCCAAATAAAACCTAGAGCCTGAGGCTATTTGGCCACACACCTCCATCCTTGGAACTTTCCTGAGATCAGACTGGTTGTCCCTCTCCAGGGAACCTACCAAGCCTTGTATTCTTTCAGAGGAAAAGATCAATTTGTAGAAATATCATTTGCTAATGGAACAGGAAAGAATTTGATCCAGGGAATTTTTTAATTAGTGAAAAGATTACTTTAGGAATCAAATCTGTGATGAGAATGAAATGAGGCACTGGCTCACACACCTGGAATTCATCATTACGATCCAGCAAAGGAATTGGGTAGTTATGTGAAATTTAAAAAAATCATGAGGGATATAATACTCCTGTTTCAAATACTGAGCTATGTTCCTACTGAATCCTTAGGCTTCCTACTTACATTGGGGTCAGATAGTAAATACTAAGAACATCTTTTATATATCCTAGGGTTGTGTGTTTGCTTATGCTCATACATGCTCATGGTGCCAGGAGCACCCTGATTTTTTTTTCAAGGCTTCCTCTTCTAGCCCAAAGATATCTCTCTTGCCCAGAGAGTTTTTTTTCCTTTTTTTTTTAGCAAAACAAAAATTAAAATAATATTTAATAAGTGGCTCCATGGCTGCCAGTCTTTTCTCACTTGATGTCAAAATTCTTCAAGTGTTCTGCAGCAAGAAGTTCTTTTCAGTTATAAATTCAAACCTATGGAAGAAGCCAATCTTTATCAACGTTTATAGCTAGTGGACCACCAGACTTTATTCTTTAAAATTTTCCATGAGGACTTTCTCTAATTTAAAATAAACTCTAATAATAGAAGTTTTAATGTATTTTATTTCTAGTGTTATCTAAAGACCCCTTAAATTCAGCAATAAAATATTTTCTGGACACAAATAGTTTAATTATTTTTTTCTAGTGTAGGTCTTCAGGGTGACTCTCAGAGCTACTTTTGCTCCTAGATCTTCCACCTGGTAAAACGTGCACGTAGGTGTCCGGCCAGAGGCACAAGCACTGAGAGGAAAAGATCAAAGGCCTGTAAATGTGTCAAACTTTCAAATGCAAATCACCTGCCATAACGCTGCTGAGAACAAATCCTTCATTATCACCATTCTGTGAAAGGCTTAAATTAGCCTGAATTAGCTGAAAAGAACAAGAAAGAGAAAGCCATCTATCTTCCTGTGAGTTTTATTACCTTTAGATTTATTTGGCTAATGGTTTGATAGCCCACTAATCCGAATATCTGCATAACCGATTCTTCAAATAATCCATAAATAAAATACGCGATCACATAATGTTGTTATTAAACTGAGATCTGTGACAATAAATTAATAAAAGAGCACTTAAAATAAGCCACTCCTTTTCATTGCCAAACTATGAGCTACTTGTGATTGATATAATAGCAATTTTAAACTGGCTTCTAAGCTTGAATCACATTTAGAGGAATTGTTTAATGTGCACTTCCTAAATTGTCTGTTCTCCAGATAGATGCTGTACCCATCGTTACTATTGGCTGTCATTCTGCAAACGTCATTACTTTTCTAAGAGGTACTATGTCTTGGAGTTTTTTATGAATAGTTTTAGTGATGTAATAGAATATTTGATCAATTTAATTGACTAGAAGAGCAAGAGTTATAACCCCCCACAATTGCACTGTACTTTATTTATAAGGGGAAGTCCTAGCACTGTATTTTATTAAATGAATGACTGCAGAGAGGTTTTGTTAAGTGAACTTTATTTGGAACTTGAAAGAGGATAGACTGCTGTCAGCAAGCTCTTGGTTGGGTTGGACAAGGCAATGTCTGGGAAGAGCTGGCTGGAGATCCTGAGCTCCACAAGCTTCTTCACAGGATGTCCTTGGGTGGGTCTGGTGGGACTTCCCAGAATAATCTTTGCTGGTAAATTCTATCTGCACCATGGACACTTTGTACCTCACTGGCTCTTCTGTTGGTCAGATTTTTAATATTTTCCCTCTCTGAAACATTCATTCCCACACAGTCACTTGCTTAGGTTGTATTCCAAGTTATCAATACAGTTAATCACAATATTCAAACTCAGGTCTTTTTTCCAGGCAGGAATAACAAAACTCTAAGATTTCCATACAAGAGGACTATTCCAGAACCTATGGATGAAGACCCCACAATTTTGAAATCTTCCTGTTCAGTGTCAGAGCAGCTCCAAGTCTTTGGCTTCTGTGATAAGAGTTCCTGGCCATTGGAAGACACCAATGATTGTTGATAGAGATTTTTTCCTGAATCTGTAACTTATGGCTTCCCAGCACAAACAGTTTGTGTTGAAGTAGAAAAGGGAAAAAAAAAATCCCACACTTAAATTATTGGTGTCTTACAAGGTAAATATACTATCACAAAGAAGTTTTTGCAAGATAACATCTCTGTTATTGGTGGGAATATAATCTCGGTGGATTTGTTCTGTTCTTTGTAAAAGTTCAAACACATCCATTTTACACAGTTATTCTTCAGATTATCTGTGTGGGGAGAAGAATGTTCTCTCTTTAAGAACTCAGTGGTGAGCTGTTGAGAAAAGAACAAGCAAAGACTTATTGGCTGTTGAATTTTTTTTTTTATTAAATATGCTAGGTTGTTATATAGAAATTAATAGATTATTACAGGATATTTTTCAGCCCAGTTTCCAAACCACTAACACCAGAGATTACAATGTGTAAAGTGCTGGATTAGAAGGTTCTGGATAAACGTTTGTTTGGTAAATAGAAATTTGGGCTTTGAAGCTGAAAAAGCTACCACCAACCCCAAACAGAAAATATCACTGTTCATCCTGCTTGTTTTCAATATTATATCTCAGAACTCCTTATCTATATGATTATTGTAGCATTTTCTTCTGGTATTGCTAAAAAGAATATTCTTAAAACAGAACAGCAGAATAACATATTCTATGAGCTTCTACCATTACCATACTAGAAACCATAGCAGGCAGCAAGTGACTGTGGTAGTGGGGAAAAACAACAGAATGCCATCAGCAGAAAACAGTATTTCTTTAGAAATCACAAACAAAAATCAAGAGGCTACAACTTTTCCCAAATAACTTTCTTGCAAATTCTAAGCAATCTGCAAGAAGAAAAGGGATTTTTAGAAAGGGAAACAAAGTGACATCCTCTTTGATGATGGCATTTCAGTAGACTCCAGAAAAATAGTGTATTTCTGCTTGGAGGTGCATGAGCACAAACCCATCACCTTCCCTTGGACCTGATTGATAGGAAGAACACCTACAAATCCCACACATCTCATGATAAATAGTAAACACAAAGAACACAAATCACTATGCTGTAAAAGCTTGTATTTTTCACGTTAAAAGGTAATAGAAAAGCAGGAGTAGATGTTGGGCTGTGCATGACTCACTAAAAATTGTTGTAGGGGCCATACACAGGGAGGACAACAGTTTGGCTGGATTTGTACAAAGGAGTACAGAGTTGCTGATCTGCATGCCTTGGGCTTTCCCAGGAGGTTATACCAAATCTGGCAACACAAGTGCTTGGGAATGCAGGATTCATATATGCCCTATGCCACCCCACTGTACTATTCCCTGCTCTAATGTTGCATTTCCTAAAGTTCTCTGTAATATCAGCATCACCTTTCTCAGTTTTTTGATAGCTTCTCAAAGCAAAGACTTTACATCCTCGTGTACCCCTCCTGTACCCTTGGTGTTCTTTGATGTGACTGACAGCCAGACACAGCCCACATCACAGCTTAGGGCAGCACATGTGAGCTGGCTGCCCAGCAGACTGTCAGCAGAACCACTGCTGATTTCTTTCCATCAGGATGGCATGGCCCTAATTAGCAGAAATCAGCTCTATTCCACATTTCTAACTGGCAGGTCTGATTTGGTAAAGAAGCCATTCAATAATTAGAAAACTAGCAACACATTAATCTGGATATAAAGTCCTATGAAGTCCCTGTACATTAGGTATGCATGTGGCTGTCACTCTTGAAGCCCTTTGTTCCCTTAAACTCCAGGTTTTAGGGATTCTGAGACTGAGTTCAGGGCTCTTTCCCACCCAGCTGTATGTAGATCAAGCACCAAATTTAACTCTCCAGTGCAAAAGCTTCAAAGAAAATGTCTACAATACACTGCAGTGGGCTGGGAGACAGAGATGTTTAAAGGCTAAATCTGCTCTGGGACATGGCATTCATGTTGGACTGAAAGACAGTCTGAATTCAGCCTCAAAGGGGCCACAAATTTCATGGTTTTGAGGCAGTTAAAACTTGGACTGTTTCTAGAGTTGGGCCTATCTCATCTGTCTGTTGTTATGTGGTGTCACTGCCAGAGCAGCACTGGGACCTTGGGATGGACAACTAAGACAGCATGCAAGGGCTCATCTAGTTTGCCCCTGAAATTATCCAAAACAGACCACACTCACAATTCCTTCTACCATGTGCCAAAGAATACCCAAAACTTACCACAGATCCACCGTTTGTGAAAAATATTTGGTGAGACAACTAGCTGGTCTTCAAACTTGGCTGCAGAGGTGCTCTAGCAGAGCAAATTGCATTTTAAAATAAGATATTGAAATAACAAATACTAATGTAGAGCTAATTCTACACTACATTGGCATTTAAAATATTCTGGATTGACCTCTTTTCTTTAATTGATTTTTATTCAGGCAGCTAATGAAAATTAAATATCCATCAGGAATTTTAGGCTAGCTGTTTTTAATGAATAAGATTTTCAAAGCTATGTCCCTTTCTCCAGTTGTGCTCAGTCTCTGAAGTGGCAAAACCTCTACAACTTGGTCAAGGGAAATTGGGGCAGGGGTTGGACTTAAAGAACTTTTCAAGTTTCCTATGTGATTAAATTAAATTCAGTACTGGTGGTAGCTGTAATGCAGGATACACGAGCAGGAGAACTGTGCAGAGTGCTTCTGTCACCGCTTGTAATTTTGTTTTCTTGGAACAGTTAAAAGTGTTTTGTTTCCTGAAGGAAAAAGCGCCAAATCTAGCACTGTGTTTACGGTTTCGTCAGTAGCACTTGGGTTTACAACAACTCCCAGTAATATTCTAACTGCAGTTTCCTTTTATCTGCTGTTATAATATGGCAGGGCCTGACACCTTTTTAGACATGAAAAGACTATCTTGTCTCAAGTAACAGCTGCCATTAGTCTCTTTTGCCACTCTATTTCCAAGCATCTCCCTTGACAAAAGAGCACAGAGCCAAGGCTGTGCAAAGTTAAATAAATCCCTTCTCAAATTAGGAAATTTCTTTCTAGCAAAAGATTTATTATGTTCATGAAATTTTTGTGTTAGGTAGGTTCACATGTGGGTATTTCAGTAATCTCTACCAATGGAAAAATTACAATTGGATATAGAGACATTGAGAGGTGATCTTTTTTAAATTATATTCTTTTTCTAGCTCTCTATGTATAAATTCCATATAAACAGCATTTATTTTCCTTTCACGTTGATTGTGGACCTGAAATAGTAAGTTGCAATCCTAAGGAATGCCAAGTACATGTTTCCCTTTGTCAAGCTATGCTGAACAAATGAGCTGCATTTAATGTTTAATACTGTTTGTAGGTGGAAATAATATTTACCCTGCTAAGACAGAACCTATGGCTCTGCTCTATATCTCTGTGAGCATCATTCAAGCTAGAGGGGTGCCAGCAAGAGTGACACATCAGGTGAAGTACTCGGGCTGGGACAGCAGCTGTGCGGAAAACCTTTCAGAAAATGACTTCAAGAAGGATGTGCCCCTTACCTGCCCCACCTCCACAGCAGCTACATTTTTATTACTTTGTATGAAGCACCCTGATAGAGCCAATTCAGATAGATCAGGACAGATGATAAATAAAAAATCTATTCATGCTTATGAGGTTGATGCATCAACTGATTTATTCTTACAGGCAGTTTAACATAATCCTGGAGAAACATTCTCTGCAGAAGAAAGTTATGTTACACCCCCTCAATTTACTTAAACATCATTCTCACAAGTGTGAGAGGTTGCAAAGCAGTCAGCACAGTAAAAGCTCCAAAGAAAAACCATCCTTAATCCTTAGATTGAGTAAATTACATAAAGATGAGAAACCAAAACAATTTAAAAACTGTAATTACCCTTCTGTAATGAATCACAAGTTTAATTCAAGCAACAGTCATCCCCAATGATAAATGTTTTTATTTACTGCAGTGAGTAGCTGCAGCATAAATAGAGGGAGCATTCTACACAGTTGGTTTTTTTCCCCCACATTTATTGCTTCTTCTAAAGTAGTGGCAGAAAATTGGCACAAAATTTGGATGCATTACATATGAAAAAAATGGAGAATTTTCTGCTTTTCATGTTTGAATTGGACTTGTGAAACCTGATTAATTAGCAGGAAAAATCAGCAACATAATATTTTTTCCTCTGCAGTTCTTAATATATTTCATTTCTGACTTTCATAATTCACATAATTTTGACAGTTATTTTTACCTACTCATCCACTGAAACAGTCATCTCAAGCAGATTTGGAAAACAAAGAAAATTCCCTCCAAAATCCACTCTGGCCCCCCAATTCTAAAGAAAGCTCTAAATCACAGAAATCCACACATTGTGGATGAAATTGAATGATCTTCCCAACAAAAGAGCACATTCCCATACCTGGGAGGGAACAAAAGTGAGTGTGTTCACATGATGTTGGCATTTTTATTAATCAGAATTTAAACACTTGATTTCAAGTTTCAGTATTCAAAACCATCAGCAAGGAAAAAAAAAAAAAAGTCATACATAACCAAAACCAGTGTTTTTTCACAGGGCACAGGGGTTGGAACCCAAACCATTCTGTCATCCTATGATTCTCTCCCTTTAAAATTTCCAGGTGACTCTTATTCTCCTTCACAACTCTGTTCTTCCAGCTATCTTCTGACATCAGCTGGGCACTTAAGAGGCTCCAGAAGTCAAAGACTGTCTTCAAAACTGAAAATAAGTTTCCAATATTTTCAATTTTTTTCTCATTTCCAGAATACATCTCTCATTTGGTAAATCAATTATAAATAAAACTTTTCCATCTTCCCACAGAGAAAACTAAGAAAGTACCATTTTGTCTAATTACAGACTGTATTAGCTATAGGCTACCTATGTCTTCCTTAATACATCTGGAATTCAAGTTCCAAACCGTGGTCCTTGACCATGGTGAAGAACTGACATTTTCACTAAGGCAAATAAGGCAGATATTTTAAATTTCTCTTGTTACCAATATGTCTTGGCAAGAATTGTCTTCCTTCTGGCTGGTGCACAGAAGAAGATACAAACACCTAATACACATAAGGAGGCATTGCTCCAACAGGCAACTGTTGAGAACAACTTTTTCTGGTGTATGAACAGATATTGCTTCTGTAATAAAGAGGTAGGAAGAGCACCTTCAAAACTGTAATTTTACTCAAGTTTCCCCTTTTAAAAAACACCCAAACATGATTTTATTCAAAGAATTTGCATTATGATAACTAGATTTTCTGTAACTTAACTTTTACTCTATTATGAATGGAAATGAATTTTAGATGATATTTCAACCTTAAGAAAAAATGCCCTAATTAACTTAAATTAGTAATCAAATTTCCTTAAATATTAGATATGACAGCTACAACACCAGAGTATCCTTACATGGCTTATCCACTCGTTGGAAGAGGTGCACCCCTGAAGAACAGCTTATTATGGGGTATGGCAGATATAAATTCAGCTACCCTGTGAGGTACATCTGCTGTGTGTCTCTATCTGGTCCTTCACAGATGGTCAATACAACCAGAAACACAGGATTTCAAAAGCCATTTCAAAACTTGCAACATTAGTGGAGGAGAATGGAGAATTTCAGTTTAAAAATGCTGCATCATTTTGTCTTATTAGGAAAATCCAACAGCACTGCAGGTGCTGTTCTAATAAGTGCTTTTGTAAGCAAGACTAATAACTGTAGACAAAATCTGTACAACTGATTGGGAAAAAAACCCTTTTTCTTAAAATCTCCCTCATCCTTGCATACTGTATCCTGATGCTTATGTATCAAGTTCAGAATGTAAACACACACAGAATAACTGGTACTTGCTTATAATCAACTGTTTGGCACTTTTGTTAGCATTTTAGTTTCAAACTTCAGCTCCAGTGCCAGCACTTCCTATTCATTAAAACTGTATCCACACAAGACTGATAGAGCATACTGCAGAAACTTTGAGAAAGAACTCTTCAAGAACTGACAATTAATTGCTATCATAATCTATTTTATGGAGAACCTAATTGATTTTGATTCTTCCTTTCAGTCTTTCAGAGAGGGGAAGGGGACTGTCTGCCCACACAGAAGTCAGAACAGCACTTTTGTCTTGCTGTGTGGGATCAGAACCCAATCTTTCAATTGGTTGCTCTGGACTTTGGGAACAATTAACTTCCTCCACAGAGGATGGTTTTGGAGCTACTTGCACTGAGACACTGTTAACAGCTTTCTTTGAATTGGTCATTTTCTTCTTCCCCTGAATTGTAAGGGCTGAGTCACTGTTTGTCCTTTTGCTAGTAACAATGCTACTCTTTTTCTTTGTAAAACATTTCTTAAACTGGCCAGGGTTCTGTTGCCTTTTCTGCTGCTCATAAACCAGGATTTTATCCACGTGTCCATCATCACTGTCATCGCTGGAAGAGCATCTGTTCTGACAGACACTCTTCTTAGAAGAAGCTTTCCAAGTAGTTTCAATACAAGCTTCTTTAATGTGACAGCCAGTTGCATCTGCTGGCTTTTGAGACGCTGGAAGCATTTTACACCCAGGATGAAGTGTCTCTCTTGTTTTCCCACTGCAGGCTAGAGATCCTGAACCACTTCTAGAAGGGTCTTTTTGCACCATTTCAGCCAAGATGTCAGCTTTTTTGTATGCATCTTGATAGATATGTAGGCTGGATTCACTAGCAGAGTTTTCTGATAGAACATTTTTATTTTCCTGCACTGGGTTATTTAACTGACACGAGGAAGAGACATGATTTCTACCAGGATTCAATATATCTTTTGTTTGTTTAAAACAATTCAAAGACTCCATTTGCACTGCATCTTCAGACACAGGCTGCGATGGAACGCGAGATTTCTTAAGTATTCGCTCACTTAAAGACCACTCCTGAAGTTGTCCCATAGCATCATTTGAGAACAAATCATCTCCACTATCAGAATGCATATCAGACTGTGTAGTATCAGAATACTCTGAGCTATTTCTTATTGTTTCACGACTTAGTGGACGTGAGTATTTTATGCATGTGGTTAAGTCAGCTGCTGGATCATGGTCATCACCTCCGTGGGCTGGTGTAGGGCTGAAGGAAGCTCCTCTCCCATCAGTACTGCTCAGTTGCAGACCAGGTAGAAAGGAAGAGGATGATATCCCTGAATACTTAGTGCACTGTGAGGGCACAGATGACTCAGCAAGAGCAGCTGCTGATGCTGACACATGAACTGTTGTTATGAAGGAAGCTGAAGGTAATGCTGCATCTTTTGATCCAGTACTTCTCTGCTGTGTCTGATCTTCTGGGGGAGATTTTGTATCTGACATGGAGCATTGCACAGGAAGAATTCTGTGTGTAGGCTTTAAATTAATTTGAGACAGAAGACTGGTAATTTCATCATAGGAATTTGGTAATTCCTTTTCTTCTGATCTGTCTTTCTTTTCTGAAAAGAAAAATAATAAAAAGTGCACTTTGAATGGCATATAAATCACAGTTCATATTTCTTAGTGCAAAAGTACAGAATAGTAAGATTAAAGCACAGTCCCCTCATCTTGCTTTGGCATTATATTGTTCAAGAGTGGCAGAAGTGTTTTTTGCTGTTTTGCATTCCAGCAAGACACATAGATTCTTAAGAAATAAGCTTCTGGACTTACTTTTCTGTTTCTTCTGAAGAATGTCTGACTTTTCCACTTGATAGAGGGCAACAACATCAGGATAAGCAGCCTGAAACAAAGACTCTTCTTCTACTGTGACTACAAACAACTCCACAGGCTCATCTTCTGGATCAACATAATGTTCTGAAAAAATAATGAATGTACTCTTGATATGAATATACACATGTCAAAGTAGGGAATGAAAAACCAAACAGCAAAGATTTGAATACAAAGAAGGTACATCAAAGGTCAATAGTATGATATTTGAGATTTATCTACAAGTGAAGTATTTTTCTTCTTGCCAGTCTCCTGGCACAAATGGACACACTACAGGGAGGATTCTGGCAGTACAGAAAATTTTCTAGCTAGTTAACAGTGACAGCTTCAGGTGAAATAAGGGATGAAATACACAGTTCAAATCTTATTTACAGGTACCAGAAAAAGTAGCTGAAGACTGAGTCCCTTGCTTTCTAGGTAAATTTGTTTTCTTTAAAGCATTGCTTTTTCTTACAGGGCATTTGAAATTTGATGCACATTTCCTGTTATTTCCATGGAAGTTTCCAACCTTGCCCACATTCCATTGCCTTAGAGTGCTGTCAAACTCTTGTCCTCTCTAAAGCTTGATTTTATCTTTTTCTATGAACTGTTTTGTTCCATAATGTACATAGAAACCAGACCCACCTGGTTTTTGCCATTCAATTTCAAAACAAGGAATTCCATTTTTAACACGTGTCTTAACAATCCTGTAAGAAGAAGAAGTCCATTAAATTACTTAAATCTAGACTTAAATCTAAAAATATTTCAATATTCTTATTTGGAAAGATTCAGAGAAAAAAAAATCTTCTAATTGAAATTACTACACCTTTAAATAAAATATACTCCTCTGTATACAGCAAAATTTGGAGTATATATTTGACTACTGAAACATTTTTATTTGACACTCAGAAGAACATTCACACAAAATAAAAAAGCTTTTCTGTAAGATACAAACATAATGCAGTCTCCTACAAACATCAGTTTGGTATCTTCAGCTGATCTGCCTGAAAGGCATATCCTGCTTGACCAACCTGATCTCCTTCTTCAACAGGGTGACCCACTCTAGGGGATTAGGGAAAGGTTGCCTAGACTTCAGTAAAACCCTTGATGCCATTTCCCACAGCTTTCTCCTAGGGAAACTTGCTGCTCATGGCTGGGATGGGTGCACTGGGTTAAAAATGGTTTGGATGGTCAAGCCCAGAGAGGGGTAGTGAGTGGAGTTCAATCCAGCTCAGTGGAGGTCAATCACTGATGGGGCTCCCCAGGGCTCACTACTCGGGCCAGTCCTGTTTAATGTCTTTATCAGTGACCTGGATGAGGGGATCAAGTGCACTCTCAGTCACTTCACACACAACACCAAGCTGGGCAGGAGTGCTGACCTGCTGGAGGGCAGGAAGGCTCTGCAGAGGGGCCTAGACAGGCTGGACTGATGCTGAGGCCAATGGTGTGAGGTTCAACAAGGCCAAGTCCTGCCCCTGGATCATAACAACCGCTGCAGTGCTACAGCCTGGGGAAGAGTGGCTGGAAGGTGGTCAGGAGCAAAAGGATCTGGAGGTGTTGGCCAACAGCAGCTGAGCATGAGCCAGTGTGCCCAGGTGGCCATGAAGGCCACTGACATCCTGGCCTGTATCAGCAATAGAGTGGCCAGCAGGACCAGGGCAGTGATCGGCCACCGGCACTCAGCACTGGTGAGGCCACACCTCAAATCCTGTGTCTGTTTCTGGGCCCCTCAACACAAGGGGTGGTACTGGATGCGCTGGAGCACGTCCAGAGAAGGGCAATGGAGCTGATGAAGGGTCTGGAAGACAAGTGTGAAAGGAGCAACTGAGGAAGCTGAGGGTGCTTAGTCTAGGAAGGACCTCATAACTCTCTGCAACTGCCTGAAAGGAGGTTGCAGCCAGGTGGGGGTCACTCTTTTAAAAGCATTCTCCAACCAGTCTCCCCAATCTTTTGAAAGACAACACTGAACAGATCAGCATCTCTATAAGTACTAATTCAAGAATATGACACATCAAATCAGAAGTGATACTATCACACTGCTATTGATTGTCCTCCCATGCCCCAAAATTAATGTCTAAAAACCTTGACTAGCATGGAAAAATTACTAATCTTCTTCCAATAAAAGAATTAGGGAGGCAGGGAGAATTTGGGTTTCATTTGGGAAACGAAACCACCAGATAAAGTTAAAATAAGTCACAACTCCCTTCACAAAGTGAAGTTCAGATTTGCCAACAGACACTGTAGATTCTAGAAGCTGACTTAAGTTTAAGAAGAGATTAGATCATTAAGAAAATAAATTCCATTGAGGGCTGACAGAATAAGAAAATGCTAATTCTGGCTCAGTAAACTCCTAAGTAAAGGAATCTGGATGGTGGGAAAGTATTCTGGGAGAAAGTAATTACATGCTTATCTTGCTTTCTCTTCCCTGCATGTCCATTTTTAGTAACTGCATACTTGGCCATTTTTAAATTCCTAGATGTAGCAGTCCTGAATGAAAAGCAGTGTTGACACATAATACAACAACAGCTTCTAGGTCTGATAATCAGAGACTATGACTAATTTTGAAGATGCTCATTTCTAAACCTGAACTCTTATTTTGAGACACAGAATTCAATTAAATGTATGCCAAGAACCTGAGCAGAGGACTGAGGTGTATCTAAGAAAAAGGAACAAAAACCAACCACAGGAGAACACAAGCACTAACAGAATGAGACTGCTCTATGTATGACTTTGTGCAGCAGAAATAGAATTGGTGCACTGATCTGAATTTTTACCTCTATTTAAAACAAGCACGAAGCTTGAAACAAAGACGGAATAAAACCATATTTCCCCTTTTTCAGAAAAAAAACCTTTTTATCTGGTTTTTATCTGCCAGCAGAAGTAAACATATGAAGTTCAAGAAATCAAGCCACATTACCGTATTGCCTGCAGTTGTTTTGAGTCAATGTTTCCAGATTTTCTCTGGATCATATCATAACGTGTCAGAAGTCCTAACAGCTTCTTACAAGCATAATGTTTGGTCCATTCCATCTTCTCTGAAGCAAATAGCTGTTTGTATTAAAGAAAATCCCAAACTTTAAAACATTCTTTATTCTATTAGATATCATGCTTAGATAGTTATGTAGTAGGGACACTGGGCTAAATACTTAAACTATCTAGAGCACTTTTATATATTGGTGTAATGCCCACCAACACCTCACTGCCAAGGGAGGGAACAGGCATCCCTAGGCAGGGCACATTCATCAGCTGTCAGTGACAAGCCAAGGGAGCAGTTGTGTGGTGGCAGCAGCAGGGTCACATCAGCTCTACCACAAGCTGTGAAAGTTACAGATTTCACATGTGAGACAATGAACATGGATTTTCATTAAAGCCACATTGTTTAACTGTGATCTTCTCTACTATCCATAATTCTTACAGTGTCATCAAACCCAAAAAATGAAACATTGTAAGAGATCTGATTTTGCCAATAAAAAACAAGTAAAAAGCCTTCCTAGAAAACAATGCTAATGTGCATATATTAACACCCTCACCCCCATCTAGCAATACTGGACAATGAAAAACAAAACAACGACAAGTGAGCTTTCTCCTCTTCTACTTTTCTATCTAGCTATTTACAGCAAGTGATTTTTTCCAAAGTCTTCAATTTTAGGCTTTCAAAACAGTGAAGTATATTAAGATGTTGTAGCAAGATTCTTTAATTCTTATTTCAAGTGAAATTACCAATGACGATCACCATTATCACTTCCTTTGTAATAAATAAAAGACTACAAAGCTGAATATTCAATATTTTGCTACATACCTGAAAGGACAATAAATTTGGCCTTCGACATTCCTTTATGTTGATCAATTTATTCTTGTTTACAAGGAACTCTTGGATAACCTTGAGATAAAACATAAAAGAAACAGTTTAAGAGAGGACAAAAAGCTGAAATTTAAACTAATTGATTAAAACAATTGTTATTAAGTAGGCTTGTTTGTTACCTCAGAAAATGGAAAGCCCTCACAACTCATGGCTTTTCTGGAGGTGAAAACAAATGTGTTAGGAACTGAGCAAAAATGGCAAAAAATGATGCATCAAAATGTTCACCCTGCATATGAATGCAGGGCAAAGCAGTTAAATTTTTAGGCCATTCCTACTTTCTGATACTGTCCTCCAGTGCATTTGCTTGTTTCACTCGCTCCCACTGATGCCATGCACACGGGCAGCAGTGTTTGGAGTCACTGGGTTTGCAGCATCTCACACTTTCACAGAATTTACATCCATTGTGCTCGTGTTCCTTGTAAGATCCTATGGCAACAGACACACAAAGTGAGGAGAAAAGGGGTTCCCAAAATCTCCAAACCTATAAAGGCAGTATTACAAATACAAAGCTCAGAACAAGTATGAATATGATGTGAATGGCAGCTGTAAGCAGATCTGAGTGCATTAGCTGCATTTAGGAATCTATAGTAAAAACTGAAAAAGACATGCAGGCTTCCATTTTTCTGAAGACTTTTTCCCTCAACAGTTTCAGATCTTAAGCTGGAAACTTATCAAAAAACTACAGAAGTATTGTGTGATAACCCGGAAAATACATGTAAGGAATAGATTTGAATCAGGCTTTTCCTTCACCAAATGATGGATTTTAATGAGTTCACTGATCAAAGATGATACCAAAATCAGGGTACTTGGCATTAACTTTTTCTTGAAAAAACACTGGCCACATACCTCATCAATGATGAGATTTGGTCCTCTTGATGCAGGACCAGTTCAAGCAACTAAAGACAAAGTTGCCAGGCAGTATAGAGTATAACATGTTGTCTTGACTGATCATGTTAAAAAGGCAAATATCTGGGATCCCACAAGAGCATTTTGATAACATTCCATATGCTGTCCACTAGTTTCACATTTGAAGAAAATTAGTCCCAAGCCTTGGAAGCGTTTATACAAGGATACATATACACAATATTGAAAACATGAAGATGGAAGCCGAAAAGCATTTTTAATGCTAATAGAAAAAAACCCATAACCCAATAAAACAAAACCCATCACCCCATAATAAAAAGTAAACAATTAGGCTAAAAGTAAAGCTCAGCACTTTTCACACTGACCTGGATGATGGCACTCTGAACAGTGAATTACCCTTTTAGGAAACAAAGGTGGATTATCATAATGCTGAAATTGTTCCTTCCACTGCTCAAACCTGAAAGGATGATGTTAAAAGGATCAATAAATATTTTTAGGTTTCACACTTAAACCACTGAAAAATAATTTCTTTATACTTGTCAAGCATTTATGCAAGAAACAGTTTTTCAACTTATGAAAGAGGGGTCTTTTACAGTATATCATGTTGGATTTCTAGCATTGATAAACACATTATGATAACATAGAAAGCACTTGGTATTTCAAATCCTAATCCCCAACCCAACTAAAAATCAGCAAGTGTCATCAGTCCCTACAACTTTCACTCCAATATATCAACTTATACCTGCTAGCTCAAGAGCTAGGAGCCAGCTCACGTTTAAAACAAATATGAGACTTGCCTAGCAAAACAATTCCTTTAGCAAACACAAGGTAAGGAATGTGGTAATAGCCTCCCTAACTTAAAGTATTACAAACATTGTCTTGAAGTACATACTCTTAAGTCTTTGAATAAAAAACACTTAGGTAAATTTCCATTTTACCTTTGCAATAAGTTTTGACCTTGCAGAGTCTCAATTAACTTCAAAGCTTGCTCCTTCCCAACTCCTGGAACCCCCTATAATGAAATATGAAATATTATTTAATTACAAACAAAATATTCATATTTTCACAAAAACGTCTTTATTACATAGTATAGAGAAATGACAACAAGTGATTCCAGATGTTGAAAATAAATTAAGAAAAATATTTTTGACGAAGTTTAAGGGCAGAGAAGGTGAAAGACTACAGCTGTATTGCGAGTGTAACACACAAGCTGTTCTTATGCTTAACAGCACCTGAGATAAAACAAGGCAAAGAAGGAAGTAATAATAAACTAAAAGAAGTTCAATTCAGAAAAGAAAAGTTCCAGTGAAGTAGAGAACTGGCACAGGTTGCCCAGGGAAGTGGTAGATGCTCCATTCTGGAAATATTCAGGGTCAGGTTGGAATGGGGCTCTGAGTGACCTAGTTTAACTGAAGATGTCCCTCACTGCAGGGGGGTTGGACTAAGTGAACTTCAGAGGTCCCTTCTGACCCAAACTACTGTATCACTCTATTAAAACATACACGTATTGCTTTCCAGTTCTTTCCATCTTCACCCTATTTTGCCAAGAATGAATACACCTGATTATGAAGATTGTATTGAGTATACTTTCTATAGCATCATTACAAATAAATCTATATTTATTCAGTTGTAATGGCACAACTGAATACATACAACCATATAAAATAAATCTACATTTCAAACCAAGTCCTCATTGGACTACAGTCAGACATTCAGTCATATATTCAGCTTCTGCAAGGAAAGGATTATTTTGATGTATTTTCAACAAAATAAGTGCAATAATAGCATGGTATTCTCATTTACGTGTTCTGCCAATCTCCATTCCCAATGCACTCCCATAATTCAGCTATCTTAACAAATTTCTGTCTTCATCTACTTTGCTGAGCTGCAATAACTCAAAGGATCTATCTGGCCTCATATAATTGTGACATTTTAAGGCTATGTAAGAACTTGGCATTCCAGGAGCTGCTTTGGTACAATAACCATTGATTATCCACTGTTTGTTTTACTCCCTCTCTTTACACAGTAGTAACAAACTATTTAAAGAGTCCTGTAACAAAAGCAAAATTAAAAAACCCAAAAGCAAAACCCAAAACAAAAATAATGAAAGGTTTGTTTTTTCCAGCAGTATCAGTTGTTTAAAGGATGGTTTTATCAAGCTGGTACACAATTATTTAAGAATAACTAGGTATCTGCTGCAAGCCTGAATGGGAGCAATCATTGCCTGAAGTCACTACATGATGAACTTCTTCTCCCTTTCAAATAGCCATTACAACAGCTTCTGTTCAAAGTCTCAAAATAGAATCCAAAACTTTACAAGAAGGAAAAAAAGAAAGAAGTGAAGTAGCAATGAGTGGGATTCCTCTCAATTAATTAGGTAAACTTCCAAATAGATCACTTCTAATTCTTTGTAAATTATATATTTACAAACAATGGAACAGGAATACATCCAAACTGCATCCAGAACTGCCTTTACTAATAACTACAGCTCAAAACCACCACTACTACATCTTCCAAAGAGCACAGACAAAGCCATTTCTTCTCATTTTCCACAGCTCCTCTGCCAGGGATGCACTTGTATGTGACTTGTTACAAAGCATCCTCATAAACAATGGCGTTCTCACACCCTGGCTCAATGTAATCAGCATCTAAACTTTTGCCTTCCCCTCCATTATAGAAAAGGTTTGGAACAAGACAAAACAGTCTTAGAAAGACTGATGTTCATTAACCATTTTGAATATCCTTAGACTTTAAAAGGCTAAATAATAGAATTTACAAATAGAATTTTCAGTGACTTCCTTCCTACACGTCTTCTACTGGATCTCAGTAATCATGCATTGCATAAGCTTTCCCAGCATGCACATCTCCCTTGATACACTTGTTGTCTTTCAAGACAGTGGAAGCACCAAATAAAAAATAATTATATTGCTTACCTTTGGAAGATAATCACAGCCCAGAAGAACTGCTAGCCCAATCAAAGACTCTCTGTCACAACCGAGTTTCTCTTTAATAGAGGACATTGTGTAACTGTCAAGATGTGGATCCTGCAAGAGAAATTTATTACATATTATTTCTGTTACGCCTGTTACAGGGAAGGAACTGCTCTGAGTCATGTTCAGTTGGGATTGCTTACTCGCCCCTATTAATCCCACCCACAGGAAAGGGATCTACCCCATAAGAGGGGTCTAATAGAAAAAAATAAATTGACATTAAAATTTATAATGTAATGCATGAACACCACACGAACAACTACAGTTCTGGAACTTCAAGTATGGGCATCAGCTGTTGAAAGAAACTAAAAAAAGCCAAGAGGTCCAGCACACAGCTGGATAACCATGTTATATGATGGGTGAGCAACTGGCTCACAGGTCAGGCACAAAGAGCCACAGTGGAAAGGGTTAAATCAAGCTGGCAACCTCTCACAAGAGGAGTCCCACAGGGCTCCTATCCTCAGCCCACTTCTCAACATCTTCATTATCATCCCAAACTTGATACCAAAAGGGTTAATTCAATTTCAGGACTGGAAGGAACACTATGTAAGTTTACCAACAACACTAAATTGAAAGGAGTTGTTGACTACCTAAAGGGCAGAAAGACAAACTGGAGAGATGAGAGTTCACCAACCACATGAAGTTTCACAAGGGGAAGTGCTGGACTCTGCACCTGGCACACCTGGCTGTGTGCACTGAGTGGGCAATGAGAGGCTGCAGAGCCGTGCTACAGAAAGGGACCTGGGGGCCCTGGCTGCTGGCAAAGTTTAACATGGGATGCAGTGTCCTGGCAGCCAGGAGGGCCAGCCCTGTCCTGGGGGTACCAGGGACAGCACAGCCAGCCAGGGAAAGGGAGGGGATTGTCCTGCTCTGCTCTGCACTGGGGTGGCCTCACCTCCTGTGCTGGGGGAAGTTTTGGGTGCCACAATATTAAAAATTCATTAAGCCATTAGAGAGAATCCAAAGAAGGCAACAAAGATAGTGAAGGGCCTTGAGGGGAAGCTGTATGAGGAGTGGCTGAAGTCATTTGGAGGAGACTGAGGAGAAACCTCGCTACAGCCTTCAACATTCTCACAAGGGGAAGGAGAGGGGCAGACACTGATCTCTGATCTTTTCACTCTGGTGGCTAGTGACAGGACTTGAGGAAGCAGCATGAAGCTGTGTCAGGGGAGGTTTGGGTTGAGTATCAGGAAAATGTTTTTCACCCAAAGGGTGGCTGGGCACTGGAACAGGCTCCCCAGGGAAGTGGTCACAGCACCAAGATACACCTGACAGAGTTCAGGGAGTGTTTGGACAAGGCTCTCAGGCACATGGTGACTCTTGGGCTGTCCTGTGCAGGGCCAGGAGTTGGACTCAATGACCCTGATGGGTCCCTTCCAACTCAGTATATTCTATGACTCTAGGTGTTTTTATTGTTTATTACCTGTAGAAAAAATGTGGCAAAACGAACATTATCAAATCCTAGCGGCTGTGCCAAGTAATTTCAGAAAGTGAAGTTTTTAAAATGCATGTAAACATTTCAATGTACTACTTAAGTAAAATAAAAGAAAAAGAATAAAAATATTATCTAACATATTAGGCATAAGCTAAAGAAATATTTGAAAGGTAAAGGGACTCAAATACAAAATGGAATCAACATTAACATGAAATAAAACATAGGCCACTGCCTTCTTCCTCAATCATGACAAAAAAAAAAAATCTCCCCACAAGCCAACAAACCAAAGAGATCCATTTTGCTAGAACAGCTGCTACCCCTAACAGTGTGCCCCCTGCACTCACAAAGTATTTTTTATGCTGACCTATATATGTACCTAAGTACACCTGAAAGGTTGAGCTTGCCTTCACTGTTGGTGAAAAATGACAAGGAAACTGAAAGAACCAGGTCAAGGAAGAACTCAAACATGATGTCAAAGCAAATAGCCTTCCATGAACCCTAAACAGTTTTTTAAAGTTAATTATTTGTGGTGCACTTCTTTTGTTCTATTGATTTTCTCATATCTCCAATGTATTTTTTCAACAAGTCTTTGAGATGAAGATTATAAATTACAGAAATTTGGGGTAGCATTTCCCCATTTCTGGAAAATTGTATACTTAACAAACAAACACTTCAGTTTAAGGCCATAAATTATTTGGTTTTTTTAATGTTTCCAAGAATTTATTGTGATACAGATTACAACCCCTACACTATTCATATTCAATTGGGATGAACAGCATTAATTGCAAGTATTTGCATAATAAAATGAACCTGTAAGATGCAAGTATGTGGGAGGCTGATCACTCTCATATGACCTAAGGGTAAAATTTATAGGAAGCAATTACTTCACTCACCTTCTCCACAATAAAGGAGGAAATGGGAAAAAAATTGCTATTTAGCTTTATATGAGACACCACAGGGTACTACAAACACAGGCAATATTACCCTGTTCTCAGTGGTTTTGCTCTCACAGCCAATACAAGAATTCCAGTGAATCAAATAAAATGTTCCTGTCTTAAAATACTATTTTAAACAAACCCAACTACTACAAGGTAAATTTAATGACATAAAAGTATTTTTTCAACTCCCTTCCTTCTATTTACATTTTTGTAAAGAGTCTACAGAAAGGGTGGGAACAGGGTGAGATACGTTACCTTAGCATTCATGGCAAAGTTCCTATAAACTGTTTGAGCTCCATACAAGAAAACATCTCCATCATTGGTAATGCAGCCATCAACAAGTCCTTTTGCATTTAGGTAGGCACACATTGCCTCTGCCTCTCCAGCTGCTTGAACCCAAGGGACACCTAAACACTCCAGCAGTTCAAGACACTAAAAGAAGGAACACAAAAGGAAGGAGTTTGAATGTTGAACTATTAAATTCACTTAATAGCATGCTTTTTCTCAGACACAAATGCATTTAAAAACTGCTACTGTTGTTCTGTCTATGTAACACCTCATCAATGAAAGCACTACTTCAGCAAAAAATAATTTCCTGTATCAGTGAAAAGTAGATATCCACAAAGAGCTAAGTATTAATTACAGGACTTGAACACAGCATGATTAATGGCCACTCCTTCACAAAAATCTTTACACTTTAAAATAGATATTTGGGATGTCTTCAGAAGAGTAGTAACAAAGGAGTATTTATCTTTGAGAAGTAATGCTGTTTACTCAAGCAGTAATGCTGAGCCACAACAGACATCTTCCAACAGGTGCCAAACTTCCCAAGAACATCAACCAGAAAAGTACAATGCTGTCATCCTACCAAGACTGGACCACTGTGCAAGACACACAGATATATATTTCCAAATTTCAGAGAAAGTATTTTATTTTAGAATTTTAGAATAAAACATGAATTGCTATGTACAGTCTAGTGAAGCCCTGAACGCCCATAAATTCTACTTCATAGAATTTTGAACAGACAAAAATGGTTAATGGGAGTGGGAGTATATGAAGAAGTATGGATGCTAACACCATAAAAGAACAGCCAAGTTAAATTTTGCAATAAGTTGTCAGTTACGGTTGTCAATCACAACAGCACAACATGCACAGGAACATATCAATAAGAAGATTATTCTGACACTGTTTGTCTTCTATAACACTTAGCAGATGCTGTAAGGCCTGACTTCAAAGGTGCACATTCCTTCAAACCTCAAAACATTGTTTACATTCGTTGTGTATAAAGCTGTGAGACACTGAAATATTAGGGGTTAATAACTCAAACAACTGGCCACTTGAAAAAGCAGCAGGTGCTTTCCTGAGGCCATGTTTGCACTCCCAGCCAAAGAGCAGGAGAATTTTTGGGTGTGTGTTGGTCAAACTTCTGATCCAGTATGACACAGGGGGTGCACACCCACCATGGGAGGATGGCAACAAAAAAATGGCTTTTGTTTAGCAACAAACTCATTCTTGAGCTGGTTGAGGCCAACAACCAGATCCTGTGAGGTGGGATAATGCTTTTTTTATGTTGCCAATTTCCTCCTTTACACAACTGGCTCACCTGTAAAAAATGTACACACCATTCAGTGTCAGTCTCATTCCACCCTAATCTGCCCTGAAGGAATCTCTTAACAACAACCTCAGTTACCTGGCCTTCAGGGGTGGGTTGTAGCAAAAGCCATCAATTATTTCAAGCTCCTGTATTTAATTTGGTTAAAATTTCTTTCTATCACATTAAAAATTACTTTAACACTCAGTTACTCACCTCTTTTAACATGGCTTTAAATAAAGATCTCCCCGTTCTTACAGCTCCAGCTTTCTTCGAAGGCCCATAGCGCATCTCATTCCTCTTGCTCATGGTGTCTGCTTTCAGCCTGGGCGCCTCTCCCTCCATGACAAACACTAGCTTAATTCCCATTGAGGTAAAGAAAGAGAACCGAAAAAATAGGTTTCTGCAATAAAGCAAAGTGTTCCATAAGCTGAAATATTTGTCAAGACTGATTTCTTCAGATATTTTCCTTATATCCCTTATATTTTCCTGACCCTACCACTGGGAAAATCCTAGCATTGTCTTTACCTCTAATAATTCTCTTGCCCCCAGTTTAAACAAACCTCTGAGCTCTACTCCTGTCTTCGGCTGAAATTGTCATACTATGAAATTGTAGCAGCTTTACAAAATTCCCAAGAAAATACCACATAAGGAGAGAAAGGATGTTTTTTGAGTGTAGAGATGTAAGCAAACTTAAAAGGCTTAATAAAAATATATTCAATATCCCAAATCTGCCTCCAAACACATATTTACATTGGTTATTTTATATCAAAAAATTAACTCCAAATCTATCAATACAGGTACACCTCAAGTGACTGAATGCTGTAGTATTGGACAGCCTTCTAGATACCATTACAATGCCAATTTATTTCATATGCAAACCAGCACCCCTGAGGGGTGGAGTTTTACAAGGCTGCAGTAATAAATACGTGGACTACAAAAAGTAAAATTAACAGCAGTCATATGAAACAGCATATGCTTTTACCAGTAACTCCAGTATCAATCTTTCAAAAGGAGTAGATCAAACATTTGTATCTCTTTGACAGACATGGAGAGAGCCATTACACTAGATTTAATTTTGTACAGTTACTACTAGCAAAAGCCAGTAAGCGGGTCTTTTGAGGTTAGTTCTATCTTCACAAATGATGTTAAAAAAAATCAATCTAAACAATAAGTTACTCAAAAATACAAATTCTCAAAAAAAAAAATTAATTTTCAACTGTCTGAAAACATTTTTTGGTAGAAATCTGTTCAACTCCTTGTCTTGCTTTGGAGGACAGGACTGATAATTCTGTTTCATGCACACAGGACATTCTACCAGACTGATGTAATGACTTTGGTAATGCTGCCAGTTTTATAGTTAATTGAGTTTTTAAGTATAAAACATTTTAAGACATTATTCTCAGAAAATGCCGAGACTTTATATCATGCTGATATTTTACATTGTGCTGAATTCAACAGAAGTCACAGGAGTGTATAACACCATCTAATAACTCAATATTCTACACTGGTAACTAACAACAAGCACTGATGAAAATTTGTCTTCAATGTTTTCATTATTGTTAGCACTGTTTGCAGAGAACAGGACTTTGAAATGATAGATGCTTAGATGTGCTCATTCCTTAGGTAAGTAATTTAAATTAAAAATATATACATATTCCTCAAGTTTGTTCAAATGCCTGAAGAATGATTTAAACATATTTAATTCAACCTGGGGATCTACTTAGAACTAACTTCCTAAACCCTTTACATATGTAGCAAAAGTGATAACTGAATCAAAACACCAGTCATATGAATTTCAGAGCTACTCTTAGAAGTCTACTGAATAAGTAACATATTTAAATTATACAGCTCCAAGACATTTGGCTCGAATAATTTATATGGATACCTGAGATGTGGCCTGGTAACTACTCCAACCATCTTTTTAACAGTCTGTGCTTCACAAACCCACAAACTTAAATCAACAGCAAGTATTTTCCCTCTGAGGCTACTTATGTTGACAGGTTGTCTCACAGGCTCAAGGATTTGCCACAGGTAGGTCACTCCCATTGTTTTCGCTTCCTTGTTGTCAGAAGGTAGATCTTAACTGTAGAGACCAAACAAAATAAAACAGTTTCAGCATATGGCAGGAAGTGAAGCATTATGACTGTGAAGTTCAGAAGATAAATATATTTACCACTATAAGTTGTACTTTTTTGAGGCAAGAACACTTGCAAGTCCAAGCCCACTTCTAAGTCTCCTAAATGTAGTGACTGCTGTTCACAGATGTTTTATTACCAAATACCTTCTTTGGATGGAACAGTTGCATTACTTATAAGCTGAACATAAATAAAACCAAACTCAGTTAAGGAAAACAAAGAATAAACAATGAAAAAATTATCCATTTCCAAGTCTCACGTGTCCCTTACATAAACACAATCCAAGTTTTATTAAAAAACAAACCAGAGAATTCTTAAGGACATTACTTCCTGATTTGAGGTAGGATTCACATTAAAATTTTCTGTTAAAATAGAAGTAGCTTAAAGCAATTTGAGGAATATTTATGATGACAACAGAAATTAAACTTTCCTTGCATTCCAAGATGATACAAGAGGGGTCACCACCCAGAGATTCTGGCTTGGGAAATTCAAGTTGGAGTTCAGGAAAAAAAAAGATGGTATTGCTGCTGTGGTTGCTCACAGGTTGCAGACATTCTTAACATCCAGCTGCCATGCTGTCCTACTTTTAATCCAGTGCTGATGGAAGCCTCTCTGAGCAGGGAATCAGCAGTGACTGGCACTGAAATTTGGGGAGAGAGCTCCAATGCAGTATTAAGAAGGAGGCAGTACTTAATTCTGGCCCTGGATGCCTGGGAAATAGCTCTGTGCAACATGCACACCTGGTGCACCCCTTTCTTGGCCAGGATATCCACATTCATCAGAAAATGGTTACTTTTCCTGAACTTCTTACTTAGGGCACAGAGTCCAAGCTTATCACTTCAGGCAATCACAGAGACCTGAAACAGGATTGGGCCAACTTGTTACTAAGCTCTGAGTGCAACATGATGGCTTCTGAATTTTCCTTCCAAACAAATGTCCTGCCATTTCTAGCACTGTGACTGCAGAAACACACCAGTGTGTGTTTCACTGTGTCCATTCTGGTACTGTGTGACTAGCACTACCTACAATGCATGCCAGTGGAAAACATACACCCACCAGGAGGTATATCTCTTTGTCTTATGTAACTTACAGCGCTCCACTCTCCATGGTACCCCATTACCACACTTGTTTTCTTGTTTTCATTATTTTTCTGGTTTTCACATATTCCCAGTTTTATACAAGGCCTCTAGTACCTACTCTTCTTTCCACCCTGACAATACCAATTTATTCCTGCACTGTCTTATGGTACTACATTTGTCTCATGCTTATTTATTTTCTCTCTTCTCTCCCAATATTAGAATATAAAAATCAAATACAACTTGGCATGCTTTGTATTTCTTTCTGCTTTTGACACTACTGTACAATCAGATAAATTAAAATGCTCCTTTGAATAAATCAGACTAGATGACTTACCAGTGCTCAGAGATCTGCTTGAACACGTGAGGAGCCAAGCTACTGTGTGGTCTCTCACATTTAGCACCTGAGTCTGTCAGAACAGCAAATCTGCCTTTGGAGGGTGCATTCTTTCATACTCTAATTCTGCTTTAAAGCAAGGCAGCTAATCAGTTCCCGGTAGTTTTTAAACCAAGTTGTCATGTGTAAGATTTACTTTCAACAGAATTTAGGTCTCTAATCCATTTCTTTAACTGCTACAATGACTCAACCTCATTTCAGTTGTATGCAGACAGAGTATTGCTATCGTTGCTGTATGCCAAGCACATAACAATTAGTTAAAAATACAAATCAAGCATACAACTACATAGTACAATTTCTTGAAGTCCAGGATAATCAGTTTCTCTGATGCATAGGGGAAGTATCCAAACCTTCCCAAAAGACAAGCACAATAATTCATCTTCAGTGAGAGAACACCTAACAAAGAAGGGAGATGTCTTTTTGGTGTTATAATTTGGTTTTTGTTAGTCTGCATCAATACAATTTCTTTTTTCACATCACATTGAATATATGTCAAACAGTGAGTTATGAAAGACTGCAAGACTGGTAGCAGTCTTTGGTTTTTTTAAGTGTATTTAATAAAATATTTAAATTTGAATTACGCTTACAAATAGCTCAACTACTCTTAACATGAATGATCTGTCTACTCGGATTTTATTTAACAGCTTTGTTCACCACAAGCCTCCAACCCTAGAGAGATGGCAACTGCCAGAGAAGCAAGACTGAACCTGATTTATTTCCATATATTCAGAAATCACTGAAGATCGTTAACAGTAAAAATAACCACTCCCCTACAAAACCTTCTCAATGTCTCTTCAGGCCAGAATGTGCTAGACCTATACAGCTTTTATGTCGTATATAGTGCTTTAAGACTACATTCTGCTCTACTAAGATTTTTTCCACTGCCAGAAATGCCAGTTACTTAAAAATAACCACAGAAAGCATTTAACAATGAAATTCAATTCATACTTTCACACATGACCAAGGTAACTTGCAAAGACAGCTAAGCATATATTTTACGTCTCACCCAGAGGCCTTTAAAAAGGAGGAAAAACACGGCAGAGGAAACACGAAAGCCCTGACGTTTTTAACAACTCTCCCCCCCTCTCTCTCTGCGTTAGCCCAGCACAGCTTTGCCAATAAACCTGCGCACCCGAAGGACAGCAGCGGCGCGCTCCAGCACTTGCAGATTCCTCCTTAAGCGCCTACGGATCTTTCTGGCGGGATGAACACAAACGACCCCGAGCAGCTGCCGGCGAGCCAAGCGCTCGGACGCGCGGGCTGCCCGCACGCAGCGTTTGAAACTCCCGCCCCGCTACGCCCACAGGAACAGGCGTGCCCGAGCTGCCCTGGGCCGCTCAGCCTCGGCCCGGGAGCGGGCCCGCCTCCGCGGGGACCAGCGGGAACGCCCGGCCCTGTGAGGGGAGCGCCGGGCCCGCTCTGACCGGCTCCAGAGCGGCGGGCGCTCCGCCCCCCCCACCCGAAAATGGCGCGCGCACGGAAACGCGCCCCGCGGGACGCGGAGCGCGCAGGCGCCGCGCTCGCAGAGGCGGCTCTTCCGCCCGCTCCGGCCCGTCCCGCCCCGTCCGCCCCGCCGTGCGGGCATCAGGAGCTGTCCCAGGTAACGGGGCGCGGAGCAGGCGAGGGGCGAAGGGAGGGGAGACGAGGGACGGGTGACGGGTGACCCATGCCGGGCGAAGATCCCGGCGGGCGCTGTCCGGGCGCGCCGCGCTCTCTGGACAGCTGTGAGGGAGGGCGGCCTGGCGGCCGCAAGGCGGGGCAACGGCTGCCACCCGCTCCTCCCGCTGCCCCCCTGCCCCCGGCCTGGCGCCGCGCTTCTGTCGCAGGTGGCTCTGCGGGGCCAGTTAGCGGTCGGAGCTGGCGTTTGTCACCCGCTGCCCAGCGTGGGCGCCCCGCCGGGTGTGAGCGCTCCCTCGGGTGCTCATCTCTGAGGGCGGAGAGCGGGAGCGGCGGCCGCACGGGCGTTCCGGCCGCCAAGGGACCCGTGTCTCTTTTCTGGGGAGTGGGGGAGCGTTCCGGGTCGTGTGGTGTTGGGAAAAGCAACAGGTAATGGTGGACTTGAGGGAATTTGTGCCCCGCTTTGGTTTTCGCTGTCCGTAGAGGAGGCAGAACTGCCCTCTGTGCCGCAGTGCAGTTCTGGGCTCCTCAGTACAAGAGAGAGAAGTCTGGAGGGCTGTGAAAGATGGTTAATGGTCTGAAACATCTCTCTTATGAGGAGAAGGATGAAGGAGTTGGACCTGTTCAACTTCGAGAAAAGACTGCTGAGAGGGAACCTCAGTCTGTATAAATGTTTAAAGGGAGGGTGTCAAGAGGATGGACCAGGCGCTCCTTGGTGGTGCCGAGCAATAAGACTGGATGCAACGGGCAGAAACTGATGTACAGGAAGTTCCACCCGAACATGAGGAGGAATATCTTTGCTGTGCAGGTGAACACGAACTGGAACAGATTTCCCAGAAGGTCTGTGGGGTCTCCCTTACTGGAGATACTCAGAAACTGCCTGGACACAATCCTGCGCTATGTGCTCTGGGATGACCCTGCTTTAGTAGTGACCTGCTATGTTCACTTCCAGCCTTACCCATTCTGTGATTCTGTGGGTCAGGCAGTGCTTCTCCAGTGTTTGATCGGTCAGTATAGGCTTCTTGTGCACTGGCTGCAAATGTGTGAGGAGAGGAGTTGTCAGCATCAGACATACAGTCTTACATAGAACATCTGGCTCAGATAGTCTCGAAAATGTAGAGCACTTCACTGCTGTATCTTGAGACTGGGCTTCTGACTTCAGCCCTATGAAATACCTCCCTTTAAGTTCTATTTGTCTGCTGTAAACCTGGTTGTTACCCCCGAAGTTAATGTTACTGAAATTCCCTTAGAAACCTCCTTCTCTCCGCATCCCCCTCACTGGTTCTATGACCAGTACCAGATGTTAATTTGTAATTTTATTGCTATTTTTGTGGCTGTTAAATGTAGTGTGCTATACATCAGCTAAAGACCTCAACTATTTTCTTCCTCTCCTTACTGTATCTTGTGCTCATCTTGCCATAGGTCTGCTCTGATTTCTTCGCTTTACCTCTGTTTTGCCAGCTGGGTGGAAGGCAGGGTTATAGCTGGGCTGTGTCCAGAGTGTTTAAAGTGGATGTCCCACAAGACAGATGGCATACCTTCCTACCTTATGTGGATACCAGGGCAGCCAGGGCTGCTAGAAAGCCACTTGTGGGTTTGGTGACAGCAGGTTGGTTGTGTCAGCCCTGGATGAGCCAAGCTGTGACCAGCCAGGCAGGGAAAAGGGAAACAGTTGTGGAACTCCATAGCAGTGAATACTGTGGAAAGATAGGCCATTGATAAAGTTGAAACATGAGTGAATATTAGTGGATGCAGCCTCTGCCTTCTTACCCTTTGATGTGTACAGGGTAAGTACTTCTCTAACATGTAGCAGTCCTTTTCTTTTTATACAGGATGTTTGGGGCTTGCATTTTTCTTTTGTGCTCTCATTATATGCATAACAATTGCTTGTTGTAATTTGTGGTGATCCTTTGATTGTTTTTATAATTGAAGCTGTCTTGCCTTTATTTGCTCCCAATTATAGATCCAGTTTTTATACCTAGCTGTATACTCTTATGTTCCATTATAGTGAAGTTTATTTTTATTAAATCAGTACTCTTGCTTTTTCTTCCTGAATGACTGTTGGATTCTTGTTTGAATTATTAACTTGAATTTGTCATCACAAGTTTCTATAAACATAGTCTTACTTTATATTTTAATATACTAAAGTATATTTTATGCTTTAGATTTTAGGTATGATACCTGATCCATTTAAAAATTCTTTTGTTAACGTTTGTCAATAATGTCCTTTGTTGCCTTCTCAGCCAACATATTTTAAATATTTTAAAATGCATTGATGTATTTTTTTGCCAGTTTAATTGTTTCTGGTATAGTATTTAATACTTTAACAACCTTCAGATAGCTTGGATCAGCTGCTTTTCCTTTGCCTTGAACAGTTATTCCCGAACTATTGCTTAAGTTAGGCTAAGTAGCACAGAGACTGAAAGCAATATTTTTTTCAATTAAAAACTTAATGTAGAAAATTAGGGGTGCCTTGGTGCAAGAGTTTTGGGAGCAATTAATGGAAAAAAATTATTTTCTTGTAAAAAATATCAAGATGACATGAAGATAAAATTCAAACGTTATTTTCTGTGTATTGATTTTTTTATATGTTGGTTATTTCTTCCTGTGCCTTTTAAAACCTTGTTTCTTGTAAAATCTTATTAATGGGTTCCTTGTGGTTGTGGTCAGTTTCTTGCTTCTTTTGGGGTTTTTGTACTCAGGGAAGGCTCTGCATCCACTGATATTTGTCATAATTTCTGAGGCTGAGTTTGCTTGTAGTTCCAGTTAAGTTTTGTTTTCAGTACTAGCTCTCTAACAGTTTTGAGGTGCAGAAGGTTCTGTCTTTTGCTTTCCTCATAGTTAGATTACATGAGATTATTTTGTTCTGTTTTCTGCTCTTATACTCTCTTTTCCTTTAATGTTCAAGTTGTACAGCAGTGGAACTCATAGCCCTCATCTTTAGTTTGAATGTTATTAATTACAGCATTTGAAGCTTATTTTTATGTCTTCATATTTGGGTTGCCAGAGATGGATGACTAGAGCTCGCGAGTGACTGATTCCTGGTCTGAGTAATTTGGCATGAAGGCATGTTTTTGTAGTAAACCCAGAGTAGCATAGCAAAAGGTATGTAAGCTGAATCATGAAGTGTATTTGCTCCTTGATTTCCTTGTGTGTTGTATTAAACTACGTATCATAAAGTGGATATGATAGTTTTGCTCTGGGAGGGCTTTGACAAGGGGGCCCCTGGGGTTCTGAGGCTGTGTGCTGCAGCTGGACCTGCTGTGCTGCGCCAGCCAGCTTTCTCACAGAATGTATCACCTCCCTCAGGAGATCATGGTAGGAACCGGTAGGCTGACCTGTAGGAATTCTCTCCTGGATTATCCCATCTGTCCTGAGGGACAAGGAAGTGCTTGCTTGTCATCACCTGTATTCATGATGAGGAGTCTTCTGGCCTCCAAGCCCCCAGTGTGTTTAGATATGTGTTACCAACTTTGGGCATGTTATGTCTCTAATGCTGGTCATTCTTTCCTGCACCAAAAATAATATTTTTAATTTATTTTTATAAATAAGCAGCCTATTCTTAGGCCATGTGTCATTCAGCGATCTTTCTATAGGAGTGAATGCTAAGTACATTTATTGCCTCAGAATTTTTCTTGAACTGGTGCTGTGCATTAAAGTTGGTTGTCATCTTTCTTACAGGGGAGCTCTAGATGAAATTCCAATAAATGAAGCTGAGTAGGAGAGCATAATCCATTTCAGAAAAGTTTTGATGTCAGAAAACTGTGCAACTGATATTAGTTTTAGCCTGTTTTAGATACTTAGCAGTAGCTGACTTAACTGCTGACAAATAAAAGGATTGTGTATTGCATTTGTGCAAATAGCACCTTGCTTCTACTTAGGGCAAGTATGTCAGCTTCTGTATTTTGTGTAGGTCTTTGGGTCTGTAGGTATGAAGAATGTAATATGTCCTTTTGAGGCAATAAAAACCATGCCATAAGCGTACGATTACAGAAAATACAAGATTTTTGTATGTTGTAGTAAAGCTTGTTACTTTTGCAAGATTTGTTTCAGACCAGTCCTATTAGTGCTGGAAGTCTGTGCATTATTTATTGATTTGTAGAGGAAATTTATACATGTGTTCTCTATATAGAGAGAATAGTTATCCTTTATTAGGAGCATTTTGTTTACTATGATCATGTTATACTACCTTGTAGTGTAAGAAACAGCTCAGGAACAGTGCTATGAATCTAAATTTTCCTTTATTCTACTTTTATGTGTTCTGCATATTAATTTTCTTGGCTTTCATCAACTACAAATAATTAATACACTTTGTTTTTGGCCATGCAGCTGACTTCAGTCAAACCTGTATTCATGCTGCTGATTATACTATGATAGTTATGTACGTTTTACCACAAATCTTCAATTCCATTGCTAACCAAAAACAATTCTAGCAAGTATTCCAAAGTCTAATGTACCAAGGGAAACAGAATCAAGGTTGATTTTATTTATAAAGCTTGATTAGTATAATGAAGCTGTGTTTCTTTTGTTTTGATGCAACTCCTTCAGAGTAAGCATAGCCTTAAATTATTGAGGTTTCAGTTCTGGGAAAGTATTTATTGCTATGTTTGCTGTGATTTTTATATTTGTTTTACCAAAGTAAATAATATGGTATTTCTGTGCTATCACCTGTGGGTATGTTGTCACCTAGAAAACTGAAACCTATAATATTTCATTACTTTCATTTTTCAGTACTCATGGGTAAGAGAAAGGAAGAAAGTGTTCTAACTCCTGGGTCCCAGAAAAGGCAGAGAAAAGAATACACAGATGTACATAGTGATGAGTCTAATGAGGAAGAAACTTTAGAGTTCTCAGCTAATAGTGTTGCCCCTTCACAGTTGGTAAGTATAAAAAGTCATAGAGATGAAGATGTAAGAAAAGTTCTGTGCCTATTGAAACAAATATCTTGGATGTAGGCATCAGTAGAACAAAGATAAAAGAAACTAGGCATAATTTCTGTGGTGAGGACTTCCACATGAGGTTATTCTTACTGTATTTCTTTTGGGTCATCTAGTTATAATAGTCAATCATAACATAACAATATTCTGATTTAATAGAAGGAATACTACTGTAGTTGTGAAGTAAGTGAAGGAAATGGATTTTGATAGAATTATGGTATATTTCATTTATGGTTGTATTAAAGGCAGACAAAATATTTGGAAAATTATTTATTTACTAAAAGAAGTGCCAAATACTTTTTTGTTTTACATTGCTGACACTTTCAGATATCTTAAAAAAATCTGGTGTTTGAAATGAAAATTTTGATGGGAAAGAAACTTGAAAACAGGAATATTATTTTTTTTCTGCTTTTCTTTTAATAGTTGAATTTTAGTTTGATAGAAGACTAAAAAAAATTATTTTTGAGATTGCAAATACTGTCCTGTGTATTTAGATTGGACATTAGGAAACATTTATGAGTGCTAAGACACTGGACCAGGTTTCTCTGGGGCGGTTGATCCTGTCTGGATGCCAGGTGTGCACCAAAACCACTCTTTCACTGCCCTCCTTTCCTGGATGAGGGAGAGAAAATACAACAAAATGCTTATGGTTGAGATAAGGGCAGGGAGAGATCACTCCCCAGTGACTATCATGGGCAAAACAGACTCAGCCTGGGGAAATTAACTGAATTATTTACAATCAAATCAGTATTTGAGAGATAATGAGAAATGAACCCAAATCTTAAAACACCTTACCTCCACCCATCCTTGGCTCCTTCACTTAAAATTTTCTTCTTCCCCCAGCCCAACAGCACAGGGTATGGGGGCTTGGTTCAGTTCATTACATGTTGTCTCTGCCACTTGTTCTCTTTAGAGGGAGGACTCACACTCATTCTCTGCTCCTGTGTGGATCCCTTCCACAGGATGCAGTCCCTCAGGAGCAGCCTGCTCCACTGTGGGTCTCCCATGGGCTCACAAGTCCTACCAGCAAACCTGCTCCAGTGTAGATTTCCCATAGAGTCACAGCCTCCTTTGGGAATCCACCTGCTCCAGCACAGGGCTCTCCATGGGTTGCAGGTGGATCTCAGCTCTGATGCCTGGAGGACCTCCTGCCCCTCCTTGGTGTCTGCAGAGCTGTTCCTCTCACGTGTTCGTACTCTGCCCTGGCTGCAGTGGCTGCAATTGCAGTGTCCCTTTTCTGGTTCTTAGCCTGGAGGCACTACTGCTGCTGCTGATGAGCTCAGCCTTGGCCAGCGGTGGGTCTGTCTTGGGGGTAGCTGGAGGATGGCAGTGGCTCTGTCAGACATGGGAAAGCCTCTGGGAGGTTCTCACAGAAGCTGCCCCTGTAGCTTCCTGTCCCTGCTACCACAACCCAAAACCAGTACAGTTTCCTAGAGCAGTGGTTGGTGCCCCAAGCCTGTCACTATTTACAAGACATTTAGACAGTGCACTTAATAACATGCTTTAACTTGGTCAGCCGACTGTTGTGGATCTATTGTCTTAATATTTTATGTTGTATTGATGGTAATAGGGAGAACTGTAAGCTGCTGTGTGTGAGAAATCAGCTTTGGTAACTTTTTATTTTAGTAAATAGCTGCTCTATAGCAAGTGACTTTACACAGTGTCGTGAAACCCTTCTGTTTCCTTGTTTTCTATCATACTGTAATTTTAATTCTCATTGTGTTTAAAATATACAAATTTAATCTCATTAAAATGTATATATAACTTGAGTTTTAATTGTTCATTCTTTAGTCTGACGGTGAGGTTGGGATAATTGAAAGTATCCAGCTGAAGAATTTCATGTGCCATTCAAATCTGGGGCCTTTTCAGTTTGGATCAAATCTCAATTTTGTTGTTGGAACCAATGGAAGTAAGTATTAATTGCATAGAATCTTTGTCAAAGAACACTTCTGTTAATATTGTAGAAGATGTCATTTCTTATTTGAAAAAGAATTGCTGGCCATCTTTTAGGTGTGGACAAGGATTCACTTTTGAAATGAGGTACCACACAGGTCTATCCCAGTAGTTAAAGGCTGTTAAAGGTGAATTAGGTCTTAAAATTGGAGATTTTTGCAAAAGATAATGTGAATATAAATATTTTAATAGCTAAATAATCCATACATTTTTATTTGAACAAAATTTACTTATATGTTTATTATTAAATGCACTATAATTGTCCAACTGCCTACAGTGCCCATCAGCGAGTTTGGAGGAGCCACAGTGGTTGTAATGGGGGGGTTGAAGTACTGCTGATAGTTGCATAATGCTAAACTAGATCTGAAGCACATTCAGCAACATCCTGCTTCCTGATGGTTTGAGCTTCCCGAGGACGTCCAACATTTTGAAAAGCTGTTGTGGTTAGCCTGGAGAAGGAGGAGAAGGTGTGTCCCCCTCCAGGCTGGCTCTGGGAGAAGGGTGAAAGGTGTAATTGTGAGCATTTGCCGCTAGATGGCTCCCGCAGCCCAGGGTGGGGGTGTGCCGAGTTCACGGAGCAGGCGGGTTTCACGGCCAGCAGATCCCTCATGTCATTTATTATATCATATCTTATCATGTCATATCAGGTCATTTACCGTATCATATCTTATCAGCCAGCATTGCAGAGTGCCTCAAAATTATAGCCTTAGCCCAGGCCCCAAAGGTGATAAACAGCAAAGTAGGGAGTGCCTGCTATGAGGAAGGTGTTACATAATGCAGCTCTGAGAACCAGCACAACAGCTCTGAGAGCAAATAAATCAGCATTGTGATCAGCAACTATTAAGCCAATATCATGAATGCTTAGAGCAAATTTGTTTTAACATACTCTGGTCAGGTATATCAACCCCTTGAGCCCCACATTGGGTGCTAGAAAGGACTGTTGTCATTTAATCCCTTTTGGCTACTAAATGTCATGCAGCCACTCATTCACTTCCCCATATCCTCCAGTGGGTAGGAAGGAGAATTGGGAAAAGGTAAAACCTTTGGTTTGGGATAAGAACAGCTTAATAATTGAAATAAAAGATAATAATTACTGTAATGAAAAACAGAAAGAAAGAGAGGAATAAAACCCAAGAGATAAAAGTTGTGCATAATGCAGTTGCTCACAACCAGCCCATCCGTGAGCAGCAATCAGTGGCTCCTGGACAGCATCTCCCAGTTTATGCACTGGGCATGATGTTCCGTTGTGTGGAATATCCCTTTGGCTAGTCTGGGTCAGTTCTCCTGGCCAGGCTCCTTCCTGCCTTCTTGTGCACCTCCTCAGTGGCAGAGTATGAGACACTGAAGAGTCCTCAACTTTGCTGCTTAGCAACAACCAAAACACGAGCGTGTTATCAGCATTATTGTCATGCTGCACCCAAAACACAGCACTGTACAAGCTACTAGGTAGTAAAGGAATTCTATCCCAGCTAACCCAGGACATAGAAACTATTATAGGAAAAGGAAGTGATACCTGTTTATACAATCTTGTTTCTTCTGGAGAAAGAATTTAAAAAAATAAACATAAATTTTGAAAGAGAGCTTAAATAAATGTTAGATAAATGGTAATGTGTGTTTGATTTTTTTTTTTTTTGTTGTATATGTCTTTTCAGTATGCTTTTAAGAAAGGGGAGATTCCTTGCTTCTGACTTACAACATGGTGTATCCAAATTGCTAAATAGAAGTAACAGAAAATGGGGTCAGCGTGTTGGGTTTTTTTTAGGGAGAATCTTGAAAATGGCAGATACTTTACTAGCATTATTATTATTTATATGTTCAATAAGGACAGAATTTGGACTTCTAGTAATGAATACATAACAAGTCAAAAACTGTAATATGGGTGGAGTAGAATTTGCAATATCTTCTCTTTAAAACAAGTTCAATGCTTCAATTACAGGTGGAAAAAGTTCTGTATTAACAGCACTAATTGTTGGACTTGGTGGAAAAGCCACTGCAACTAACAGAGGTTCCTCATTAAAAATGTTTATCCAAAAAGGAGAGACGTAAGTTAAACTTTAATCTAAAAGTTGCATTTGTAATTTGGTGATTATCATTGAGGTTAGCTTATGAGTTTTCTGTTTACGTTAATTTTCTGCATCTTCTTACGGGATCCAACAGGCATGAATAAAAAGCATAATGCCGAAGAGACCATATTTAAACAACACTTTCCCCTCACAAAAAACCCCCAAACCCTGAAAACAAAAAACTTCAGAAGTTTTACCACTTGTATGTCATTATTCCTGAATGTTGTATTTTGAAACCAACTGGAAGTTAAACTCCAAACAGCTGGTCTCTGTCCCCTCCAGTGAGAGAGGGATAAAGGTGGAGATTATGTGTTGAAATAAAAACATGCTGAAAAAAGCCATCAACGAGATAAAGGAAAAAAAAACACTTAGAGCAACAATACTAATAACAACAGTGTATTAAAGAGAGTGATTACAAGCAAAAATGCTCACTGAGTCTGATGCAAGGCAACTGCATCACATCCCGAGTCAGACATCTCCTGAGACAAAGAAGAAGATGGCAAATGGAAGTGTCCATGCCCATGTTGTTGAAAAAAAGAAACAATGGTGGACAAATCATCTGCACCCACACTCCCTCCCCAAGTCCAAGATAAGAAAAACAATGACACACAAACCCTATCATAGGACTGGAGCCACCCCCATGCTTCACTGCTTCACTTTCTATGGAGTAAGGGAACAAAATGGTGGCAGTTCCACTTTGTGTTCTCCTTCTCTTCCAGCTGAAGCTGTGTCCCCAGGGATGATGTGTGGGGCATAGAATCACAACATACATGGCTCTGGGCTCTGCCTCTCACAGTAATGGCAAGAAAATTACCTCTGTCCTACCTGAACCTGGGACACTGAACTAGTTAACATAGTGATGTGTTCTCTATATTCCCTGCTCTTGTGTGTTACTTCCACTCTGAATTGAATAACCTACAGAAAAATGGAGTCCATTAGAAAAATTCATAGGTGACTAGTTATCATTGTTTTGCAAGCATGAAGTTAATTATTTTTCAATCTTTCTGGTGATGTGAATGAATGAATGTAAAGACCTTGACTTACAGCTGGATATTTGAACATGCAAGAAGTGGATTCATGTCTGCTGTGAGACTGGGGGTAATGTGTTTAAGGAAACCAGTAGAAAGATAGGAGGTTTATGAGTTTACATTTACATGAAGCTGTTATTCAGAGTCAGATATCCCAGTCTTTTCCTTTCAGAGGTGCTTAAGAGTAAAATTTTTGGTAGTACTTGCCTTATGTGTGTTAAGTTAATGTTTCAGCACTCACTTGAGAAACAGGAAATAGGAATTTGGAACTGAAATTGCATCTCATCTTTTCTAAAGAATGGTTAAGCATTCTGCTCTATATTAGTTTGGTTAGGCTGTAGAAGCCAGACAACTCTGTTATACAGAAGCCAGTTTGAAAAGAGAGCTACCAAAAAGCAGCTTGATTCTGTGATGTAAAATGAGGGCACTCAGATGAGAAAGGAAGATGGAAGAAATCTTCTCTCACAAATACTTGCTTTTGGCTCATTATTTGGCTAACGCATAGGAGGTGCAAGCAGTCAGTGTATGGCAGCAGTGTGTCTGTCATGGTTATGGAGAAGAGACCTGGACTTTCTGGCGGTGTTTGATTCCATACCACCCATGTCATGGCAGGGCTGTGGTGTCAGCATCAGGAAGCCAGGGCTGAAAGCAGCTTTTGCTTTTCCCAGGTTCAAGGGAGGGGGTGTCTAGGTGTTAGGGTCAGCCCAACAGACTGCCTGTCTCTGCCACTGGTATTCTGTCTTGGTTTAGAGACAGATTTAGGAAAAAACACTCTGGAATGAGTGTGTCCTCTGAAGAGAATGGCTTCAGTAATCCCTTTTGCCAGTGAGAAAATGAATACCAGCGGGTGAAAGTAAAAAAACCCTGTTTATTAACTAACAAAGTGCCTGCACAGCATGAAAAAAAATTGAATAAATGATAGATATTGAACTTTCATAACCTTACGTCCCTACCCACACCACAACAAAAAAACCTCAGAATGCCGGGGGAGAAATAAACAGGCTGGCTGCATGGCAGAGGGGGGCAAATGGTGTCTGGCTTTTGTCTCAGGGAAGAGGAAAAAGTTTGTGCAGCGGCTTGGGCAAAACAGATGGGAGCCTGTTGGCTGGCATTGGTCCCCTCCTCACAGCAGATAAAGCTGATGGATTTTGATGTCCTTTCTCTTGTTGGTTCATCTTTGCCTCAGGTTTTGGGCTGGCAGGAGAAGATCCCATTGCTGGTGTTGGTGATTATCTGATCTTGGACCAAAACCAAGCTGAAACAGTTCAAGAAAAACCAAAAAAACACCTGCAGAAGGATTGCTGCAGGGGAAAGGTGGGGTGGGGGGGAGAAAGGAAACCTCTTGCTTAGCTACTAAAAAATTGAGTTAGCTAAGCAGCAAAGAAACTACCACTCTCCGCAGCACCCAGCAAGCTGGGGAGTCAGTCTTGAGCACTAAGTCCACACAGGAGCCCCCAAAGGCTTGTGCCCCTCCTCTGGACCCACCTTAAAGTCACAGCAGCCATAAAGCAGACAATCAGGAATAGACCATCATCATAAAATCACTCCAAGACACAGCCCCTTTCCCCTTCCTCTGAGAGCCACGTTTTCTCTGGTTTGGTGCTGAAAGACAGCGCCGGCAAGCCTAAGATGCCACTCAGGAAGAGGGAGGGAACAGCAGCAGCACAGAGCAGAGCCCAGCCAAGCTGTGTGGAGCCCTGGCCACCGTGGCCACAGCACTGCAGCACCGCTGCTGCCAGAACCACCAAGCACTCCAGTCCCACTCGTGCAGTCAGGCCCAGGAAAAGGGTCCCCTGACCTGATTCAGAGCCCTGTCAGGTCCCACCAGGTTTTGTCTTGTCCCTGTTTTCCTGTTGTTTTCAGGCTGGGGAAGGGGAAAGTAAGCCATGAGCATCCCTGACATAGTGCCTTTGTTTTATCGTGCACTACATGGTCCAGCACGAGGCCAGTTGCCATTTTGCCTTTGTCTGAGAAACCATGCCAGGTGCTGTCTTGGGGAAACATTTTTGTTTAGTGCTGAATACCCTTCTGTGGGTAAAACACTCTCTGTTTTGTATAGTCTTACTAATATTGTTGTGGTTTTAAGATTTTGCAGTAAATTGTGATTTTGTCTTATAATTTCTCCAGTTGTTTCCTCCACTGTGGGAAGGTGGTGGAGTAAAGGTGACAGCTTGAGTAGGTTTACTTTTCACTTTACTTTACTTTACTTTACTTTACTTTACTTTACTTTACTTTACTTTACTTTACTTTACTTTACTTTACTTTACTTTACTTTACTTTACTTTACTTTACTTTACTTTACTTTACTTTACTTTACTTTACTTTACTTTACTGCTGGGTACTGCTTTTCCCTTTACTTTCCCTTTACTTTACTGCTGGGTTTTAAACCAGCAATGCTTCTAATGCTATTATGGCTCAAACCAAATAAATTTCTGATTGGTACTGTGACTGACTTGCAGCTGTAACCTGTAGGATACATGACAATTTCTATGGAATATTTAAGTGTTCTGATTTTTTCTTGTTGTTTTTAGATTTGAAATTAATTTCAGGGGTTTTAAAATTGTTTTTGTTATTTTTTTAGTTCTGCAGATATTTCCATAACTTTGCGAAACCAAGGAAGAGATGCTTTTAAACCAGAATTGTATGGTACCTCTATTACTGTGAATCAGCGCATCAATCAGGATGGAAGCAGAACTTGCAAACTGAAAAGCAAATCTGGTTGGTGGTAGTTTGCTTTGTTCTCAGTCTTAGCAGTTCTCTAAACTTATTCATGGCTTTGAATACCTTGATGTTAGTAAAGGACAATGATTCTCTCTTCATAAAATCACTCAAGGATGATGACAAGGTCCATTTTTCTTGTTTTTATCCCAAACTAAAAATATTTTAGTATGTCAAAAGCAGTTATGTATTTATTGGTATGTATTATTTAGTATGTCGGGTGTTACATTATGTATTTGTTTTTACAAAAATCTGCTTGTGTGATGAGGCTGAACATAGTTTTTAGTCTTTTTTGAGATTTTACTGAATTTGCTGATTTATCTAAATTCTTTCACAGAGGGTTTATGAGGCAAAGAAGGACTTCAAGTAGAAGTCTTTCTGTGCAAATAAAAGTATATTGAAATAATAATAATTAAAACACTAACCAATGTTTCTAGTTTAGGACTAAGTCTGTGTTGCAAAAAGATGGATTTCATATTTTAGATTCCCTACAATGAAAAAAATGCTGCAGGGCATTGTACCTGTTGATATTTTTCCTTTCTTTTTTTTTACCACTAGGGACCATAATTTCTTCAAAGAAAGAAGAACTCATAGGAATACTGGATCACTTTAATATACAGGTAGTTGTTGTAGTGTTTAAATTCTGTGGTATTAAAGAAGACATTGGTAAATGATATTATAATTCTTCAATTAAAAGGAAATGTACCATTCCTTAAAGGAGAGAGTTGCACCTCTTTCATATCATTTAAAGATCAAATTCATCAGCAAAAGGAAAATTGAAATATATACCTCATGCAATGCAGAATAGGATTCTGTCCCAGACAGATAAGTATTTGCTGTCATCTGTGAGCTGTGAGTCATGTGTCCTGTTGGCAAAAGTCTTGACATATGTAGGTTTCTTTTCTATCTGGAGAGGTTTTTTTCTGCTAATTATTTCAGTTCTTGCTGTTTCAGAAATTTGAATGTGATTTTTCTGCCTGAGTAATAAAAGATCATAGTGCATATTCATAGTGCATATTCATAGTGCATTGTGCATATGAAGTTTAAAATATTCAACTTACTTAGAATTTCAAATAATAGAAATTTCAGTTAGTATGTATTGATTTTGCTTTGTGGCAACATCTGTAAGAATATATGAGTGAATTTATTGCGTTATTGCAATACTTTGACACAACAAGAATTTCTAATGCTGATTTTGTTAAATAAATGGAACTTAGAGGTGCTATTTTTATAGAAGTCATGTATACTTTTGGAAGCAGTTCCTTAGTTGTCCTTGCTGTGGTTCTATTTTATATTTGGTATAGTTGCTTTTTTTAATCTTCTGTTTGTTATTGGTTTTGTTTGTTATGCTGTGTTTTTTTTGGAAGATGTGAGAGGATTAGCAAGCTTGATTTCACAACATTACCTTAGTAATAGGTTGCAAGACTGAAACAGTGTTGTCATTTTCATGGATTTGCAGTTACATGGTAACTTGTAATTAAAATAAAATAAAAATGATTTATTTTTGCAGGTAGATAATCCTGTGTCTGTTTTAACCCAAGAGATGAGTAAACAGTTTTTACAGACTAAAAATGAAGGGGACAAGTACAAGGTAAGAAGAAAATTTAGCCTAGTCGTAAAACAATAAAATACCAATTGCAAATTTTTAGAGCATTTGGAAAAAAAAAAATCAAATTCCTTAATTTTAATCACATGTTTTGGGCTAACTCAGGTAAGTAGCTAAATACCACACAGCCACTTGTTCACTTCCCTTCTGTTTTGCCCCCAAGCTTGGGCTGGGAGAATGGGAAATGAAGAGTAAAAGTAAAAAAAAATTAGAGTAGTAATTAGAGTAGTAAAATTTTTGCGATAACTGAAGTGAAAGCTGGGAGGAGAGAGAAAAAAAGTGAAACAAAATAAGAGATGCAAATGCAGTCACTCACCACCTCCTATTGGTAGACTGAGGCTCACTGTCCAAGCAAAAGAAGGCTAATCCCCCTAAACCCTCTCTTATCTTTTTATTGCTGAGCATGACTGTGCTGGTTTGGGCTGGGTTAGAGTTAATTTTCTTCATGGCAGCTTGCATAGGGCTACTTTGTGGATTTGTGCTGAAAACAGTGTTGATAATAGAGAGATGTTTTCCTTATTGCTGTTTTTGTAACTGCTGAGCAGGCCTTACACAGAGTCAAGGCTTTTTCTTCTTCTTTTTCCACCCACCAGCGAGGAGGGTGGGGGTGCACAAGGCTTTGGGAGGGGTCACATCCAGGACAGGTGGCCCCAGCTGACAAAAGGGATATCCCAGACCATATGACATCATGCTCAGCATATAGAGCTGGGGGAAGAAGGGGGAATTGGGGGGTGTTTTGAATGATGCATTTTTCCTCCCAAGTCACATATTAGGCATGATGGAGCCCTGCTTTCCTGGGGATGGCTGAACACCTGCCTGCCCCAGGAAGTGGTGAATTAATTCCTTGTTTTGCTTGGCTCGCGTGTCCAGCTTTTGCTTTATTAAACTATTTTTGTCCCAACCCGTATGTTTTCTTGCTTTTGCTTTTCTGATTTTCTTCCCTGTCACGCCCCAGGGAAAAGTGAGTGAGTGGCTGGGGCTAAACCATCACAATGACATTTTCTGAGGTGGCATATCTCGTTGGCTGCTTGGTTGTATCATTTGCCTGGTTGTATACCTCCCCAGCTTCTTGTACACCCAGCTGGTCTGTTCACTGAGAGGGCAGAATGAGAAAAAGGAGGCTTCAGTGCAACAGCTAAAACATGAGTGTCTAGTCAGTATTTTTTTGCTCACACATCTAAAATAAAACACTATAACAGTTCCTGTAAAGAAATTTAACTCCATCCCAACCAGAGCCAGTGCACTGTCTGATTGCACCAATCATCCACTTGCACAAACAATATTTCTGAAGATTCTTCTCTCTAAAGAGATGGGTAAATTTAAATTTTAGGGCTATGCTGAGTTAGTTCATTATTCAGAAATAACCCTGTTGGAAATGAGTCTTTTAAGTCACCCAAAGAACCACTGGCACAGGTATCAGCAAAATCAGGTTTAATATTAAAATCAAAGTGTGGCTAGGTTCATTGGCAAGGTTCACTCTCCTACTTATATAGATGCACAAGAGGAAAACTGACCTAAAACCTGAAATTAATCAATCTAAAACCAAAATCAACCTAAAACGATCTAAATGGATGTTGGAATGGGAAAAAGGTATGGATAAAAAGGAGTAAAGGAGACCTTCCCATTAAGTCACAAGGTTCAGAATGGATCCCCTAGCCAAACCTAGCTCTGGACTTGACCACAGTTTAGGCCTAAAGGTTTTGACAGTGCATTAATTTAACAATACTTAATTAGTAGCCTGCTTTAAACAATTTGACAGATGATTCTTAGAGAGTTTACAGTAGCACAATGATAACTCACTCGTAGGCCTAATTTTCTTACTAATCTAAGTACTTAAGAATCTTAAGAAACATTCGTAATACAGTTGCTATACCAGATGCACACTTGTATGTAAACAGACCTAAAGATTATGTACAAGCTGTGTATCTGTGAAAAAGTCCCCTGCAACTCAGAGAAGTACTCATGTCAAATGCCTTTGGATCTTCTCAGAGGGTGAAGGTTGATCCTTGAGGAGTGGGAGTATCAGCCCAGACTCTGTCAGCTTCTGGCAGCAGTCCTCCAAGTAAACTTGAGAGTTCTCTGGCTCACAGTGGTGTCTCACTCAGAGGGAGATGCTGTCACAGCCCACTGTGCTCCAGGAGAGCTCAGTGGATCTCACCGGGGACCATTGTTTATAGGGTCACAAGAGGGTTGGCTTTTTTCATAGTAATTTTTCACCCTTACCACAATTCAAGTCAGTAGCTTTCTGTGAAAATTTGGTAACAAAAATGTTGTTATATTTGGGTTTTTAGTCAGGCAAAAAAAAACAAGTTTCAAAGGCTCTTCATTTAGAAAGAGGAGCTTGTCAGACAGTGTAAGTTCCTAGGAGTAGAGAGTGTTTCTGATATACTCAAGAGGAGCTGAGCCCAGGTTCTGTTCATCAAGGCTGGAGCTAACAAACATTTCAAATACCACATTGCAGCCCGAGGAGGGGTGGAAGTTGTACCACCACAACCTGACCAGTTTTTTCACTTTGGATATCATTCAGCATGCAGGGATGTTGGGATGAATGCTCATTCTGTTGTAATTATTGAAGGTCCACTTAGATATGGTGCTGATCTCACATCTGCATCTTTTTATTCCCTTTTAGTTTTTTATGAAGGCAACTCAGCTGGAGCAAATGAAAGAAGATTATTCATTTATTGGGAAAACTAAAAAAAATACCCGTGTTCAGATAGAACAAGGGGAAGAGGTATGTAAAGTTAAAGTAATTATTAGGACAGATCTGAGCAGTGAAGGAAGTACACGAGTTAAACTGCATAGTTTGGTTTTATTAGGTGTCAGTGATAGTGAATTTCAAAAACCCAAATCTTTCCAAAATTTCATATTATATCACAGTCATGATTGAACCCCTATTTTCTTTTTTAAGCGTCTTGAAGAACTTAAGCAGCTTTATTTGGAAAAGAAGGAAATTTTCAAAAGCATCGGGTTTGTGAATGACATGCAAAGTCGTCTCAAAGATTTGAAACATCAAATGGCATGGGCAGTGGTAAATGTCTTGCTAAAATATGTTTGTTCATGTGAAATGTGCTTCACTCCCAGTCTCCTGTGCATATGCTAATATGGGTTTCTTTAGGTGAGTGAGATGGAAAAAGAAGTAGAGGTGCTCAAAGAAGGTGTCAAAGCCGAAGAAGAAAATACAGAGCTCCTTCAGAAGGTCGAAGAATGCCAGGTACATGTATGGTCTAAACCATACAGCACTCTAGCTGTAGTCACCCCCCAAGTCAGAGGTCTGTTGTGAAGGTTTTCGTGTGTATCATTGCCTTTAGAAAAGAACAATGATTTCAGGAGGCATCTGGGAGTTTTGGGATGGTTCTTGAGGCTTCTGTAGGTAGCAAGAAAGAATACATTCTGATTCACATATGAAACACATTTTGTTGAGAGAAGCAGGCACCATTATTTTGAATCTATAATCATAGAATAGTTTGCGTGGGAAGAGACCTTAAAGATCGTCCAGTTCCAACCCCCCTGCCATGGGCAGGAACACCTTCCAGTGGATCAGGCTGCTCAAAGCCTCATCCCACCTGGCACTGAACACTTCCAGGTATGGGGCATCCACAGCTTCTCTGGGCAGCCTGTGACATTGCCTCACCACCCCCACAGCAAAGAATGACTTCCACAAATCTAACCTAAATTTCCCCTCTTTCAATGTAAACCCATTATTCCTTGTCATATCAATACAGATAATGAAGAACCCTCTCCAGCTTCCTTCACCACCCTTCAGATAACAAAAGGCTGCTATGAGGTCTTCATGCAACCTCCACTTCTCCAGGCTGAACAGCCCCAAAACTTCTCAGTCTATTAAAACTCCTCCAAACTTTCTTTGTTAGCACTTATTTTGCTTTTCTTAAAAAAATGGGGGTTTTGGGTTTTTTTCTTTCTTTCAAAAAGTATGTGTTTCACAATTTCACATTTTTGCTGTATGGTCAGCATGTCTATGTAGCAATGAAGGAACATTGTGTAGATACTGGTTTAATTTTTTTTTTTTTTGGTCATGGTACTTGACCTTATTGTATTAAAAGTCCTGTGTTTGAGGAAACCTTGAGATAGAAAAAAAGGTTGCTGTCTATGTCACAGATTTGGTAGTCTGTTGATTTCCCAAGAATGAATATTTATGAGTTTTCATCTTAGCATATCTATGGTGGCAATGTCTTGCTCTTTTTTTTGAAACCCAACAGAACTCAAACAATTGAAATGTGTCTGATTCCTTTGAGAGATATTTGTAACATTAAGAGGTTTTGAAAAAAATTTTGTTCCATTACTACTTGTGTGGTTGTTTTTTCACCAAAGGCAAAAGTGAATGAAGCAGAAAAAAAGTACAAAGCAATACAAGACAAATTGATAACAGTAAGTGAAGAAGCACAAGACCTTCATCCTCAGTGTATTTCTTTGAAGGCTGAAGTGCAGGCAAAAAGAAAAACAGTCAATGAAACTGAGGTAGGCAAAAGAAACCCTTTCAAAGTTCATACCAATTTAAAGCTATAAACATGTCCATGCTCTGCCCATCTCTAACTCTACACCTGCGTCTTGGTTTCTTGAGTCCATGGTGAGTTCAGAACAGGTGCAATTTCCTTCCTGACTGGTAGTGACTGTTCAAGAGCCCTAGTGGTTTTGCCTTTACATAGTTACTAAACAGTTTTAAGCTTAGGTCAAAATAAATGAATAGATGTAATTTTTGAAAATCAAGTTATGTTTGTCTGGTTTGGTGCACTTCAGTATTTACTCAAAACTGTAGTTCTTTCGGAAATTATTTCTTCTATTTCTTAAACTACTGTATCCTATTTCCTTGATAGATCATTTATAATCGTTCCAAAACAGAGTTAAAACGTCTGGAAAAAGACAGTGAACAGCTACATAAACGAATTGAGGAACTGAAAAGCTGGTAAATACAGATACAGTGAATTTGGTGTATGTTTATTAAGATCTAGGTGGAAAAGAAGTGAGCTTTTCTGATTACTGAGAAAAACTGCAGTAATAGAAAATATTTACTTAGTCTTTAGCAGGGTCCAGTTAAATACCTGAATATTTCTGATCCTGCTTCTTTCCATACCAAAATTTTGACTGGAATGTCAAAAGAAGAGGCAGTTGGGTGTCAAAAGTGGCTTTTCTTTGTTTGTTTGGGGTTTTTGTTTGTTTGTTTTGGGGTTGTTTTGTTTTGTTTTGTTTTTGGTGATAACTGATATTCTCTAGCTTCCATGTAAAACAAATATGTCTTAAACTAAATGCAATAAGAATGTAACTGGGGGGAGTTACATGTGATTAGAAATTTTAAAAAAATTAAAATTGGCATTACTGTTATGTATATCTTGCAACTTAGCAGTATCTTAAATGTAAGTGATGGGTATATCGTCTCTATGTTACAGGTAATGAAATTCATGTCACTTGTAAATCAATCAGTATGCTCTTAAAATACGGACATATGTTCTTTTCTAGTGCTAATCAGGGATCAGAGCCTGAGAACTTGGAAAGGCAAAGGAGAATTGCATACTTAAGGGAACAGTTAAAGGCATTCCATGATGAAGAAACAATGATTGGTCAGCAGCTGGATCAGTTTCAGCAGGCTATATCTAAGTGCAGGGAAGTTCATTCTAGACTCACGTAAGTTATGCTTTTTGAATGTAATTGTTTGCCTCTGTTTCAAGTTAGAGAGATCCCTTCTTTTATGTATCCCTTCTAATGTACCTGTGCTCCCTGAGGTGTTAGGCTGCAGTTTATTTTTCACATTATAAGAGAATAGATACACTTAGGAGTAATTGCTGCTTCTATAGTTAAGGCAGATTCGCAGAGGCTTTGTGGCAAAGAGGTTCAAATATGAATTTAGCCCATACCCAAGACAGAAAAAACAAAGCACTCTGGCTTTGATTTGGAAAGCTGAACTTGAACAATGATTACTGAAGGGGATTATGGCAATGTCAATTATTGTCTTAAAGGATTTGAGAATTGTTCCTTATTGCACCTGGTGTATTATTTAAATGCCTCTTATCGATTATTATAACCAATGCTTACTGTGTGTTTTGTTGAAGATATTTGAAGACAGTGAAATTGAGACAGATAATTAGAAATAAAATAAATTTATTATAATTTGTTAGAAATAAAAAAGTCTTGTAGAACTGTTGCAAAGTAGTAGTTTCCTCTCTTGCTTTTTTTTTCCTCATGTTTCTTGAAACTATAAAAATCTTACTGCATCTGTGTACCTAGCTTTACATTGAACTACTGATACCTTGATACACAATTCTATTAGTAATTGAAAAACAAGGCTTTATAAATATTTTAGTGCACTTTAGGCTCTATAACTACTGAAAAAAAAATCTGTTATCTTAGGAGAGAAAGCAGTGAAGTGCAACAAGCACTGGTTGCCCAGCAGAAGCAGCTGAGAGACCTGAAAGATAGTAAAACAAACACTTTGAAAAGATTTGGACCACATGTACCAGCATTTCTTGAAGCAGTTGAAGTAGCCTATAAACAAGGACAATTTAGAAAGAAGCCTCTTGGACCTTTAGGTAAGAACAATTTCTGAAACATGTTTTCTCATGGGATATATTTGTGTGGCTGTTAATATAAGTAGTGGTCTTTTTTTTTAGAGATCTTTGTTCTTTAAGGAACTTCAGATACATCTTTTTCTTCTGTACTTCCTGGACTAAAGGTTTTACCCTGCTAGGTTATCTTTTGCTTGTTATGCACTTGCTAACATCTACTGGCTTTCCTCAATTTCTAGCCATTTTTGTTGAGGTATTTTACAATGGTAAACTTTCAGTGCATCCCTCCAACTCCCCCACATCCTCAAGGCATCAGAGAACTGTGCTTTGACTGCTTGTTCCTCAGTGGATGGCACTGTCCAGATCATGGACAGATTTTGTTCAAAATGTCCAGTGGCTGACTTGTGGGTTTCTCAGACTTGAGATGTTTGGAAGGAACAGGTCAGACAGACACAAATGAGATTTTCTTTGGAAGCTGGCTTTTATTTGTCTTCTGTCCAGCTCTGAGAATGGCTGTTATTTTCAGTTTGTGAATGGGAGGAAAGGTTTCAGCATATTGTGGATGTAAAGTACATGGCATTTACTGCAGGGTAAGAATGTGTGCTACTGAAAACAGGTGATATAATGGAAATCTTCATGTTTGTTTAATTTGCAGTATAGTAGTTCTGCCTTAATCATTAAAGCATTAAATTGTCGATAAGCTGTCTTTGCCTTGATATATTTCTCCTAAGCTGCCATAAAATTGGTACCCTAATGGAGGAAAATACAGGCCTCCAACTATATGTAGGTGTCTCTAGGCAGAGAAATTATATGTTTGTGTTCTCAGGTCTGTTGTTGTGTCTTTTAACTTTTAGTCAACCTCTTAATTTTTTTTCCACCTATAAGAAAGGTTTATTTTAGACTCTTAAACCTGCAATACAACAAAACAAGAACCTTGAGTGGTAAAAATGCTCTACTGAATGTTTTGTCATGGAACACAGCACCTAAACCTTGCTTCTTATGTTTATTTAGGTGCTTTGATTCATCCAAAAGATCCTGAACTGATCTTGGCTATTGAATCCTGTTTAAAAGGCCTTCTTCAGGCATTTTGCTGTGATAATCATAGCGATGAAAGAACTCTTCAGTCACTGATGTCAAAATATTATGCACGTGGACATAGACCTCAAATAATTGTAAATAAATTTCAGAATAAAATTTATGATACTAGTCAGAGGTAAGTATGTTTTGAATTTTATTGCTTGATGGTTGAAGAAAACTATTTGCATTTTTTTATTTTTAAGAATCTCATGTGAGTTTTATGAATGGTGGTTTTTTTTTTTTCTTTTCTTCAGAGGTGTTCATCATCCAGAATTCCCATCAGTTCTGTCTGCATTGGAAATAGAAAATCCTGTGGTTGCCAATTGTTTGATTGATATGAGGAATATAGAAACAGTCCTGCTGATTAAAGTAAGGCTTTATGCTCCCTGTTGATCTTTAAAAAAAGAGCATGGAGCATTTATGGTGTCTTCACTGGTAGTGTCTGTAATGGATAAAGGAGGTAGAGGAAGTTTTGCTTCTGTCTCTGCCCCATGTGTTTCAGGACCTTCCCTGTTTTTTCTGGGTTGTTTGCCACTACCTTTTGGTGCCTCTGAGTGGTGTAATTTCCCATTGTAAATAGTCCACGTGTGTGTAGTCAGCCTCCTAACTGCTGGCTCTGTCTCATGTCTCTCTGTTACTTGGTGGGTTCAGGATGTGCCACTTTTGCATAGTCTGGGAGTACCAAAATTTCCAAGCTGCCCCTACCAGTTGTACCTAGAAGCTGGTAGCTAAGTTTTCTGGCACTGTCTGATTTCTGATCTTAATTGATTTTTGATTTTCAGTTAGTACTGAAGATACCAGCTCCTGCAGATAAGATTACAGATAAAACGTTCAAAGATAAAAATAAGGTGTATATGTTTTTATTTAGAGAAGGCAGGATGTTCTCTAAGTAAGCAGAACTAATGATACTTACTTTTTGTGAATTTTATTTTTCTCCTAAATCTCTTGTTGCAGTTTATCCTCTGATATTCTTACTGGAAAGAGGCAGCTCATCCTCTGTCTAAAGCAGAGCAGACTGTTAATCAAGCATGGCTGTCACTGAGTGGGTTATGTAACAGCTGAATTTTGTAGGCTTTTCTCATGGCAGGAATGTTGGGATCCTTCTTCCCTCTCTGCCTGAACTAATCAGTGATTTTCTTAACATTATTACCTTTGAGCCCTACCTGAACAATTTCAACTGAATCTGAAAGAAGTATTCTGTGGAAAAATTGATACACTGGAATGGATAACAGGGTTGCCTTGGACAATGGCACTTGTGACCACTTAGTCTGGCACTGTCAGAGTTGGGTTTTTTTACCAACATGTTTCCCTAAACTTTAATCAAATATTGTTTGATGTCCTTCATACCTTGCTTTGGAAGCTTCTTCCCTCTATGTGTGTTTATTTTTGACAGTTGAATATATCTGTGCATAGTGACCTTCTGGTTAGTGATTTTTTTTTTCCCCAAGGCAAATTATAAGGGACTGATTAGATTACAGAATTCACAAATAAATGACAAATTAAACTTATTGGGTTCTTGAGAATGTCTTACTCAACTAAGAAAAGTAGAATCTTGACATTGACGTTATAGATAATTTTCACATTCTTTCATTAATGTATTTCTTTTCCTTTAGAATTGAAATTATTTCTGGGTGAAAACATCTAGACAACTTTTAAATTCTTATCTTTAATTATGGTTGCATTTCTGCTGTTATTCCAAGGCCGTTTTCTTTTTCAGAGTAGCCGTAGGGCTCGTGAGGTAATGCAGAGCAATCGGCCCCCGAGAAACTGTAGAGAAGCTTTCACTGCTGAAGGTGATCAGGTGTTTGAACGACGCTATTACTCTTCCAATTTTGTCAGACCCAAGTTCCTAAGTCAAGATGTTGAAGCAGAAATCAGGTTGGCATCTTGTAACATGTTTGTAAAAAGTGCACTTGTTGGCATGAATACTGGAATTACATATTTGTCTGTTTGCATGTACACTACTCTCTAATTACTCCATTTTCTTTCTGAGATTTACATTTCCTTTCTGAGAATTCTAGAAAATTTCAGTGCCTTTTTGTGATAAGAACAAACCTGCATTGTATTTAGTTATCTTTCAGCTTGTGGCATGTAGATCTTACCCACCAAGCAGGGATTTTCTGTGCTCAGTACTCCAGAAAGTCTAGCTACCTTCTTTTGTTTGCTTGGTCAAAAAGAGTATGGAGTCGAGGCTGTTTCTTTAAAGATATAATACTTGAACAGAGATGTCGTAGTTTACTGCAAGGGAGGCCTGACTATTCAAAGCACAGTTGTTAGCACACATCCTCCTGTTGGTTTCAAACTTTGCATCTGTGTTTCCTCAGGCTTTTGACTTCATTCATGATAGGTATCTCTGAGAATTCTCTCACCTTTTATATTTTTAGGGTTTTTTTCTCTCATTGCTTTCAAAATGGTAGTTGAAAAAGCAAAATATACTTCAAAGATTACAAACTTGAGCTGTCACCAATGAAATTTTTGACAATAGAATACTTTCATTTTGAGGCTCAGATTATATTAGAGACATATTAGGCAATTTTAGTATTAATAGCTGATAGTATAAACTGAATTGAATGTTAAAATTTATTTTTATAAACTCAAAAGTTTTAAATGTGTCAGTTAATTGTAGTTTGTTCAGAACAATATATAATGAATTTCACTCAAAAATTATTTTCATTTCCAAAGTGTTACAGGCATTCCATTACCAATTTTGCTATGGGGGAATGATGTAGGTTAGCTAAAAAGGAGTGCATTTTTGCCCTTTGTCTTGTCATGCATATAATTTTTTTTTTGTGTATGTGTGTGTCACAAATAATATATGTGTAGTATGTAACATCTCAATATCACATTGTTTATAAAGTCACTTGAATAAGGAAATTGAAACCAAAAGGGTGCAGTTGACAGCCTCTCAGCAGCGCTTACATTCCATTGAAGAAGAGATTAGGCAGAATGAAGATCATCTCTATGGTCATCGGCGATACCAAAAACAACTACAGGTAAAAATAGGTACAGTGTTGGTTTTTAGAAACTCCTCAGTCTTTTCCTATTTTGTTTTGACTTCTGCAATCTATCTGGAGCGCCTGATAGTTTTTAATTTTTATCCTTACTTTTCTTGTATGCTTTCATGTTTTGGTTTTTTTTTTTTTAGTACACTCTTACAGTTGAGGACAGAATGATAGGGGCCACATCAATCCTTACATATGCTGTTGTTTCTCTTTGGTATCTTTCCCCACCTTGTGCTAAATCTTACAAATTTCTACTGCTATTTTTGACACTAGTATTAAGTCGTTTTACAGAAAAGACACTTGCATCATATAATGCTTCTCCCTCCTTTATTTCTGTTGAGCCTTGCCTTTTCATTCCCAAAAATCTTGTTAATCTTATGCTCTTCAGGTATATTCTTAACCAATCTTGAGACACTGAATATTTCTTCTTTAAGTTCTCTTAATTTTAATTTCCTTATAAACCATTTTACAGCTTTTAGCCTTTTTCTGTGGTCTCTGGTACTTCTAGGTAGTATATATATTTTTGGTGGCCAGTAGTGCTCCAGGTAGGTAGTGTAAGCTAATACATAATATATAAGTTATATTCAGTAATTAATAAGTAAGAAGCAGCAAAAAAAACCCCTAGCATGCAGTCTGAAATGCTGAAGATAAATACTTGGAGAAAAATTAAAGTGTGTTTTATTAAATTGTCATATTGAATGGAAATATGATAACTTAATGAATTAAAGCACATGACTTTAAGAACAAGTTATATCTCATGAAAATGAATTCCACAGGTGGGTGTGAGGAGTTGTGTCTCTTGTTAGTCAATAACAAAGCTAAAAAATACAAGTATCTTCTTTCCTGTGATGACTTAAATAAACAAATGTGATCTTTTCTCTTTAGTTAAGCTCCAGAACATGTATTTTCTTTTTCTTCCCAGGTAAAAATAAGAACAGCAAATGCAGAGATAGCAGATCTTGAAAACGTGGAAGAGCATCAGTCAGCAGACATCCATATATTAGTAAGAACAGATTATGCAATTATGTCTAATCAGCGTATGGATAACGTCTTTTAATGTTGGCAGTGCTTTGAAATATGCAAAGTTGGATAGTGAGGAATGGGACACTCAGCATAATTTTAAACATTTCTGTAAATTGAGTGATTTTATTTTTGGTAATTCGGTTTTTTCCCCCAGATTTTGCAATATTTGTCTTTTTGAATCAGAAAGTATTTATGATGATAATTCATAGGAATGATGTTATTTTCTAGGAGACAACAACAATTCACTTACTCTTCCTGCATTGCATTGTATATTGGATGTATATTGGCCATAGATCCAGAGGGAAGTTACGTTGTTCTTTTCAGTCTTTCCATCACAACTTCAAAATAAAATCCTTTTAATTATCAGTCACATAAATATGAAGTTCCACTTTCATTTTGCAGTTTGATTTAGTGGTCTCCTACAAGATTTGTAAGTTCTATTCTTGTCAGGCTTTAGAGACAATTACATTGAGCTGCTCCTGTCCTTACTAGAGTTACAGAGTACTTCATGTAATACTGTACCCTAATACTGATAGTAAAAAAATCTGGTACAGTAGTTTACAAATATGTCTCTATTTTTCTTAACTCTAATACCTTTTGACAGCAAGACGAAGCTGAAGAAAATAAGGGTAGGATGGAATCTGTGAAACAAGACATGCAGCTACAAAGCAGAAAATTGGAAGAACTGAAAAACAGTCTCCAAGCAGCTGAAAAAAAATTAGAAGAGGTGAAAGAAAAAATTCATCAAGTGGAAGAAATTGCTGGCCCAATCAAGGTAGCAATAATTTTATATTGTATTTTTGATTTGTTCAATTTGTGTGTCAAGGTGAATGAGGTTGAGAAGAGGTGAGGCAGGAGAACTTTTTATTGCCTGATATACTTAAGGTCTACCTAGAAAATGGAAATGGAGCATTCCATCTAGAACATGTTGGGAAATAAGCTTGGCAATTTTTGAAGTTGATTGTTATGTGTAGTCACTGTAGTGTTTTATGTTTAAAAAGAGTTCATTTCCAGGTATCTTTAGTCATGGAGTGAAAAGGCAGGAAAACCAGTTTCCTTGACTTTCCTTTCTCATGCATCATATTTTTTGTTTTGTTTCTAAGAAACCTTGGCTAAGAATGTTCATAACAATTTATTTCTCAGAATATCATTTGAAGTTCTATATGAATTGGTGGTTATTTTATGAAGTTACATAATCACAGAAGGTGCCAGTATATAGTTTTAATTATACAAGACTACAAAAGGCACCTGGAAATGGAAGAAAAATAGCAAGACTTAAGATAAATAGCAGAATGGTGATAGGCAAAATTTGATATTGGCAAATGGAAGGCAATCTCACTTTGGCAAGAAGAACTTACGGTTTGAAAATAGAAAATAGGTATAAGAGTTCAGGACATTTATAGTGCTGTAAACTTGTGAAAGGATGAAATGAAGATAACTTTAAAGATGACTATGGCAATCTCTTACATGTTTCATTTAAACTGTAAATTGCTGTGTAGTTAGCCCAAATTAAAAGAGCAGACAAAAAGAGTAAGGAAACATGGCAGCAAAGCAATGGATAAATGTGTTAGTTCTAATGTATCTAATATGGAAATTCTAGAGATATTCTCTATTTAAAAAGAACTATTCTGTATGGAAAGAGAAGAGATTTATTCAGAATATGAAAACATTATTGCTTGTTATTTAGAGTACTGAATGCAATTGAGGGAAGCACTGAAATTCCTAAGAGGTTTTAAATCAGATGTGTTGTTAGGTGTTCTACATTTGTTTAATTAACTGTTGACATATAGCAAGTTGTGGTTTTAAGATAGAATTGGAAAAAAGTAAGAGCATATGCTGTTGTTGGTGATGGTTGGTTTTCTTGTTTGTTGTTCTGGGGTTTTTGAGTTGTTTTTTCGGGTTTTTTTTCTGTTTGGTTTGGTGTTTTTTATTTTTGTTAAGACAAGCCATCTGGTTGACAGGGATGAAGAAGAAAATATGTCTTAATTTATGTTATCCTTTATACCTTTGCTTCTCTGGAAAGATATATCCCTTCAACAGTATCAGTACTTACATAGAATAGAGGTTGCTGGTCAAGGGTCTGGAGCACAGCTCCTGTGAGGAGCAGCTGAGGGAGGAGCTGTGGCTGTTTAGCCTGGAGAAAAGAAGGCTCGAGGGGGACCTTCCCAGTCTCTACAACCACCTAAAAGGAGGTTGTAGGGGTTTGGGGCTCAGTCTCTTCTGGGTAACAAGTGGGTGACAGAAGGAGAGGAAATGGATTCAAATTGCACCAGGGGAGGTTTACTTTAGATATGAGGAGAAAAAAACTTCATGGAAAGGGTTGTAACCCATTGGAACAAGCTGCCCAGGCAAGTGGTGGAATCACTATCCCTGGAAGCCTATGGCTGTTGCACTGGAGGATTTGGTTTAGTGGTGGTTTTGGGTTGATGGTTGTACTTAATATTCTCAAAGGTTCCAACCTTAACTATGCTATGATTCTATGATTTTATATTCCAGGTGTAGCAGGATACTGAATTTCCACACAGAAATGCAGTTCTGGCTGATATCACACAGGCATCTGAAGTTCCAGATAGAATGTAGTGTAAAAAATAAATGCACTTTTTTGAGCTTTAGGAGAAAGTATAGCTTTTTTTAAAGATTAAAACATCACCTCAAGATATAATTCCTAAAATCATTGCATGTATTTGTTCCTTGTCAGAATTGAACATAGACTTTCTCATAAGCTGCTGTTAAAGCTCTGAGACTCTAGAAGTAGTGTTACTGAAAGCAAAGTAAGTTAGAACAACCTGTGAGAATTCAGTAAACACTAGAGAGATTCTCAGGAATCTACCCCAAACAGCTCTCATCGTGATTTGTTCCAAACAGGCTGAATTAAACCAGGCTGAGTCAGAAGTGGAAAACAGTAAACGCCATTTGCAGCACTATGAAGACAAACAGAAAGAACACGTGGCTTGCATAAATAAGCACAAAGATTTACTAGTTTCCAAAGAAAAGGAATTAGAGGTATGTGTGGTGGGGTTTTTTTTAGCTATTGAAGTCAGATGGTCATGATTCTTCTAATATTTAATTATAAATCATTCCACTTGTATAACATACAGACCATATTAATATAGTCAGCTGCACTGAGTATTCTCTCAGCTATGTCCTACACTGGCTATGTAAAGCTAGTAAAGTAATTTTGTATAAGTGAATTGAGACCTCTTTTTTTCTGATAGGACACCAGTTCTCTCTTGACAGATAAATTAGGGTTCATCCATCTAGGAACATTTCTGCCATCTTTTGCAATGAGAAGATTAAAATTACTTAAAATTAGTGGCTTAAGTTAAATTGAATAATATTGTTTTGGTTTCTTGGGTGGTAGGGTTTTCCTTGTACAGGCCTCATATCTGGTCTTTTGAAGACTTACCTAATCTAGCTTTATTAAATAACTCTGAAATCGCATCCATAAAGACTTTTGGAAGACTGCCCTATTTAAATATGGTGATTTTGGTTCCTTATTTGTCTGCATTAGTTAAATAACTGTGATTGTTTTAAAAATCTTGGATACAGTTCTTGGCACTGAAATAACTACTCATGTATAAATGTTGTCAATAAAATTGTTAACTGGGTTTGCTGTAATGAAAACAGAACACAAAAATATTGTTCTTGCTTGGAGTTTGTAGCATAAAATACTTGTTGGGAAGACTAAACAGATTTTTGAAAAATGTGACAATTATTTGAGTTTCAAACATTCCTTTAGGAAAAAATGGCAAAAGCAAGGCAAATCTTCTCAGAGCCCATCAAGGTCAGCAGAACTGTTAAAAGTCTTGATGCAGAAATGAATCGCTTGAGAGAGAAGATAAATTTAGAAAGCAGTCACCGTGGAAACAGAGAAGAAATAATCCAGTAAGTCATCTTTACTGTCTAAAACAGTTCAGGTGGGATGGAAAAGAGAGGGGAAAGAAGAGTTTTCTTACTGACTCACTACGTGTTTATGTGTGTTTTTACTACTTAAGCTTTCTATGAAGCTGTAGAAATGTTTTGTACTGATCCTCCCAGTACTGAACAGGCTAAAGAGTCCTGAAATACCTTCCAGTGATTTTAAGCAGCATCTGTGCTATATATGTGATATTACCAGTAATCAGATACCCTCTTAGTGTTTTGAAGTATCCCAGTTACAACAACATGAATTTAACTTGCCATTGTTTTGTGATGCATTGAGGATTAAGCATAATTCTAGTTTGAGTAACTAATGCACAAGCTGGGAAGCTCGTTGAGTATATTTCAGGGAAGCACTCCCCTCAGATATTCTTGAGCATGGAGAAACCAGTCATTCATTCTCCTTGGTAAAAGAATATTTTCAAAAGAATTAAAAATAGAATTAAGTTTTAATTTTTGTCCACATTTCATTGTGAACAGTGTCTTACTTACCAAATGCTTTTAGCTTTCACATAAATTCTCACAAGAAAGTTTTCATTTGAATATTTTGGTTATCAAAATGATTTTCAGCATTTACAACAATTGCTCAGTTTTAATGTAATGCATATTGCTCCTAACCTTTCTGTTAATTAAAACAGGCAATTTCATTATGCAAAGGAAAGATATGAGGATGCAAGCAATAAAGTGAAGAACTTGAGGAGATTTATTGCAGTGCTGGATGAAGTGATGGCAGAGAGGCTCAAAGTGTATCGGCAGTTCCTAAGGTGAGTTTGAGACGGTGTTCATAACAATCTTTTTAACCTAAGATTGCTCCCACTTTCAATCTTACCATGCCTCAGAGTTTAGAGGCAGTCTGGACTGACAGCTGGAAAAGCAATGAGATAGTGGAGCCTATATTTTCCTTCATCCCAAAGACCTCAACTGTGATGACTTCATCCAAGGCAGTTCTGTTTGAATGCTGGTTTTGGTCAGTAAAATGTCAGCAACACACGAGGACCTGAAATAATCTGGGCTGTCACTCATTTTTATTGATTATAATCAGTGGTGCTGAGCTCCTATAATTTCATTTTAGGCCAAACGATTCTCCTCTGCTCTCTGCTGAAAATTTTTTAAGATCTTGATTCAGATTCTATAATTTAAAAGCTGCTTCTCCATTACTGTGTACACCCCTTCTTTCTTGCTTCAGTCCCTTAATGTCTTATACCTATGCATGATGATTTTGTTATTGCCTTTCTCAGAAGGATTCTCTCCAGTATGTCTCATGTCACCCACTTGAGAGTGCAGTTGATTTTGGGGGAATACTGTTATTGGAGGAGGGCTTAATACTTAATGATGTGGAACTGTTGATGAAAATCTGTTGTCACTTTTTCATGTATTTAAAAACTTGTTCCCCTAATGTTTGTTTGCTTGATTTAAGGAGCCTTTCTATGCGATGCAAACTCCACTTTGAGCACTTACTACGTGTTCGAGGTTGCTCTGGACATATAATGTTTGATCACAAGAATGAGACACTTTCCATAACAGTAAGTTATTTTATAGTACCAGTTACTATAATACATAATGAATTATTATCTGTTTTAGTCTCAGATACTAGAAATGCATTGCAAATGGTACCATAGATTGTTTTTCCCTTTGCAGAAGGTGGCACACTAAGTTGTAATGTTATGAATATTCTGATCAAGTAATCAGTTTAATCATATAAAAGAGTTAGTTATGATTACAAGTAGAAAAATGTGAAGTATAAGATGTAGAAATGTAAGGAGTGTTGTGCTTGAAATATGCAGCCATAGGAACCTTAGCAAGAAATTGCTGGACTTCTGTGTTTTGGTTAAGGAACTATGGAGACTGTCATGCACACCAGTTTTGCTGCTTGGAAACCCCCTACCCTTCCCATCTTGGTTTGAATATCAATGACTCCAGTCAGTAGGCCTCAGTAGAGATGACCAATGATTGTTTTAGGATAAGAATGCTGATGAAGTTATGTAGCTAGCAAAACCAGTCATTGCTAAATTTAGGAGTGGGCATATTCTGTATGCATAGTATGTAAAAGAACATAAGTAACAATGATTCAGCAGAAAAAGTATGTAAAAATGGCTGGATTTTTTCTGTTGAGTGGGACACGTTGGAGGAGTTTCCAAAAGCCTCGGTGAAGAAGTGTCTGCTTAATCACAATAAATAGGTGTTGGATAAGTTTCTTTTGTCCCATTTGGTGACAGTGGGATGTTGAAAACAAGCAAGGACAGAAAACATTGCCATTTTAAATGGTTGCTAGATTACAAGGAATAAATGTGGATTGGTCATCCAGTCTTTCAAAATAATTCATTCCTCGATCATTGATAGGAAGTTCAGCAGTATTTGTGTGATTCTATAATGGCTCTAGTTGTTATTTAAACAACTTAATGCAGGTAAGCTTTGGTCGTATTTTTTCTGTGTATTTTTTAAAATACATCCCAAAAAGTTTTATCATGGATTTATTTACTTTTGTTTCTGTGGCTGACTTCAGTTTTAGGGATTAAGGGGAAACAGTGCAGTGGCAACATAAATACATGTCACAGTCCTAATCAGACAGGTGAAGCACATGTATCTGAAGAACTAAACTCAGTCCATAAAATATGAAGTCATTACTTGGCTTTATCAGAATATATTTTTTAAATAGCTGATGTCTCACATATCTCACAAAAGAGATCTGTATTTAGTCAAGGAATATAAGTTGCAAAAAGCAAACAATTCCCTGCAAAAAAAGATTCCACTTCAAAAGAATCCTTATTTGCCGGCTTAACTTGTTAAAGGCAGTGCAGTTAGCAGGGCAAGAAAATGCCCAAGTTTCATCTTACAGAAGGAGCACCACAAGATGTCATCATAATCAATGTAACCAAATGGCTGTTCACAATGTTTCATGTATTCCATGTAAAGAATCCCTTCCTCATTTAAAATTCTTCTGTAAATCAATGCTACCTGCTTTTCTATTGTACCTGGTAACCATGGGATTTGACTGTTATGTAAACATTTATGTTGACATTTATTAAACACCGTGTAACAGCTATTAGAAATAGAGATCTGAATAACAAAACTCCAGCAGAGTCCTTCAATCTGTTCAGTGTGTATGACTGTGATTGAAGAAATTGCAGTGATCCTAGAAATGTGTTACTAAATGCTTAGGGGCCATCCCATTCCAGAATGGCAGTTGCAGTGAAATGCAGAAAAGTGTTTTCAAGTGATCTCCATTCATGTATAATGTGTTTGCTGTTAAATTTAATGATTCTGTTAGTATGTCTTCATCTCAGATTTAAAAATTGCTCTGATATTTTTATTTCAAGGTTCAGCCTCGAGAGGAAGAAAATGGTGCCCGTAGTGATCTGAGATCCTTATCAGGAGGTGAACGTTCCTTCTCCACAGTTTGTTTCATTCTTTCTCTGTGGAACATTTCTGAATCTCCTTTCAGATGCATGGATGAATTTGATGTCTACATGGTATAGTTTAAACTTAAACTATATCTTCCATTCTGATTTGTATAAATTAGTGAAAGAGTTGGGATGTTACTTGTATTTGATTAAATTTAAAACCACTATGGTTAACTGCAGATTATAAAAAGCCCCCAAACCAAAATCAAAATCCCCCAAAACTAAATTTCTTAGTGATCTTGTTCACTTTGCTGAGTTTTGAAGTTTATTGTGTTTCTGAAGTTGGTATCCATAAATATGAGCCTTTCTGTTAAGTTACGTGCTCAAACCATTGTTCAGCACAAAACCAATAAATCAGATGGTATACTGTGCTTCTCAGAGGTTGACTCTGCATATTTCTGGGACATTCTGGGCTTGACATGTGCTTTGATTTCTGCCAGTTTTGAGATCAGTGTGGGTTTTTTTCAGAGCAAATGTAGCAATTGGGCTCACTGTTGGTACTCATTTTATAGAAACTCATACTTCAGCTAGGAGCATGTTTCCAAGATGTTGGAATGCAGAATAACGAACAATAAATACTAATGTTGGTAAAACTGATAAATCATATTTCTGTGCACAGCTTCCCTGGACAGGCCACTAACCCATTTTGAAATTTATTTTCTTTATTTGAAGATTTATTTCCTATTTATTAAATATGCAGGGTGGTATGAGTTTGAGGAAATATTTACTTCTGTGAGACAAAGATTTGATACTGCCGTATTTAATTTTGTCACAGAGTCCCTCATCAGTCATTTATTTACTAAGAATCACTTAGAGGGAACAAAGATAATACAGTTTCTATTAAAGAATTTTAAAAAGGACAGTATGCATCTAAAACAGTCATTTTTCAGACAACTTTCAAATCTTAGATCCTCTTTTAAAAGATAGTTTTGCAGAAGTTTGTCCGTCTTTCCAGAAAAGGATGGATACTCAGAACTGTAGCCCTTGCAAAGAGCTTGCATGTCATCTATTCTGTGGATTATTCCACACAATTTGTCTTTCCACCACAGTGCCAGTAATGCAGCCTTACTGGCCACACATTCTGTAGTCTTGGTGTAGTCACAGAGCCCCACCACATGGGGACTCCATGGTGTGTTTTTGTGGGAGATCTCTGCTTTCTTGAGGAGCAGTGCACAGCAGTAGAGCTTTGTTGGTCCCTCCTAGTAACAGCTTTCTATTGCACATCCTTTTCAGTGAGCCTAATGCATAAGGTTCCATTCAAAATAGTAATAATGATAATAATAATCCTAATAAAAACAAGCTCCATAATATCATAATATCATAGGTTTCATGGAGCCCTTAAATCCTCTGAGGTGATTTTTCAGGCAGGATTTTTGTTTTCCTGTTTACAGGAAACATTATTCTACTGAAATACAGTTCATCTCAGCATACCAGTAAAGTAAGAAGTACATCAAAGTATGTATGTACATCAAAGATGATGGAAAACCACTATAATTAGATGAATGTGTGATTTTTCTCATAGAAGCTTTCCATTGCCCATGTATGCTAAAAAGTACAGTCTAAGAATTTCTCAGGCTATAATTTGTAGCTTTTAGATTTTACCCTAATGTTTCTCCAGGTTTTCTTGGTTTTTATTAGTCTTACTTAGATATTTTCTTTAGCCAGCCTTGACTGTATAGCAATTAATTCTGGTAGGTTTTCTAGAATCATGCTTTCTAATGTATTTATTACTGTCAGTACCACTACCTGACAAATCCTTTGGCTTTAGGATATGGTTAACAGAAGAATTGCCATCGACATGATTCTGGAGAGGGCTGATTTTCAGCAGTATCGACAGTTCATTTTGTTCACCCCCCTGAGCATGAGGTAATATTCTTGTGGTTTATCTCAGGATACAAGAATTGCAAGGGAGTTCTCTTGCAAGGAGTGTAAGTTGAAAAAGTTGAATGTGAGGAGAAAGAAATTTTGCTGTTTGTCGCAGTAGAACATAAAAAATGAAGCAGTTTGTGAATTTAAAGGGCTTTTTTAACATAATGGTAATTCAGTGGGACTTGAATCAGTTTATCTGAAATAACAACTTTTAGAAATGTTTTGTTTGTCAAAGAGGCTCTTAGCTTAGCTTTGTATGTCCCTTTCCTCTACCAAAAATAACAAAAGAAGGGATTTTTCTCTTAATGCTATACTACTTAAAAGGGGTTTGTCATTTGAGTTGATTTCATTTTCTGGGTTTTAATGTTGCTGATCTTGATAGTCATACTTACACCATGTTTTAAATTTGTCATTTAGTGGTTCAAAATTCTTTCAAAACCTATATATAAAACCCTGGTAGAGCCATTCCCAGTTTAAGGGGACAGTCATATCTCTAGCCTTGTGCAGCCAGCTCCTCTCTATTAACCCAGTGTAACTAGTGAAGCCCGAGAGGGTAATTAAAGCAGTCTTCATAAAGAAGTTGATTTATTCCTAATTGTCTTCCCTCACTAAAGAATATAAAAAGTAGAGTGGTGGTATCTGTTGCTATTTCAGTGGAAATGCTTTTGTGGAGATTTTCTGAAACTAGTAAACACACAGGATTTTTTTGTATGGTTACTGTTGAAAACAATTAGAAATTCAAGTTCAGTTGGAATTTGTTACATTGTTCCATGTTTCATGTTCAACAAACATTAAATTTAAGAAAAATATGGGGGCAGCTTCAGGAAAAATCCATTTAGGATAATCAGTGGAGAAGCCTGTGTGAATTTATGTTTAGTAAATTAGCTCATTCTTAATATGTTGGGATTGATTACATGTGTGTATAGCGTATGCTACTTCAGTATCTGTAAGGCTCAGTATCCTTACTTGGATTTCATCATTTGTTTACTTGGAGGTTTTGGTAAAAGTACCTTTTCTCTAGTTAAGGCAGTCTAATTTTAGAAATCACATGATTGAAATGAGTGCTTGTCTTTACCTAAAGATTTTACTCAACTAGGGCCCTGGGTCAGTTCAGTGAAGCCCAAACTTCACCTCATGTTACTGTTTTTTAAAACTGTCAAAGAAAAAAGGTGGAGTTATTTTAAGGAATATATGTAATGTAAAGAATCAAATGGAAGTACTAAAATTCTTGGAGAAGAAACACTGTTTAAATGATGCATCCTTTATTTTTAGTTCTCTGCCTACGAGTTCCCATATTCGAATCCTCCGCATGCCGGACCCTCCAAGAGACCAAAGAACTCTGAATTTCCAAAATAGGAACGATGGAGATGAAGATCAATAAGTATCTCTGTATGAATATGGCATTATATTGAGGACAAATGTGTAATAATATATGTAAAGTTATTGCTTCCTGATACTGAAAAAGATGATAAATTGTTAGATACTCTCAGGAAGAAATTTCTGTATTGTTATTAATTATTTTTTAAAGGATTACTGTGTATGCACAGAAGAAGAATAAGCACAGTTTGGATGAGGAGAAAATTTTGAATGTTCTGTTGATATTTTTAGCTACCAACTGTAGAATTTTTTAATCTGTTGTTCTGATTTTTCTTCTGAAAATTTTGAAATATATTTTGTATAACTATAAATAATATTTTAATAAACTGTTTGAACTGATACTTGTGGTAATGTTTTAGTGTCTCTACATACTAAAAATTAGCATTAAGTTACAAATACTGTTTTCTTCCTAGCTATGCTTTATTTCTTAAATGTGTGGTAACACATGCAGTAAAATGTGTTTCATTTGTTTTCCAGTGAAACCACAGTAGCTGAATATGAGCAGCTATTAGAACTTACACTTTCATAAATAGAAAAGGGAAAATTTTATATGTAGCATATTATCTTGGTGGGAAAATAGTTCTTTCATTCCTTTCTTAAGAAGTTTGAGTGTCTTTGGACATGAGCTTACAAAACCTAGCAAGCTGTGTTTTTATAAACGTAGATTCTTAATTCCAGTGAACTGGTTCTTACACACTCTTGAGTTTCCAGGTACAGAATAAGTCTCTAAATATTAATTGTATTATAATAAACTAAAGAGACACGAGTCTTTCCAGTATATAGGAATGAAGTAGAATAAGAATTTTGGGAAGTAATACATGAACTTTTCTACAGCATTGTAGAGCTGTATTTCATTGAGTCTGCCTGCCCTTTCTCCCCTTCCACATTTCCCTGGGACCAGAGTACTTAAACTTGATTTGTTTAGATATTGCAAGTATTTATTGGGGATAAGAGGGAGAAAGAAGAACCAGATTTTTCAAAATCAAACTCATTCAAATTAACCTTTTTTTCTTCTCGTGTTCTTTTTTTTCTCCAGGAACTTGAAATTTTTGGCAACTCTTAAAAAAACCCCCACTTTTTAGAGTTCAGCTGCATTTCCTTTTTAATTGTTGTTTTGGGGGATTTTTGGTTGTTTGATGTTACGTGGCTACAAGAGCCATTGAGACTACTCAGAGAACGCCATTCAGCATTTTCTGCACTTTTTTACTGAAAAGCAGTTCCTCAATAAAATCTTATTACAGTGTAAGTTTTAACTTGACTTTGTAGTGTAATTTGTTTTCAGTTGCAGCACGGTGTTAAACTTTAAAATATGGAAGCTAGGTAGGAAATACACCTTACAGAATCATGGATCCATAAAAAATGCTGAGTTGTAAGGGACCCATCAGCTGTGTTGTGTTCCCAGCTGACTTCTGTCAAGTTGAAGTCCTGCATAAGGGGAATGGCAGTTGAGCTGGAAGTGTCCCTTAGTTCCTCAGAGACCATTCCTCAGTGTCATCATCCTGGCCAGGCGGTCTATAGGTGACCCCCAAGATGGCATTGCATTATTTGTATGTCCCATGATTCTTAGAGGCTTTCAGCTGTGCCATTTCCAACTGCAGGCTCCATAAATTACATCCCTGCCATGATTTACAATGCCACCTGGCCATGGCTGCCCTGCCCGTCCCTCCTGAAGAGCCTGTAACCATCCAACAGGGCACTTCGATCACAGGACTAACCCCACAGTTTCACTTATGCCAGTGATACCAAATCTCTGGGATTGGGCCAAATCCCTGGGATTGAGATGGTTTTATTCCTCATGCTGTGTGCATTAGTGTAAAAACATTTCAGCTGTGGTGCTTTGCAGCCAACAAACCTGAAGGAGATGGAGGGATCCCATTAGATTGCTCAAGTTCTTGCACACCATGCCATCGCAGCCCACTGGCAAACCTGGTGTTGTCTCTCCTCCTTCCAGGCTGGTTTAAATTTCAATGAGCCCTGCTGTTTCCTGTGCTAGAGCTCTTTTCCCCCTCTATCAGATGTCAGTAGAACAGGTGTTCAATAGATAATCCATGGTAAAAAACACCTGAATTTTTTTTTTACTTGCGCCAGCTTGGAGCCATGTGTTGACCTGGCTGGATCTGCCTGTTCCTGTCAATATTATTCCTTGTTCCCAAAAGGATTATGGAAATTGCTACATGTTCTTCTGATCCTTCAGCTTTCAGCTTGAAGTCTCTTTTGATTGTCCTTGGAATTCTCTTTGTTTTTTCATCACTGCTGGCTTGAACAACCAGTAGTGGATAGTAATCAGAGGGCATTACTAAGCTGGAGAGGTTTCCAGTAATTTCTCTTATCCATGCCCCTGGGAGCCAGCAGAATTCCCCATGAGTTGGGTCTGGTCTGCATGTCAGGCCCTCCCTCCCCTCAGAGGGAGTTTCCTATTACTGCTACTCTTCTTTTCCTGCTATCAGAGGAGGTCTTGATGCAGAGTACAGGAGGTGTTGCTTCAGGAGGTCCCTCTGTCCCAGTAGAACCTTTGCCCACCTCATCACCTGGCCTTGTTCCAGAGCCTCTGGAATGCCTGTTGTAGAAGGTTCCAGTCCTCCTTGTTTTCAGGAGGAGGAGGAACCTCCTCCCAGTATGTGGAGTGACCTGCTTCCAGCCTTCATCTTGAGCAGAGCCCTGACTAAAACACCCTTGACTAATTACCCTGCAGGGTTCTGAGTCCACCTGCTTCTCCACTACAATGGGGGTTTGAGACTCCTGGGAGTCTTGCTACTGTGGCATCCCTGTAAATAACCTGTCTGGTGCTTGTTCACTGGAATACCACATAGTCTGCTCACTTCCTCCTGAAGCCCCTCCACCTGCCTACAGCTCCTCAATCACAGCACGCCTTCTGCAAAAGAACTTTTTGTCAGCCCCAGCCTCTCAGAGAGACCTCAGGCACTCCTGTGACCTGCACAGCCACCTCTGCCCTCACCATGCCCTGCTGTCCAGAGGCCTCTGACACAGCTGCTTGAGTGATCCAGCAGCTGCAGGGGAGGGAGCTCTACACCGAGTCATCCATAACTGGGGAAGCTGCACTGCTGCACAGACACAGCTGGGGCTGAAGGGATCTTTTTGTGCTCTTCTTCACCAGGCACTGAGGCTGTTTGCCTCTCCTGGCAGACCTTGGACAGCCCAAGGGTAATGGGGGCACTGGAATAGGTTGTCCAAAGAAGGTGGGGACGCCCCATCTCTGGAAGAGCTCAAGATCAGGCTGCGTAGGGCCCTGGGCAACCTGTTATAATGCCTGCAGGGAGTTTGAACTGAATCATCTTAAAGGTCCCTTTCAACCCAAACAATTCTTTGATTCTAGGACATGGTCATGAGCCACATGTGGAGCTTGACTCAATTTTATGATAAAATTGGGGTAGGTTTTAGACCTTTTTACAGTATGGGATAAAATGGCATTTCATTATTTCCTCCTGATTCTCCTCAGTATCAAAAAAAAAAAAAAAAGGCAAAAGTGCAGAGGCAGGAAAGAATAAAACATTTATCTTCATTAGTCTTCTATAATGAGTTGTGTGGAGAAAAGAGATTAAGGAAAATTAATGCGTTCCTACAGAGCTAACACTTCAGCTTTCTCCCAAGCTTTTATAGACTTACTTGAAATATTGGAGGAGGTAGAAACAATTCTGGTGTTTCATTCAAATCAGTACTTTGTATTTATTCTAATCTACCCCTGTACTTGATGAAGATGTGTTCTTGACTGTATAATTATTAGAAGCATATTTTCATGGTGGAGAATTAATTCTGAATAAACAATTACTGAAGCCCTTGCACAGATGCACTAATTTTTGCAATGATCCTACTAAGGTCTCCAAACTATCATATTCTTGGTTCTTTAAATACAGATTTTACTGTAGTGGCTACCTGGAGAAAAGATTGCAGTGCTGATGTTACATTTTTGAGTTTGACTGTGTTTTTGAGTTGTTGGCCATTTTGGATGGCAGTGCATTGCTTAATGCTGCACTAAAGTAAATAGAGCCTGTCTAGCTACATAAATTCAATGTGCAGGGAAACATAAAATGAGAAATTGCTTCTCATGTATGTAAACCAGAGGCATAAAATCTGAGAAGTATTCAAGTTGGGGATACCATTCTCAGAAGTATGTCATTTCTAGAATGTGTAAATACATAACATAAGTTATGGCCAAACCCATGAAGTATACTTCTCCCTAATTTGCTAATTAATTCCCTATTATATGTGTAGTCTAAGTAAAATTCTGGTGTAGAAATTGTAGTTGACATTTCTGCTTTTGCTGTTTGGAATACAAAGCAACCCAAAAATGAGAGCATGGCTGTGGTTGTGGCAGCCATCGATTCTGTGATCCCCCCCACAACAACTCTTAGCAAGCTGTGTAACACTGCTTTTTGTTGCTTGTTTTCTTTTCCCTTTAATTTTAAGATGAGCTTTGCTTTTTAAATTTGAACATACAGAGAATTATTTAGTTTGTGTCATGTTTTATTGTTTGATTTTTAGCTATTAAAAGTACGGTCTTGTTTCTTCATAAGGTAAGGAAGAAATATCAAACATGCAATTGTAAGGTGTTCAGATTGTTTTTTTTTTTTTTCCTTTTAATCCAGCAAGCAACCAACTGTTTAAAGCATCAGGGAAACGGGGCATAGGGAGTTTCTTCATCTGCAGTTTCTGCAGTCTGATAGTTCTTCATTCTTTCCCAAGGCTGTGAAGAATTTGTCACAGGATAGAAAGAAATTGATTTGTGCACATAGAATTGAATTGAAGAGGAAGTTGGTTCTCCTCACTATCCCTCCTTTATCATCATACTTCATGGTTAATTTATCAGTAGTGATTTTTAACATCATGTTTGTTTATATTAAACACAGAGTAGTTTAGTGTCAGATGGGAAGGGGGAAGTCTCTTACTTCAGGAGGGAAAAAACATTAAAAACCAGGTTCAGGCTGAGCAAATAAATTGTATTTAACTTACACAGCTCAAAAATCAGCACAGGTTTAGTAGCTGTGCTGGTAAATCTTAGCAGCAGCATCTTAGAGCATCAACAGCTGCTCCAGCCTTAAATACAAGAACTGCAACTTTTGGTTTTGTATAATATGACTCTTCTAGTGAGTGAGTGTAAAGTAGTTCTCTTCATGCTTCAATAATAAATACATATTTCCCAGTGTGCAGTGACAGATAATTAAAGAGATTGAACTTTTTCTTTTTTTATTACCATGCTGAAGACATGAAATAAGAATTAGGGGAAAAGGTCAAATGTTATAAATTTATTTTGGGACATATATATTGCAACCTCTGTGGAAGCTTTTGAAAATTCTGGCAAAGATCAATACACTTCCAATAAAACCTTTAAACTTGCAATAAAACAATATTTTAAACATTATATATATATATATTTATATATATTCTTAATTAAAGGGTTGATTTTAGCAGGATTTTCTTTTTTTTTTTTTAATATACTGCATTCCTCTGACATAGCTCTTTCCATATTGAAGGGATGCAAATGAGGTAAGAATTAAGGCAAACCTAAAAGGCATGCAAATGAAGTACATTTATATCCACTGACAATACAAGCACGTGTGGATCAGACTTGGGAGCCGAGAAGCTCTTCCCTTCTGTCTGTCCAGTACTACTTTACAGCAGAATGGTGACATGATTTATAATAAACAGTTAACATTACCATGGGAATTCAGTGTCACTAACATTACTCAGTCTAGGAGACACAGAGCTAGCATCAGTAAAACATGAACAATAAATAATATAATTCACTGCAGCACAGGCCTGCTGCACAGGATTCAGAGGAAGAGGGTTGTTATGAAATGACATTGCACACATCACGTTGTGGCAGTTTATTTTTATAATATATACTTTTAAAATTCTTTAGCAAATGACATTCTCATGCACACAAGTGTTTCAAACACAAGAAGCAAGTCCATTTATAGGTAGTCCAAGCAAATTTTTGTGTGTGTGGAAATAGCTGCAAACTGAATGGAACATTAAACTTCTGTGCAGTCTATGACGCGTCGTACACAAGCTCATTTTTGAATGTCACACTGCAGCAGTAATACAATGGACGGATCACTCTTTGCAGCTTCTTTGAACTCATCCAGTGTGATCTGATCGTCTTTGTTCTTATCCATCTTGCTGAAGATCTTGTCTACCCGTTGCTCAGGCGTCAGGCCATCCTCGTTCATTTTCATCATTATCACAGTGCCCACCATTTTGTAGATGGCCTTTGGAAAAAAACCAAATGGAAAATTCAACATGAAATTCAACCTAATTTTTTGATGTGATCAAATTCTGGAAATATGTTCTAACAACAAAATGATTGCAAGTTTCTCTAAAGATAGATTGGGTTTGGTTTTTTTTTTTATTTTTCTTTCTTAGGATCCAAAGTCCAGATACTTAAAACAAGGAAGAATATATTTTACTTTCTTTAGATGTAGGTTTATTTTGGTGGTTACATTTTGCATCCCAGAATTAATTTCTTTGGCTTCCTATTTCACAATGTAAAATTCTTGTAACTAACTCTCTGAAACAATTGTTTACTTGAAATATTTCACATAAATTCTGAATAATTGGTTTCAGAAGTCACCGCCCTTAAATAGGTTTCTGTGTGTGCATGTGGGCACAATCTGGTATTAACTACTGTGGCAGATGATGAAGGTGGTAAACTTTATCCCTCCTCTTACAAGTTGTGGTCATCTTAAAGCCCATCTGTGAGAGCTCACTTAAAATAGCGTGTTGTTATCCCTGTAAATTTCTGTAATCATCTGAAGTTAATCTCCAGTAAGGCTTCAGCTACTTGAGCTACAGTTCAATAATTTCATGGGTGTCAAGTGACTGAGATGGGCTTTGTAAATCCTGTGCTGTTCTTGTGATTAATCCATTCATCAGGGGAAAAAAAATCTTAGGATGTTTAAAAGCTTATATGCACATATGTACTCTCTGCAATTCTCCGAGATTACATCTATTAACAAACATGTGAGTGTGCTCGTACCACTTGGGCACCAGTCAGTGCAGGATTAATGTGTGTGATGCGCATTTAATGTACCCTACAGCCTCTGGTGAGCCTAAAATCTAAAGTCTGTGTGAGCAAAGAATCAAATTTTATTAACGTTGTGACATTTTTGAGGGTCACATTGATCTCACCTCTATAATTTCCAGCATTTCCACTCTCGTAATTTTACCATCACCATCCAAGTCATACATGTTGAAGGCCCAGTTCAGCTTTTGCTCAAAACTGCCTCGTGAGGTGATGGACAGGGCACAAATGAACTCTCTGAAGTCGATGGTCCCATCTCCGTTTTTATCAAAGGTTCGGAAGGCGTGCTGGGCAAACTTAGAAGCATCTCCATATGGAAAGAACTGCAAAATAAAATAATATATAGAACTGTGTTAATGCAAAGGAGAGAGCTCTAGACATGACTGCAAAACACTAAAGTGAAACATTTATAAAGAGTGGCTGGTGAGCTTTGTGGGAAACTGAGGATCTGCAATGAAAGGTTCACTAACAGTTACACTGGAATCATTATTAAAAACTTATTTCTACAAAAATTTCTCTGGTTTCCACAAGCTACAATACAAATATATATAATGCTACTTTAAAGCTAAATTAACTAGATGAATCTTAAATGAAGTTGAGTATAAATGGTAGATTGTGTGTAATATTCTCTGACTATGAAATAAAGAAGCTTGGATGCATTCTAAGAGAATTTTAACCAGCCCTTGAAATGTTGCAACCAAGTATATGTGTGGGATTGTTGTTATATAACTTCATTTATTTAAAAAAAAATAATCCACATGTAGCATAAAAAACCCACATGAACATATGTTCTGTTCTGCAAACCAGTGTTCAAGTACACAAGATGAAAACACAGATTCAGGTAAACAATACAGGGCAATGCTTTTCATGTTTAATTTCCTAATATCCTTCAGTGAACACTGCAATTGACTGTAGCTTAACAAAGTATTTTAAATGACTATAACATGTAGGTTTTCAGCGGATATATTTTCCCCTCAAGAAATGTATGGTTTAAGACATTTGGGCAGGTAGTTGTTATTTCTGTGGGCCAGACTCAGAAAACACACCCCTAAAGAAAGGGAGTTTTAAAGTGATGAAGTGTTATTGCAGTGCAGGGACCATATACAAACAATGTTTGTTATTATATTCCCAGCAGAATTTCATGGAGGTTTTCCTGCTCCCAAAATATAAACACGCGTTACTCCCCATATGAGAGCCGTCTTATTTTGTTCTTTTTAAAATTCCAATTCTTATTAAGTACTGCATTTAAAATGTAAGCTTGAAGGAAAGTCTTCAGTGACAGCTGAAGTGGAACTGCATTTTACAATTTTCCATTTCCCCATCCAGAGCTGTGTCTTGCCTTAAAAATGCAAAACTTAGAGCTCAGCCAGCTGCTTGCACTGTGTGGCCATGTGGATCACGTCAGGAGCCACTGCTGTGTTGCCACAGGGGTCTCAACCTGAAAGTTTCCTTTCAGCTTTCTGTTGTCTCTGAAAGAGCATTTGGTACTGTCTCCTGAAAATGTAACTTCTGTGCCTGTACTCAACCCAAGCCCTGTTTCTGTTTTGATAATCGTAACTGATGGAGAGGTTGAGGTGCTGCTGCAGATCCTTCTGTACTTTCTGCTTTCTGGCCATTAAAAATGATCATGATTGGGTTCATCCACAGGTACAAAGATGTTTAGGTTCTCTGATACAACTTAGGATTTCAGTGGGTGCAGTTACCAGACCTTGCTCAATTGTTCTTCTAGTGACAACCTCACCTTTTGTCAAAGCAAGGAGAGCTTCCTCCATGGGAAGGCTCCTTGGGCTCACCGCCTGGCATTCAGGGTCAGAACAAAGTTTGCAAATGTTTTCCAAAACCTGGATGTTATTTTCAGGTTCCTCATCACTTTCTCTTGTCCATGACCCAGCTCTCCCTCCAATTCCTGTTCCAGCTCCAAATGTTAACATAGGTGATATTTAATTTTATGTGTATGTGTAGAATGTGCACTTCTCCAGTCCCCTGCTGAGAGGTTAAGAAATGGCTCTCATGGCCTGTATTACACCATGAATTCCATGTCCCCCACCTTTTTTTCTTGAGAGTTTGCTGGCTGTTCAAAGCTGAAAGGACAAATCTTTAGCTTTTTAAATCTTTGCTGATGACACTATCCTGTTGTGCATGTGTAACAGAACAAAACACTTCAAATTTCAGTCTTTCCAAGTATTTTTGCTCAGAGCTGACCGCTGCTGAGGATGCTGCCTGATCTCTGTTCCTGTGACTGTCACTCTACAGTCTCTATAAAAGAAAGGTAAATACCTGGAAGGAACTGAGACTGTTCTTTTCACTGTCCAGAAAACCAAAATACAGAAATGGTGCAAACATACTGGTGAGACCAAAGAATGAAAGTACAGAGGAAAAGCACACCTACACAAAAGGGGAAGAAGTGTCAGACACCCAAAAACCTATAGGAGTCCAAGAACAAAGTGGGGAATTAGGTTGGGTCAGTTGCTGGAGATCCTGAAAACCATTTTTAAGTTGTTCTGGAACATATTTTTGTCTCCCACTGGAGCAGCATCAGCAAGCTGTGCCTACCTCTTTGCTGGTCAAACCATTAGCCTCACGTAGCAGCTAGGAAAACATCCTTCTAATTTTTTATCACTGACAAGACCATGCTTTTTTTCTTTTTTGAGGTGAAGAAGACTGGCACTGCTCAGCTAAGTCTTGGCCTTTACAGCATCATATGGAACTGTTACCTGTTTTTAATTTTTTTTTTTTCCTATTTGTCTTCCTGTAGGGAGTAAATGCAGTAAAATGTCCTTTAGGGACTGAAAGCACTGTTCTCCAGTCTGTACCTGCTGATTTGTATTATTTTTAGCTCAGAACAACCCAAAAACATTGTCAAAACTTGTTTAGAAACCTACTTGAAGATTTCCATTGGCCTATTCATAAATAAGACATGAAGTAAAGAAAACTAAAACAATTACAGAGCAAAAGATGCCAGCTCTGGTAAAACATTTTTTGACTATTAAAACACAGCGAGACCTTAGCAAAGTATAAAGGCACAGGCTTTAACTACTTTCAGAGCAGCCTAAGCCAAGTGACAATGGGAGACGGATCTCTGAAAGACAAACACCAAGTTTTTGTCAGAGGGAATATGAGGAGGGTTGTTTAGTTTGCCTCTTGCATGAGCTCAGTGAATATTTCAGAAAAAAAGTAAAGAAACACAACTGGGATTTTCAGATACAGCTTCAGCTTTCAGTGTTGCATGCAAAGCCTTGACCAGGTGATCAATCTCCATTTGAGAGCAATGAGTTCCCTTCTACTGCAACCTGCCACTGAGAAGGGCCCTCCATGCAGCAGCATTGTCTCCTCATTTACCCTTTTTGGCCAAACTATACCAGCCAGTTCCATGGGTGACCCAACACTGTTCATTCCTTTGTTTCTGCTTCTCTAGCCTCATCTAGTGACAGCCCTCCCTGGTCTAGAGAAAGGCGTCCCTGCCCATGCCAGGAGGTTGGAACTAGATGATCTGTAAGGCCCCTTTCAACCCAAACCATTCTAGGATTCATCTCTTGCTTGGCCTGTGTATTTTCTAACCAGTTAGATCAACATGCTGGGGTGTGAACAGTGTTCTCTCTACAGTCAACCACCAATTAAGAAAAGAAAAAGGAAGATTAAAAAAAAAATCCCTTAATCTGCTTCTAAATTTTGTATGAGGGTTGTCTTGCAGATTCTTAGCTCCCACTGTGTTTCTGGACTCTTGTCTGGTGTTTGGGGGGCATTCAATCAGTCCTGGAATCAGAATAGCTAGTGAATAACACCTGCAAATTGGACATGACTCTTGGGGAAACTGATCAAATACCTGGAAATATTTATCTGCTTGGCTGCAGCTGCTTTATCCTCTTTGAAGTGATGCTGTTCACAGGCAACCCAGTGATCAATTCATTCTGATCATCTTTGGGAGGGAATTACTGCAAAAGCAGGAAGCATATGCTAAAGCATATGGCTAAAATTTTAACATGTGTCTAAAACAAAATTTTAGCATGGCTAAAGAAAAAAACCCTCAAAATCAACTTCCCCAAATTCCCCAATGATAGGGAGGGGTTAGGAAAGAAAAGGTCTCTCCATCCTATAGTGAATCTATAGACTGGCATGAGTAGTGCTTTGTTTTCCACATGTTGTTTTATCGTGGGATATTGGGATGCATTTCTATTAAAAGAGAAGTTCTGCTATGAAATAGAGAAAACTAGAATGTCACCAGTGTACAGAAAGCAGGGCATGCTGCCTACACATGCCCAGGTCACTGATGTAAGGTCACAGCTTCCAGAGCTGGTGTGGGAGCTGGAGCACAGAACAGGAGATGGGAAAGCAGGAGGTGGCACAGGGCTCTGTAGCCCAGGCCAGGAGAGGATGGCAGGAGCAGCTGCTGATTCCCATGTGGGGCTCAGCACTGCCAGCTCTGCTGAGAGCTGGAGCAGAAAGGGGAATGAGGGGGCACAGCCAGTGCAAGGAGCAGAACAACCATTGTCAAGGGCCAGCACGTACAAACAAGCCAAGCAGTTGGCTCTCATGGGAAAAACCCTAAACATTTAATGCTGTTATGCTTTAGGAAGGAGCTACCTACTCTTCTTATCTACTTTATTAGTGTTTTATTTTGTAAGTCTGCTAGGCATCCACATTAACTTTGTCAGTGAAGAACATGAGCACTTTGAGAATCAGAAGGTTTGGCTGCTTTTGGAAGCTCAGACAGGTATTTTGTAAGAGCAAACCTCTTAAAGTTGAACCCAGCTGCAGATAGCTGTTGTCTAGCCTGGTCTTACAGCTCCCCAGAACTGAGCTCACTGGGGACAATGCCTCTGATGATGGGGAGAACATTTCTCCTCACTAATTTTCCAAGAAGATAAAGTTCTGGATTCCTGCCAGCAGCACAACACAGGAGTTGATGAGATAAGAAAAAAGATTACTCTTTAGCCGTCTCCTTTAGAAAAAAAAAAATTGAAATTTACTACAAAGCACTGTAGTCTTGCACTTCTGTTAAGACACCAGAAGGGGAAGAGGAATCCAGGCTGTGACTGCCAGGACCTGTTGGGAAGGCTGTGTCACTCTGGTGACAGGGTCACCTGCAGGGCTGCAGCCTCTCCCTGCCACCACCTCTTAGTAAAACTGATGTAACAAGGGCAGAACTGGGCCAGCACAAAAAGACACAGCCACACATCTGTCCTTGTTCTGGAAGAGATCTGACTGCTGCACTCTCCAGCACATCTGCAGTGTAAGGTAGAAATATCCCACCTAAGGCAGAAATATCCCAGATACCTGGCCAATCTGCCAGAGGGTCCCAAGGAGAAGTGACCATCCACAGCTGTGGGGCTGCAGTTCTAGCAGCAGCTAAACCACAGGGCTCAGCCTCTGGAGAAGATAATCTTGAGGACCACCAAAGAATCTGAATGTCTCTTTAGATCCAGGACTCAGATCTCCACGTGCAAATCTGTGAGCTGTCCCCACCTCAGAGGGGCACTGGGAGGATAAATACAAAAAAAGATTTGTGATGGTTTCAGATGCTGCAGCAGTAGAAGTCACAGAGCTGGCAAGAACTGGGGGCAGCTGCCAAACCTCATGGATGTTTGCTCACATCTCTGCTCAGTAGCTTTAGTGCTGTGAACACGTGTGCATGCAGGGAAACATGAGGAGGTTTATAAACAGCTGTCAGTTCTTTACATAAAGAAGAAGTATTTAGATGAACCAAGAAATGGAACTTCTTCTGTTGATTCACCAGGAAAATTCCCAACTTGTACAGGCTGAAGTGGGATCAGCAAAGAGTTTGTGTCTCACCCAGACCTCAAAGACTGTGCCTAGCCCTTACATTATGGTTAAGGACTAAGCTGCTCTGTCTTGCAGGTCGTTTAACTACCACGGAATTGCTCATTTGAAGAATATGGAGAAATACTTGAGAATTTAGGAGCGGACCATGAATTATCAATAGCAGCTCCTTTCAATTGTGCAAGCCACGAGTTAAGAGACCAGAGAATAAGCACAGACCACAGGCTAAGAGAAGACTCTAAATAGCTAGAATACTCCAAGAGATTGGAGGAAGATGGATGGGAAAAGAAGAGCCATGCTTCTTCTTCACAAACACTCATCTGGCAGGGTCTACCTCTAAAAAAACATTCAACATGAAAAGTTAATCTTTATATTCACATTTGTGGGGAATTAGTCATTAACTAGCAGGAAATGAATTGATTTTCAATCCCAGCTTTTCTCTGATTAGATTTGGACAATAAGAAACTTAATTGAGCTGTGGTAGTGCTATAGGTCAATACACTAGCAGCTCAGCTATTACTCAGTGCTAATAAAAAAAAATCTTCAGGGAGAATTCTCATCAAAACAATTAGTATTGCTAGTGCTTAACACCACAACTACCACTGATTAAATGTTATTTCTCTTTGATCTTCCTTAACTGAGCAGCAGCACTGGAACACTTTATTTATTTTAAGTTTGGCACAGTCTTCCACTACCCCAAGGTCAGCGAGAGCACAGGGCTATCAGGATCCTGCTCTATTGTGGCTCTGTCCTGCCCTAATTACAAATTCAGTTTTCTTGACACCCTGTTATCTCTCCAGGAATCTGGGAACATACCAAATGGAGGATACACTGGGATATATCCTTTTTTTTCCTCTCCTTTTTTTTTCTCCCCCCTTTCAGTAAAGATCATCTGACTTCTTTTCATTGCTGAAAGAGACTTTTTTTCCCCCAGTGAATTTTAGTTCCCAAGGTTCAGAGTATTAACTTGAATGCTACGCCTGCTGTGTTGTGAAGCCCTTAGTGCAAATTTCCCAAAAGAACAGGGCTATAGAAGCATCAGTAAGTGCCATTTCCAGCCAAAAAGGGATTTGAAACACGAGTCACTAAAGTCTGAGACAGCCATCTCATGAATATACAGATGGAACTACAGAAAAAAATACTGTGCCTGAAATATCTGACTGTCTCATATACTTATGTAATGTGTCCTCCTAAAATTCCTCTACATATGGAGTTGTTATAGCCTGGTACTGCAGAAAGGAAACTGCAGAGAGAGAAGGAAAATGGCTGTAGCTGGGCCTATCAGAGAACTGACACTTCCCAAAAGGGAGAAGAGGTAAGAGAATGGAATGGACCCCAAAAGGGGAGAGTTGGGTGGCAGCAAAAGCAGCAATAGTTGACATAACACAGAAAAGACAGGTGGGCAACAACTTGGTGTGGTCATTTTTTCCCTGTTGTCTCTAAGCATATCCTATTGACTTTGAGTTTCAGTATTGAGTTTGAAAGCAATCCAGCAATTCACAGAGGAACTGTACTGAAATGAAGTCTTGAATAATTTAAAATCAGGCCTGCATTTTTAGCTGCTGCAAGGTGTGTCTTAAAGCTTTTCTTCTGCAATGAGGCTGAGAGCAGATAGGTTTTCAGGTAGCCTTGCAAAATTCTGTACAGCCTGACCTATGAGATTCATCCCTCTGTAACCCTTCCCAATTCTGCTCTTATGAAGAGTAATATTAATAAAAAGAGACTCTTACCACAGTGCAGTTTTAAGAAGACAGCTTTCCAAGATAATGTATTTTGTCCATATCTATCCTTCCTATAACATAAACCCTTTCAAAGGTCAAGGCCAAGACTTACAAGCCCACCAGGATATAAAAACCTTGAAATATCAGCATCCTGGTGCAAGGGATCATGCATCTATACCTATACATACACCTAGAGAATCTATATGTGTATATCTATAGAGACATACATCAAGGGGATGGACTAAATCAGTTCTTGTTTAGAAATGGGACAAGACTGTTGAACTCACTGATGTTTAAGAAAACCCATTTTTATTTTTATGAAGTACTGTGCACATTTGCAGTTCCACATGGATAACTCTTATTATTGCTGTTATTGATAGTCACAGTATCTGGAAATCTTGGTTGAGCAGCATTTGGATGCTGCTCAACATGTAAGAAAGAAGAAAATACAGTGCAAAGAGGCTAGAAGACAATTATTGGTGTCTTGAAAGGATTTTCACAGGGGTGGGAAAGAAGACAGGAACAGTGCAACCATTTGTGTCACCTCCTGGTAATTAAAAAGCTGCATGGGCAGGCCTGGAATAAACCACAAGTATTCAAGCAATGAGAGCTCTCAGGTACACTTGGCTTTAGCCTCCCAGACCAGCTCCCCTAAGGGGAAGATGTCCTGAACAAAGACTTTCAAAGGATGTCTGGAATCATAAAAAGGAGCATCACACTCTGGTTCCTTATGTAAAATGGTGCAAGAAGGGAAAATGCTCATCATATACAAGTCATTTTTTTCTATCATATGTATTCTTTTCTTTCTGCAGAAAGAGATGTAGAAAAGCTCCCCGTGGGCCATATGGATGACTGCTTTCACACAGAGATGCCATCTCCCTGAACATGCTGTTGCTGTGCTGGCACTGGCTGTGCTCAGCCAATGGAGACAAAATGTGGATATTGATACCAGTGATACTCAGAACTAGATGCTTCCCAAAGGTGTCTCCTCTTTAGGGAACAGGCCAGCTAAAGGAGACAGTGTCACACCACAGAGTAGAGTCCCTCCCAGATTTCATCCCAATCAACTCCAGTCAACTCTTGGGGAATGAAGATTTTTGTGCTTTTTGTTCATTCCATGAACTGGGATCTTCAGAGAGGGAAAATTACCCACAGATTCTGTTTCCTCAGTAACTTTGTACCAGGGTAACTTGGTATTATCAGCTTCCAGTGGGTTTCTATGGGTTTATCCACTCTTCCAGGTACCAGACACGATCACAAGGGCACATTTTAGGGAAATCCATAAACCTAAACTATGAACATGATGCTTGTTGACTTAGAGCACAGCAAATGAGAGGCAAGAGTGCCTCCTGTCATGCATTTGCCTGCTGATGTAACCTTAAATCCTTCAGTGCATGGTAACTTTGAATTTCAGCTTCTTTTTCTGATGATTAAACTACCACTGATACAAAAAACCCACTATGAATAGAGTGCAGAAAAGTCAACCAGCTAAGGGCTTACCTGCCACTTGGTTCCTTCAAGATCTTATTTATATACTCAGTCTATGAAAAACTTAACACTAGAATGCAGTAAGATCATAAAAAGGGATAGTTTAAGACAAATTCTAAAATCTGGAGAGAATGTATTACCTTTAATTAAAAATTATCTTTTTCAAAATGTGAGAAGGACGATACTCACAAAAAAAGCATCAATATGCATGCTTAAAAGAAAGCTACTATCCATGCCCATTCTTCCAACCTCAGGAAAGCTCATTGCATGCACTATTTGACATCATTACAGTGCCCAAAGTTTCAATAACAAAACTGGGAGTCATCTGTAAGGAAGACACAACAAAAAGCACTTCAGCAATACGCTTCTCTGATGTTGATTCTTTGCTGCTTTATTTATCACAGAAGCTTAGTGTAGCTACACGTTTTCCTTTGGATTAAGTTTCCCTCTGTGCACCAGCTGAAGATCCCTGCATCCCTTCAGTTGAGCACAAAATTCTGAGCCTGACAAATGTAAAACTGACATCTTCACTGGACTGGTGAATGACATTTCTTTTCAAAATCAGATAAATAAGAATTTTCCCCATAATTTTTACTAAAAAACCTGGAAGTCCAACTAAATAAAATTGCAAGTAGCAAAATACAAGATCTATTTATAGACATGGCAAAGCATGACTAGAGGGATGTATCATAATCAATGTTTCCCATTAACAAACATTACCTCAAAAACATGTTCAAAAATGTAGAATGATGCAATTTGAACTGCCCAGCACTATAATTATAGCAACCATTTCACACTGGGGAGCAACTTTTACTTTTCCACACTGATTAATGAATATGAGTAATAGATTTGTGCTCCTCCGCCCCCTCCAAGTATTCTGGTAAACATGTTAAATAAATCAGACTTCAGGGTTTCATGAATACACAGCAACAGCTACTCAGTCCTTAGCAAGCCCACAAGAACACAATAACAACAATAATGGCAAAAGAAGAGTTCAGTATGGGGGTGAGAACTCAAAGGAGGTTTGATTAGTCATCTGTGCCTTCAGAGAAGTTCACTCTCCTAGCTTGTGAGAGCAGCATGCTGTATCATCCTTAATATTCTCGTACCCCAGAGTCAATGAAGATGATTAAAAAGCTGTGTAGACATTAATGGTTGGACAATCAACAGTATAATCACAGCCAACCTATTATGCTACCGCCTGCTTTCCTAAAGGATTCTGGTTTATGCTTGCCAGGAGGGATCCTCCCAGGAACACTGTTCTTGGTGAAGCCAGCTCCCAGAGCATCCTTTTAAAGTTTACAGCTGGGGGATACAGCCTGGCTCCTGACATGCACAAGTTCTTTCATAACTCCTCCGTGAGCTGAGTGCATCTAATGCTCTCTAGAGACAAATTGTTTCTAGAGGCACAGTAACAACATATATTTTAGACTTGATGGACACACATTTCATACCAGATGTAATTAAGGATAAAATATAATGAGTGTATTCTAGAAAGGTGTTAAATTCTCAAACAAATGAAAAATATCAAAACCAAAGTCACAAGAAGATAAGAATTAAATGAGAAAGCTTTCTCATAATTGTTTGCTATTTCACAGAGGTAAGAGATCTTTTCTCCAGCAGGGGGGCTTTTATGAATTTCCTCCTCTATTGCATTTTCTCAACACATTCCTATCTTAGAGTCTTCTTTATGATCAAAGCATTTTAGAGGTCAAAGACTCTAAACATTTAATAACCCAATTGTAAGAGGCATTCAGTGAACAACCACTCTCTTATGGCAGCTGTCTCTAGATTGCAATGAGTTTCACAGAGACACCATGTGACATCTTATTTAAAAATATATGACAGGGCTGGCATTTCAACTGCTTTAGAGTTCATGTTCTCACAAAAACAGAGCAACCTCCTCCTTCTTATAGCATGAGATCTTTATGAAGAGGTGGCAACATCTTCATAACTAAAGTTACAATCAGATTTCCTCATAAAGAAATCTCAAAATTCTTTGCATCTTTCCTCAGTGACATCCAAACACCTAAGGATGAAATATGCCCAGGAAATGACCTTCTGCAAAGCAGGCAGTCTCTGAGGAAGGAACAAATACCGACTGAACAAGAAATACAGGAGAATTGTGTCTAGTCCCTGTTAAAAAATAGAAAAGAAACTTGAAATATGGACAGGATGTGTCTAAGCAATAGCCTACCAAGTTAATGGGTGACAATACTTTTCAGTGCTGTCAAAATACAGACAAGCTTATGTGCCAGGCTGGGGTCAAGGGTCCAACTAGAAATCACAGCACTGGCATTTCTTGCTGCACCTGGGATGGAGCCCAGAGGATACCTAGTCCAGCTGCCAGGGCAGATTTAGCAGCATCATCTGCTATGGCCCTGGGAACAGACACTGCATAAAGAAAGAAGGCAAAATCCCAAACCACAGCTCCAGAGCTCTTAAATGCAACATTTTAAGCACTCACCCAAGAAGACACCATTAGCAGTTAGGAACAGTATTTTAATTCCCTGAAATCTATGAATGTCAGTCAGAGACTTCTTTCTGAGGTAGCTCTGCTCTTCCTTTCATACACAAATGTTGGCAAGTGCCTGCACCTCCAATGGCTCAGTCTCTCCTCTTAGAATGTCAGCCAGCTCTCTGGAAGCTCCCAGAGCTGAATGATATTTTCACAGAGGTCTGCCAGCTGCAGACTCCTTGTGTCAAGGTTTTGGCTCTCATCATTTGGGAAACAGTCAGCATATACTCAAAGCAAGCACTGAAAAAGGTAGATTTTTCACAACTGTCCAGATTATTCATGAAGAAAATTGTCTAAATTCAATCTAAATAAAGCCCTGCTGGCAGAGAAAGAAGGTCTCAAATTTAATCACTTTCTACCTGCAGTCACCATCAATACTGCCCTACGCTAGAAAATGTTTATATCTGACTTCTCTCATTCAGTACATTTTGGACACACTCTCAGCTGTGGAAAAGTCCTGGTATCCAACTGGTGCCACAGGACCTACACATCTCATCTGGGAACATGCCCTCTTTTCCTTCGGTGGCACTGTTCACCGAAAAAATATTTTTGTGAGTTGATGTGTTTAAAGGGTTTGTCCCATTTAGCCCAACAAACACCAGTTCAATGGTCATTGCTCAATGCAGAGGGATGCTCTTAGTGAGGTGATAAATCCCAAGGTGTTATAAAGCCCAACATAGACATGACCTAAATCCCATTCCAGGTGAGAACTTTGCATTTTTTTTGTGTTATGAAGATTTGCATGACTACAGGCTGAATACATGAATATCTCAGTGAAGAATAAGATTTTAATTCTCAACTCAAATATAAAGTGCTATTTTTTCATTCTGCCCTAAACTGATGATGTACCTATAGTTCTTCCAGATGCACCAATGAACTTCAGTCCTGTGGCACGCCCAGTAACGTGCACAAATATCTGCAATCTACAGCTGCCTATTTCATGTGCTGGTCTGAAATTACAGGGAGAGAAAGGGATGGATGGTGGTGGTGCTGAAGCTTGAGCACAATGTAACTTTGAGGCCACAGCATCATGTGTTTGAGACCTGTCATGAAGCTGAAATACAAGGGAAGCTGTCACAGCAATACAATGACAGCACAGTTCAGCATGCTCATGAAGAGAGTAAAATCCACGATGACTGCAGAGCCAAGGGGAAAAAAAAGCTGTTTTTTCCCTACCCTGTGTACATAAATAGAAAAGATCTGGTTGTGTTGTCCTGTGAGCACGCTGAGATGTCAGTCTAAAGCAACAACTAACCTGAGATATAAATATAGATTGGCAGAATATGTTGACTTTTCAACTGAAATGTATCCTTGGCTGTTTCTCCTGCAGCAGAGCTGTGTTTTCACAAGAGGGCAATGTACATTTTCTAGTCACAGCAAACCAGTTTGTGCTTTTCCCCTGACAGATATCAACATTCCCATTGTCTCAGGAGAGACAACAATCTGTAGATGTAGCCAGCTATGCCAATTTGTAAGATGTGTACTTAATAACAGGTTTTCAATTTAAAAAAGAGCTGTTTTCACACCTACAGAACTCTGAGTGATCCCAAAGTGCTGTGCTGGCATCAATCTAATCCCACAGCCTACGCACATGGGTGGACACCAGAGAACCTGCAAAGCCAAGCAACAAAACAGATGAGCTCATGGGATCACACATAACTAAACCAGCTTTTATACCTGAACTATCACTTTATTATTTTTTTGATCCATCTGCTTGGGACTATCAGGTGAAAACAGCATAGAAGTTGTTTTAAGTAGGCTTTATGAAAACTCAAATTCCCAGATAAAGGATCATGCTGCATTTGCAGAGTGAGTCCCCAGAGAGGCAGAGCCTGTACAACACGTACCAGGAGCACCAGGGTGCCTGCCCATGCCCTGCAGTCAAACAGCACATGAACAAATATGCCCAGGACTGATGCCAGAAGGTGCAAAGCTGAGGGTTTCAGTGCAAATCAGTTACACAACATTCAGACATCAGTTACACAACATACAGACTCTGGGAGGAGCCACCTGTTATTCACACTGCAGGCTGTGGAAGCACGTAACTCTCCCCTGGAAGATTACTGAGAAGTCCAAACACAAGTACAAGAAACGGCATTTTTTGAATTTGGATATTGGAAACAATTATCACATCTGAATCATCTACAGCTCTCAAGCCATGAAAGCAAATAGCGCTCTACTGAGAGGGAAGGCAAATCTCTGGCTGCTCTGAAAAGCCCAGGAATTACAGTTTCCATGTAAAGCAGGTGAGATCTTGGTTTCCAAATACTTTGGAACATGAATCTGATCTTCTTCCAAATTCTCCATGGAAAGGTTGGGTTTTGGTTTTAGTCATTAGTAACAGATGCCAAAGCCAAACGATGAGCTAAGATGAGGCTTTTATGTCTCTGCTATGTTTCTGAACAAGTCCCAGCCACTCACTTAGCGATTTACATTTGAATGCTGTGCCGTTCATCGCTTTCCGTCGCACTGTTTAATGCCAGGTTTTCAGCTTTGCCTAAAGATTGTCCGAAGGTGAGGGAGAGTATGAAGGGTGAAGGATCTTCCAGGAGCTCCCACAGTGGGGGGCCAGTTTCACACCGTCTCAGCATCTGATGCTGCTCAGCACTTCTGGGCTGCTAAAAGCTAGGCAGCATCCCAAGCAGCTTCAGGGAACTGGCAGAGCTCTGGGGCCCTGCAGATAGCGACCATTTTCACTGGAAACATTTGTGGCACTGGAAGGAAGGTCGCCCCATGATGTTGCTTGCATCAAAATCCTGTGGGCTTGTCCTGCCCTGTCCGGAGAGCGGATGCAAGGAGGCTACAGCCCTGCTGTACCTTCAAAAGCCCCTGCCACCACCATCTCTTTTCAGTTTAGCTTGAAAAGATAAAAGGAATTTAATCTTTCCTGCCTTCAACTTGAAGGTTTTGTTCTAAATATATTTTGACAGCAGAAATAAAGACAAAGTTTTAATAGAACTAACGGAACCACAAACTGAATTACGTATTTCCATTTCAGCAGACAATCTTGCTGCTAATAGCATCACTCTCCTTCCAAAAGCATGCATGACAAAACTCAAAGCATTTCTGTGTTCCTTCACGGCACTGGTGTCTGGCAGCAGCAATGCAGCGCAGAGGGCTGCCTCTCACACGTGCATGTGTCATGTGTCACACACTTTGTCCAGGAGCTGGGCTGGAGCCACCTCAATTGCTGAACCAGTCTGTCTGGAAAATTTGTATGCCAGTGGATTGAAACGCAGGCTGAACCCTGGCAACGTCCCTGCTTTGCATCTCTGCCTAGAACCTTTATTTCTTCAGTGTTCTCTGGAAACGTGCAGCAGCTGCAGGCTCTCTGCAGGACCCCCACACCAGCAATCTTCCCCCTGAATGGAAGCACATGGCAAGGCAGGTCTAAACTGTACTGACAGCCTGGAGCATCTTAATTTTTCAACACTGGATTCTTCATTTGGTTCCCTTCTTACTGAAACAATAGCAGTCAAGCAGCTTACTAAACCAGGGTCAAGTCCTGAATAGATGCCTTGCTCATAGATTTGTTCTTAATTAGTCAAACTCCCTCTGAAGTCAAAAAAAGTGCCAATCAAGCAAAGACACATTTTATTTTGTGACCACAAGGAAAGGGATTGAAACAATTTACATCTGCTGCTAAGCATATGCTCTAATGACCACCACTGGATTATTAGAAGTGACCTAGATGTAGAAAGCTTTGATCTTCTTACTCCTGGTTTATTTTCCAGTTTCTAGATCTCTTAAGGTCAACCAGAGTGAATAAAAATTAGGATGGGTAGAAATTGTGTGTGATCCAAGAAAGAGGACCGTGAAATATCGATCCCAGACATTTCACTGACTAAAGCAGGCAGACACCAGTAAACGTGATTAATCAAGAGCAAGCCAGGAAACAGCATTACATTTCAAAGAAGTCTAGGGGTGAATAGCTTGAGGAAATGAGATACAAAGTCTTTCACATGTAGGTCACCCCTTTTAATCCAGCTCTGCTCATAGCAAACTCCAGTCATTAATATCTGACAGCTGCCTGGCAGCCATGTAGAATGAGATGGTGGTCTTTGTTTCATTGCTAGTGGTATCTGCAAAATATAACATATCAACAGAACTGCAATGCTGAAAAACGCCTAAGCAGGAAGGTCAAGGACTAACTGGGCTTTGACAGAGGATCTCTACCCCCTTCCCAAAAAGCTTCATTTCCTATTAGTGTCAACCTGATATATCTCAAGGGTAATAAATCTTTGTGGGTGAACAGAGGATAAAGAGAGCAAAAAACAGTTCAAAGAGAGCAGAGGTAATTCTGCTGCCTTGAACTCAGAGCAAGGGCCAGCTCCCCAGCTGGTGGCTCCACTGAAATGCCAGCACAACACCAGCCCACCCTGGCCCAGGGCTGCTCCCTGCCCCTTCAACGAGAGCAGCACAAAGCCAGGACCAGCAGATGCAAGGGCAGACACAGGGAACCAGGGAAGGAAGGCAGAGAGCAGATCACGGCCCCGAAAAAGAGACTGAGAAGGAAAAAGGTGCTCTGAACAAGACTGGAGGATGACAGTGATGACCTTAGCGTGGGCCTTTGCCCACATGGAGCTGGTTTTCACACCTTGGTGCAGTAAGAATTTATGATGCGCACTGTTGGTCTCGCTCTGTCTCACAAGGGGGTCACAGGGGGCACCAGGGCTGCAGAAGGAGCCTGGCCACGTCCCACTGACCCACCCCTCAGCCCAGGGTCCCTCTCCAGGGTCTCAGCCACTTGCCAACTGAGAATTACAGTGTGGGGAGAGGTTAAAGCTGGAATTCACGTGATTGGAACAAAGGATCCACACTGAGTAAACAGAATTCCTCACTGCTGCCTTTTCAAAGCCTTTTCTTTACAATAGGAGAAAGGTCAGGATTTCCAAAGCCCAGGTGACATACCTGACATTCACCTCAGGAAATGACAGATTATTTTACAGCTTGCAAGACAAATCCTCCCAATTGCATATCAGAAGATAAAGCTCTGATTTCTATGCTTTACTAAAAAAAAAAAAATGTTTAGGTGGGTTTTTTTGGTTTGTTTTTTCTTTATTTTTTAATAAAGGCCAGGTTTAAAAATTCAGTTTTGATTCATAAGAGCAATGGTGATTTTTTTAATTTTCTTTTTCTCTAATAACTGTGCCTTTGTTTTTTGGACAAAATTTATCTCACTTTATCTCTTCCAAACCCAGGTATTCCATCTTGGCTACTTATCAAGCTTCCCTCTATAGTGAATGAAGAGAAGCAGTCACCTCCAACAGGAGATTGTTCTTCTTAAACTGGGAGGATGTTTGGAATAGGTAGGATGAATTCTCCTCTCAGGTGGTGGTCAGTGGAGGTGCCCAATGCATGGTTTGGACTCCAACATGACAAAGTAAAGTAATTTGAACACAATCTTTTGTAACCTGGAGTGACTCTGGAAGCATTTTATGGACATTTTGCATGGGTATTTTGGGTTCTGTCTTGACCAGTGTGCACTTGATGCTATTATATAAAGCACAGTACTTTTATGTGTCATAGATAGACTGTCTGAAGGTTATTTGTTTGTGAAAATGAAAAATCAAATATGTGTCTAAAAAGGATAGTATAGAGTTAAAAATGACAGGTTGAAATACTTCTTCGCAACTACCAATGCTGTTTAAATTGCTCAGAATAAGAAACATGCCAAAAAGGGAGTCAAGGTTTTTGTTTGGATTTTTTACAAGTATTTTCCTTTTAAAACTCCTCCGCTTGCTTTTGGAACTGTGTACATGACATTCAAGAGTCACATTTGCAAGTATTTTGCATTCAGCAATATCTTATAAATGCCAGTGATCTTTCAAATGCATTTTTCATTCTATACTGATCATTCTCATGGCCTCTCCAGCTGTTATACAGGGACAGACTTCCCAACAGATTTTTTTTTTATTTGAATGTTTTCACTAAGTAAACAAATAAATGATGCAGAAATGTATTGAAAATGTAGAATAGCCCCAGGTGAGAATTTCCCCAGTTTCCAGGATAATTCTGCACAGCACTCTCCAAGCAGCTGTCCATCAGGCTGGGAGGTGACCACCACTAGATGGTGGTGCTGGATGCCACACACCGGGTACATGGTGCCTCTTGGTTGGCTTTCTCACAGGAAACACTCGGGCACACCGTGGAAACTGTGGAGACTCCCCTGTGCTCTAAGTCAAACGTTATCCTGGACTCCACTCCACGCAAGGAGCAAGTGCTTTAACTTGCTACAGGCTGTTGTATTACGGTCAAAAGCTGCATAATGGAAAGTCTTAGAACTTGGGAAAAATATCATGCCCAGTGTGAGACATCTGAGCACTGCAGGACATTGACAAAAACAAAAATTTGGGAGTTTCTCTAGATTTCATTTAAAATAATCACACTCTGCCCCGTCATGGTTCAGCTGCCTTTGTCGAATTTAGCTCCATAATTGGCAGTGGAAACCTTTTTGCTTCCTCTCTTATGGAATTTACATGTTCTGCTGCTCTTCCTTCAAGCAATGTAATTAAAAAGCCTGCTTAGTATAATTAATTTGCAAACAGGTTGGATGAAATGGGATTGTATCCCAAAGGCTTTTTCAGCATTAAGTAGAACTACTTCTTCAAGTATACTTTAATCTAGAGTCTCCTCTACATAAATTTCTTTCATTTTGCATTTTAAAAGCTCTTCATTTTAAAAGGTGCTGCAGTTGGCAGCCCAGTTCTGACTTGTGCTGCTGATATGGACCCAGATTACACAGCTCATTCTGCAAACCACGTCCCCAGAGCATCCCAGTCCCCCGGGAGAGAGGGAGGCTGTGCAGTCAAGAGCTCCTCCATGCTGAAGAGGTTTTTTTTTCTGAAAACAACTTACCTTCCTCAAAACTCCTCTCTCCAACATCATCTGAAACAGCAACATAGCATTTTAGATGTTAATGGGAATATTAGAATCAGTCCTGCACAGCCAACCAGGGGAACACTGAGGGAACAGGGAGGGAGGAAAACCTTCCCAGAGGGAGCGGCTGGGACTCCTGCTCCTGTGCCACCGCTCGGATCAGCAGCCGTCGTTCCCCACCGAGAGCTGCTCTGCTGCCTGCACCAAGACTTGGTATCATTCCTCCTTCCTCTGCAGGCTTTATTTTAGGTTGGGCTTTTTGTTTTGGTTAGGGTTTTTTTGTGTTTTGTTTTGGGTTTTTGGTTTGTTGTTTTTTTTTAACTGAGTACCTGTCCCCTTCACTCTACAACACAGAGATCTCAGCTCCCTCCCGTGATAAACTCATTTCCAAAGAGTGATAATAAATCAATCATTTATGGCTTTAACAGCTTAACTCAAGAGACTTTTAATTCCAATACAATCACCAGTAGCTGGTAACAGAAGGCAAATGGAAAGCCCTACCCCTCCAAACCTCATTTAAAGCTTATCATCCCAGATTAGAAACAAAGAAGATTATTTCAGTGATCTAACCTGAGAAAAGATCATTTGGGTAGTTTGACCAAGAGGGAAGTACACTTGTGATGTGACAGTAATGGGCAAGTGATGTAATAAACAGTCCAGTCTCCTTCATCACAATCTTTCAGCCACTTGAACTTGCATGGATACTAACAGAGTTGGCTGTCAGTGCAAAGAATAAAGATTATTCTCTGCTAATAAAAACTGAGGTGTTGTAGTGAAGCACCTATTAAAGTCAGCTGTCACACAACAAAAGCCATGTAGCAAGCTCACAGTTTCTAGTGATTATTGATATTACCAGCCAATATCATCTCTATTTATGCCCTAATTGTAGTGCTTTTATAAGCAGTTATTTTCTAATACAAGCTATACAGTTCATCAAGTAGTGAACTGAGTGATGCTGCTCAAGATATCACCAATGAAGAATTGAGGAGAGAAGTCACTGGACTTCATCTGTTGCTTCATGACTGGAAGCAATGAACATGCATAATGCTGTCTGAGGCGCTGAAGTGGTCATTCCTCATGTCAGTCTAACAAGTCTTCTAAAACATGCAGAAATTTGAGCTACTGCCTTTATTAATGAAGACCTCCCCCCCACATAATCACTGTATCACATCACTGGAGAATTACAGGATACATCACAACTAAAAAACCATGAAAATAATCTGCAGGGCATACCTGAAGCCTTGAATTACAAACTTATAATAGACATGAAAGTTTATCAAGATCTGTATGTGAGGCATAATCATAACCTACTATGGTTTAAGCAATAAATTTAAAATCATAATGATAAGACAAAAATAATGTAATACATTTTATCTTGTTTTAAATTATTAATAGAATGGGAGAGAAACAAGTACTTGATTGCTTCCGTAGGCTTCATAATCTTAATTGGTTAATATCAAATACTTTATTGAAATCATTAATAATTTAGTTTCATTATTAAGTACGATATTGAACAAGTTATTAAGCTTGCTAACAGGGGAGAGATAACCTCTTGAGCATCAGGCTCAGAGAAACTCATCACTGTGTCTCCCAACTGAGTGCCCATGGGAATTGTCTGATACAGCAGCAGGTTGGAAGCATGCACACAGCTCAGTCACATCATCTGCATTTCCTTAAGAAAGGAGACAGCAAATATTGCCCAGACTGATAGGACAGACCAGCTCCAGGCCCAGCCAGTGGCCTTGGCAGCAGCTCTGACCTAGCACAGCCCAGCACTGCTGCCTTTGCTCAGCATCAGAGGAGAGGCTGAGGGAGACTGACAAAACCACATTAATGCCAAGTGTCGAGGGGAGCTTAATGGGAGTTCAGAAAACCACGAAGCAATACTTTCCAGGGGTGGCAAGATTGCATCTGAACCCCCAGGATACTTCAAGGCACTACTTTATGTGCTCTAGAGGAAACAAAAACACTGCTTTTATGGAAAGGTTTGATTTTGCTGTGGTGCCCTGCTCCAGGAAGGGCTCTCCACCCTAGGAATCAAAAACTGACAGACACAGTTGTCATGAATCCCATAATTCCTGGGAGCACTGCTAGATCTAAACCTCCTCTTCTGCACACTTTTCATTGGAAGATCAGCTCTTCCCTGAAAACATTGGCTCAGGTGACTAAGCTGGCCCCCACATTGAGCAGGCACCTAGAAACACACCTTGTGTGAAGAAAAAATGAAAATATATTTCCCCTTGAAACCATCCAGTCAGCTTATTTGTACATTTTTTGTTTCTTTAACATCTCCATTATGCTGGTACACCCAGGATCTCCTGTGGACATGCTGTTTGCACAAATTTTTCCCAAAAGTGCTCTTCATCTATACAGGCTGTTCATGCTCCTTTTCCCAAATTAGCCCACTAGAGCAATTCACAGCTCTTGCTGTGGAAGTGCTTCATTACTTTGAGACAGACTGTCAGCACCTGGATTTCACTTCTGAATTCTGAGTATAACAGAGGGATGCTTAACTCATAGACCTTCTTATCTTATCATCCATCCTGGGTCCCTTTATCCTGGCAAAGGCAGACAAAGAATGATCTTCTCTCATGCTGGCACGGAGAGAAAAAGATCAAACCCAAGCACAGATGCTGTAATAAACAGGACTCTGATTTGTAAAAAATAAGGCTTACTATGCAGAATAGACACTGCTCACACAATTTATTGATTATACACCATGTGTTGAGCCCACCACTAGCAGTGGAAGGGAAAATAACAACTACATGTTTGTGGCTGCACATGGTGGAGGGATAGCTGACATCAGTAAGTCTTCTTGCCAGAAAGATTCTCTTATATGCAATAAGAAATCTTTTAAAGACTAGGCCAATGAGAGGAGGCCATCCTTTAAGGGTTAAAAACTGTCTCACAAGACCAGACAATCATTTATTTCTTCTTAATTTAGTGATGGCTGCTTCTCCAGAGGAATTCCAGACTGTTTTGGCCTCTGAAACAACCTCAGCTCTTGGACTCCCACCTGTCTGTTACCTGAACTGTCCATCTGACTCTGACTCTCCCTGTGTTGTAGATGGCTCCCATTTCACCAGGGGACAATTTTAGCAGGAGGTTGCTTCTATTTCCTCCATAGGTGAAACAGCATTGCCAGCTTCACAGCACTGCTCCTCACTCCTCCAACACAGAAGAGCAATTTGCAAAGACACTTTTGGGTGGCAGCTGGAAGAGGGCAGGGATTAAGGCTACCTGCTCTTTGTGGATCTGCCCTATGGTCCCAGCTCCAAAAGCTGCTGGTTCAAGAGTGACAACGTTACCCCTGTCCCCCAGGGAGGCCCAGCTGGGGGTCTTGGTGAGCACAAATTCTGCCAGCACAACCACTGGCAAACACAACTTCCTACTGTCAGAGCAGGTGCAAGAGAGGCTCTGCTCTCATCCAAAATCAGGGGCATTATTAACAGACTGATTCTCTTGGATGGTTAACCCAAGGACACAGTTCCTCCATTCCAACAGTACTACTGGAAAGAATGATGAGTTGTTGCCTTGATTGATGTCATCCAGATGTGTTTTTTATGGAATCATAGAATCATTTAGATTGGGAGAAACCCTTAAGATCATCAAGTCCAACTATTAACTTGACTCTACAAGACCATGACTAAATCACTTCCCTAAGCACCATGTCTACATGACCTTTTTTGGCTCTTTTGTTTTGGTGGGGTTTTTTTTTTTTTTTTTTTTTTTTTTTTTTTTTTGTTGTTGTTGTTGTTGTTGTTGTTGTTTTTGGTTTTTTTTTTGTTTGGTTGTTTTTTTTTCTTACAAGCATTTTTTTCTGACCCATGATCCTATTTCACCTTGTATTTCAACTTCTCCCTGGGTACATCAGCTCAGATTCCTTCAGTTAAGTTAAAACATGTGGGTGCAGGTGAGAACATTCCTTGGAAGTGCTAGCATGAGGAATAATCAAAATATTAAGAGATTTATTTTTTTCTCACGGTTTTTCTCCACTGGTGCTGATGACACAATCTCTTTATTCCAAGCACTTCAGGTTGGCACCTTCAGGTGCTGCCATTCAAGAAGTAATATGATCTTCCTTTATGAATCATAATACATATGAGAAAAGAAAAGGTAGCCCTGCTTTATGAGATAGCAATTACTGCTCTGAGAACAGCAGTAAGATTTTCAAATGAGATAGCCATTGCCTCTCCTTACAGCTTCAAATGTATCCGTAGGGGGAAAAAAAATTAAGGCTAAGAATACATTGCCTTTCAAAACAGCATTAACATAATATAGTAAAAAAGAAAAAAAAAGTATTGCAAGGCACAGAAATTCAGAAAATAGAGTTGAAGACCCTGTGTGGATGCTAAAGTGAGCAGTTGAAAGTCTGGTGTTATCTGAGGTGTACTTGTTTCTCAAAGTTCCTCTGCACTCAGTAGAAATATTCTTGTTGATTCTAGGGAGAATTTTTATCTCTTTTCAATAACTTCTCTATAAGAAATCTAGGAGACACTAATTTCAGTGTGGCCTTTGCTAGATTCTTTGAAAAGTCAAGGAAATGGTATTAATCAGATTGTCTTTACACAGATGTTCACCTACCCCATCAGACACCTCTAAGAGGTAAGGAAAGAATTCAGTGTTAACTCTTCCTCAGCACACTGCAAATACATGAATGGCAATAGATACATTTCAGACTTCATACTAGTGAGACTAGACAGGGGAAGTATAGATAAATTGGACAGAGTTACCTGAGTGCTAAAGAAAAAAATTTTGTCAGACTGAACCACTGATATAATCTGAATTTTTGTATGTCAATTTTCCCTGCCGTTTGCCATTTTTTCTGTAAAAATACAAATTGGTTTTATTATAAAAAGAGAAAATATTCCTAATTTTTTGGAATTATGTTAAAAATCCAGTTGTTCTGCTCTTATTGTGCACATCTATAAATGTGTATCTTTCTTATTTCTGCATAGAATTTTGTTTCAATGTTTTTCACAGTCTAAACATTTTGCCCCAAATGTCACAACAGTTTTGTTGCCTCGTTTCAACAGTTTTTTTAGTAAAGCAGCATGTGCCAAAGTACAAGCAATACATGTGAAAATGCTCTGTCTCTTACAACATATTCCTAAGGGATTGCATGTATATACGTTGGTTTCTAGACAACCAAGGGAACTAAAGAATGAGGAATTTATTGCATAAACTGCCTGGCTAAAATTACATTTTATGGTGTTATATTGTCATCAAACTCTGTCTTGAAGTGCAGGAAAATGTAACCATTTTTTAGGAAACTTCCCTTATATGCTTTAATAACAAATAAGAAAATTTAAAAAGTTAAATGACATATAGTGTTATTCTAGAAGAGGGAATGCCTTAAAGAATTATAAAATGCCTTCAAAACTAAGGAAACATGAACAAATTTTAGAGGAGAATAAAGAACTTCTGCTTCTCTTGAACATAATGAAAATCTGTCACTTTCACTGTCCAAACAGTTTGAACTTGCTGACTGAAAATTTCCTGTGTCCTACAAAATTTGTCTTCCCGCTGTTAACACCATGCCAGCACTGCTGCAGAATTCATTGAGCTGTCCTGTCCCCTGAACTGCAGCCTTCACAGGACCTCTTCCTCCACTCCCCCAAGGCCCAAATGCAGACTGGGTCTTCACTTCAGGCAGTGGATGTTGCCTGTTACCAACTGCAGCTCCGTAGCAAGCAGCATTCCCCACTGCAGGGAATGTCCTTTTCACTTGGAGTGAAGAGACTCCTTGGAGTCTGTCTGTCGTTACCCAAAGCTTGACAATGAGCAGATGGCATTTGGGTTGTGACCTCTGGGGCTCTTGGTGTTGTTTCACTCTTCACATTTATTCTCTTGGTCCCTTCCCCCTGTGCACTGCCTCCTCCTGCAGTGCAGCTCTTTGGCAGGGTGAAGACCATCGTTATGTTGGTACCACACTACTGATCAGGCACCCTTAGACGCTAATGCCATTAACTGCGACAGCATTTCTAACACCCAAACCATTTCTCAGAAACAGCCCCACCCAGCTGAGCCAGAGCTGACACCACAGAAAGCCAATCAAGCCTTTGAAAAGCACTTGAGACTGACTCATTTCTTATCCAAATATAAATACATTTGTGTCTAAAAGAAGAAGCAATGCTATGAATCAAACTTGGTTGGAACCAGATGATTTTTAAGATCCCTTCCAACGCAGACCATTCTATGATTCTACGATTTAGAAATACTATATGCATTAAAATAAATTAAATTTTCTTGGTGATGTTCCCCCTGTTCCTTACTCCCCATTATCCAGCATTGCATTTACACCTTACACTTTCTTGGTAAGGTTTGGCAAAGCAAAACTAATCTGACCACAGTGTGTTTTCAAGAACAAATCACCAAAACACAATAAATGGATTGATTTTCTTAACTTTCTCTAACACATTATATAACTCTTAGTCACATATTTCTAGAATGGAATTGTATTCTTCTTATACCTCCACATTTCTACATATTTCCAAAAACCACATTCCTCACTTTTATTTTAAGTATATTTTACATCTGTGTTTCTATCCATCCTCTTTACAGATCTGGGATTTAACTCCAGCCTTTGGCAGGTAACAGCCCTGTTGCTTAGCAGCAGCTGAGGCACATGTAAATGCAATAATGGAAATTCTCATGGTTTCAAAAGTGGAAAGCCTTTGCCTGCTGAAAATGGATGTTTAAAAGTCGTCTGGGAGTGGAGTAAGAGGCACCATTTCTTTCCAGCAAAGTACAGTTTTGAATACATATCCAACTGGCCTGACACAAGTAATACAGACTGAGGCTAAAAAAGTTAGAGTCAATATTTAATTATGATTGCTTTTACATATTGATTATTCCAGCAGTTTAACCATCATATGATTGCCAGTAAAATAGGCCACTCTTAATTTCATTTAATGGGTGAAATAATAGCTCCACAAAAGTCAACCGCAAAACTTTCACCAACTTTATAGAACTGGGATTTCTTATTTTCTAAATCTGTTTTCATTAATTCTTATTTTGAAAAGCATTGATCCAAGTGTCAATGTGGATCCAAAGCCAACTGCTTAGAACTCTGTCTTTGCTTAAAAAAATACCTGTTTTAATCTGCATTTGACAGATCCGTGTGCTCACAGAAACATGCAGATTACAACCTAAGCTTCTTAATTCTACAGTACCAGCAGCAGAAGGGAACCTAAAATGGTCTCCAAACTGAAACAAATTAACTTTGGAATGACTCCTGTCAATGATGAGAACTGTCCCTTTCTACACGTGCTTTGGTATTTTCTGCATTGCTGGCATGTAACGTTGAGGGGTGAGCCCACACTCCTCATGCAGTTTATCTATTTTGCATCCAAGTTGTTTAGTTCTAAAAAACAGATATGAAACATGACAATCCCTCTACAGTGAAAGGAGAATGAATCATTAATTTATTTCAAGAATAAAAGTTTATGGTCAGATTAATTCCTTTGAGAACTCTCCTTTGGTCCAGCAGCCATTAAAGAGACAAAGGTGGTTCTGCATAAGGCAGACAAATTAATAATCCCATGGAACTACCTCTGTCCTTCCATTGACTCTAGTGCAGCCTAAATAACAAACTAGCCTTCAGATGACAAAATTATTCCCAACCCTTGATTCTGTGTTGAAGCTCAATGGCAGAGATGAGGGTGACGAAATAACCAACGATCTATTGGAGAACACCCTGGACTTTAAATGATAGACTCTGCATATCATCCCCAGAGGTTCAAGTGATCTCCTGAAAATTAATTTATGTCTATTTCCACCTCCAACCCAGACTGATTCTTACAGTGAGTAAAACAGTTATTTTGATACAGGTTTTGTTCAGGACTTCTTAGACCTGAAGATAATTTGAAACCTCATATTTTGCTCTTCAGCACCACATTCCCTGAGTTCTAGCTCCATTTGTTGTTTATACATTGCATATTTATATATGGCACAAGATTGTTTTTCTTCACTGAACTCTGTACAAGAAAAGGATGAAATAACAGATTTTCCTACTCTGAATATTTGACAAAAGGTTTTATTTATTTCAACAGAATGCTACTTATTCATTATTTTTTTCCTCCTTCTAAGCATGGTGGTTTGTCAACTTATGACACTCATTTTCTATTTATTTTCATCAGCTGTGTTCCTGGCTCCCATGAGAACACTTTAATTTTGTTGCATGGCCCAGAAATATGATAATCAACAAATATTTCTAGGCCAAATCCATTGTCACAGTGTCAGCAGGCTCATGTGAAATACTGATGCAATTAAACACTGATTTGCCACTCCATCTCCCAGCAAGACAGATATAAAATACAGTTTGGTTTACATAGATATTTTTAAATTATCCCCTTAAAAAACCTTATGAAAGATAATTGGTTATACTGAAGAACTGAAACAGGAAAAATGCTTAATACTTTTACGGTGTTTTGCATTTTACTGCAGTACAAACATTAACTAATTAAGCCTCACAATACCCAAGTGAGGAATGGAAGGAAGCATTATTATGGTTATATGTTATAATTATACTGTCTCATTTAGAATTTCCTGGGTTTTGACTTTTAAAGTAATTATTGTAATTATCACAAAACTAATAAAAAGTCAGAAACAATAGGGTTTTTTTCCAGCATGAATATGCTCTAAACTAAGCAAATAAATAGTTTACAAATACCTAAAAGCATACTTTTTTCCATGTGTCTGAGCTTTTGCTTTCCCTTTGTCCATCTGAGTCCACAGAATTTGATTTTGTTTCCACCAAAGGGGAAGAAACTCTTTTCAATGACCACAGTGGGTACTTGAATTTAACAACAAATATATAAAGAATGTGTGAAGTGGGATTATCTCTGGGATTTTTACCATTTGCTAAGAAAGTATTATGAGATCTTGATATAAAAAATGCTTATACATCCCAAACAGCATTATAAAATCTATATGAGAGTTTGCAATTGGGATAAATTTTTAATTATTATTGTTATTATGCAAAATTGCTTTTCTCTCAAATACCTCTTACAAAGGTCTGGGTTCCTCTTCCCAGTTCTAGACATTGAAGAGCTCACTGGCACCCTTTAGATACAGGTAGGTGGGTTCTTTCCAAGAATGATTTCTGCCATGTCTCTCATACATCTCTCCTGTAATAAGATGATTTCCCACTGAAAATGCCTTTGCTCTCTCCAATAGTAGCCAAGTCCCATGCATTTCTCCTATAATACTGGAATTTTCAAGGCCTATAGGGACACAATCCACTTTATTAGCTATATAAAATTGTCATACACCATTTGAATGTTCAATTGGCTCCATCACAAATGGCTAGCCACTGCAAATTCTTAAAAGTCAATCCCAGCTTGATTATCCTCTGGGAGAATCTTCCTTATAAGGCCATAATGAACCAAATGATAATTTGGAAAAGGATCTCAAGTAATTTCTGCTTAGTTGGAAAGATAGTTTCTTTCTTCTTTTTTAATTATGTGGGAGAGACCTAATAATAATAATGTTTGTAGAGTGGATTGAGCAGAAGAGAAAAAAGAGAAGTCTAATGAACCCAAAATATACACAATGCTCTTTTGATGGCAAGTGCTGGAAAAATTAAAATAAAAACAAATAAAGATCTGATAATATATCAAGCAGGTCAGGTCGAGATTAATAGAAGACACAAGAGAAGGAGGGACAAACTTGAGAAAGGGGCCCAAAAGGACCTCACGAAGTCCATTAAGGTCAAGTGCAAGGTGTTGTACAAGGATTGAGGCAATCCTAGACATGAACACAGACTGGAACTCAGAGAGCAGCCCTGTGGAGAAGAACTCAAGAGTTGTGTGTGAAAAGCTGGACATGAGCCCACAGCCCAGAAAGTCAATTGTGCCCTGGGCTGCATCCAGAGCCCCGTGGGCAGCAGGGCAGGGGGGGATTCTGTCCCTCTGCTCTGCTCTGGTGAGACCCACCTGCAGTGCTGCACCCAGCCCTGGGGTTCCCAGCACAGGAAGGATGTGGAGCTGTTAACAGCAAGTCCAGAGGAAGCCACAAAGGTGCTCAGAATGCTGGAGCAACGCTCCTGTGGTGACAGGCAGAGAGAATTGGGGTTGTTCAGCCTGGAGAAGACAAGGAGCTGGGGAGACCTTGTAGCAGCAGCCTTTCAGCACCTCAAAGGAGGCTTATGGAAGGAGGGTTATGAAAAGGAGGGAGAAGGACTTTTTATATGGCCAGGTTGCAACAGGATCTGGGCAATGGTTTTAAAGTGAAAAAGGACAGATTTAGATTAGATGTTAGGAAGAAATTCTTTACCATGAGGGTGGTGAGGCTCTGGCACAGGTTGCCCAGGGAGGCTGTGGATGTCTCATCCCTGGAAGTGTTCAAGGCCAGGCTGGATGAGGCTCTGAGCAAGCTCATCTAGTGAATGGCATCCCTGCCCATGGCAGGCAGGTTGGAACTGGAAGATCTTTAAGGTTCCTTCCAACCCAACCAATGCTATGATTCTATTATTCTAATACATTCATATTATATTAAATAGATTAGTGTTCTCACCTTGCAATCTAGAAACCAACCATAGCTCTACTCAGCATGATGGCTTCCACCTACCCAAACCATGGCTGGAGATGGTGCACAGTTCATTTGCAGAGAAGGAAACTGCCATCAAATACCATCACCAGGGGTTTTCTGTAATGTAACTCCTTTCCTTTGTCACGTTGTCAATACAATCATTGTGCTAGTTATAGATAGTATTTTGACTGCACTTTCCTCATGACACTAGAAAGACCATCTGGCTAAACAGATGTGGTAATCTGATTTGTTTGGCCAATGAACTGAAAAACCCACAATGGCTTGAATGGGAGTTCCCAGGAGTGCCCCATCCAGCATCTTCTCTGTGCTTCCAGATATTATGTTTATCACTTCAGAAACAGCTTGGTAATGGCTTATTTGCTTGTGGGAGTTACCAAGAAAGCAGGAATTTCCATACAAGAGACAAAAAGTGACCACATTTTCATCACAAAAAAAATAGCCATACAGCCATCTGTTATTCTTTTGCAGTGTTTCATACGTTATAAAACAAGAAACCAGAAAAAGGCAAGGCAAACCTTGGTCCCTCAGAAGGTGTCAAATCTCCCATGGATTTGAACAGCACCATTGGCTATTTCATCTGTTTATTTACAACCTTATCTAAAGGCTGCAACTGCAGGTCTTCTCACAACCACATGTTTTATTACAGATGTACAACCATAAATATGGAATGGCTTGTCTAGATAATGTCCTCCTGACAACATAACCTTCATCATCTGTCTTAATTTTTAAACCCCTCTAGGTTCATAAAAATAAATGTAATTTTAAATCTTCCAAAGTCTACAGCAAGTTTACACTTACCCAACCTCAATTTCTTATCCTTTAAATTTACCTTCACATCTCAAGCCTGTATTGTTTGATACCACCATACATATAACTTGCATTACTGCCAAGTAAGTAAAAAAAAATTTAAAATTACAAAGAATGACCCCGACCCAATCTCTGGTTTTATAAATTAGAAATGTATATGCTATAAGATTAAAAGGAAGGGATTTCAAAAATCTTTCTGGACACATTTCATTTTAGTCCAGGTAATAGAGTCTGGATGGTTTATTTTCTCAAGTGTTTCTCAGCACCATTACAATGAATCACAAACACTTAATTACGCCCATTCATTTTGCTTTGCTATGCAGCATCTTGCCAGAGCTTTTAGACTTATATTTTAGAGAAGTTTCCAGATATAAGGTTCTTCTTTGATAAAGGATTGGGCTGGCTTCTGATATTGGACTGCCCTTGTCTTGAACAAAGGAGAGAGACAAATGAAAATAAAATGACCAAGCCCCAATCAAAGGCTGAATGAGCGTGACTAACAGCAAGCTTCTCATTATGCTGCAGTCACAAAGCCGAGTTTGCAGAAATTCAAAAGCTGGAGAAGAAAAGGACAGAGGTGCCCACATCCCATCAGGCTTCACCACTCATCTAGCTCGTGCCCTAGGGAAGAAAGGTATGAGCTGGCTGGGAAGAAAAGAAAAGCGCGTTACAGTAAAGAAGAAGGTGGGGATGGATCTAAACATTCCACATGCCTGACAGCCAGGATTGTACAGGAATTTGAAGATGCCAAGGCTGCATCTTCTGGTGCACTCCAGGAAGAAGGAGGAAACTTTGTTCCTTTAGGAGGAAAACATTTATTTTTTCATTATATTGCATTTTGTCAATTTAGGATAGCAAGATAGCAAGAATTGAGGCTATCATGTAATAAATGAGTCCTGGCAACTTAAAAAAGCACATTTTTAATCCAACAAGGACTATATTAATGGAACTATCCTCACTTTGGGCAAACTCTTACCCTCCACCATAATGCTTCCACTCTGCTGCAGATGTGACTGCACTGCTACCACTCCCTTTGCTTACACAGGAAGCATCTACACGGTAACTAGGGACTGCAATTCTTGTAAAGAGTTTTCCCTTTGTTTTTCTTTTGGCTCCAAGACATCCTGTCTGCATAGCAACACGACTTCAGCTGTCCCTTGACCCAGCTATTGCACCAATGTGCTGGCAATAAAACCTGTGAGGCTTCTTCAGCCAGGGAGCTACGTGAACTCGCTCACGCCACCCGCACAGGATGCCCCGGGGTTTTTACAGCGCGTCCACACTGTAAAAGGGAAAGAGAAGTGGTACAGGGCATTCTGGCCCACTGGTGTACTTTGCAGTGACATGGGCCACCCCACAGAAAGCAGTGGTCCTTTTAGGACTGTGTACTGGCTTTCACAGCATTATATGTAGAACAGTATTTCTATGAATCTGGAAGTGCAAATATAGCCCAAAGTACTCTGGCAACACGCGAGATGCACACGCACGAGCCCAGAATAGAGGAGAGCAAAGAAAATGATTGAGATGAACAGTCACGTGGAAATAAAAACACTGGCTACATGTATAGAAAATGGAAACAAATAACTGAAAACTGCCTGAAGGCAAGTACTGCTGGTGATAATCCAGGGATAATGTTTTCCTAGGGATTAACTGTTCTGGAGCACTTTTCCCATGTGTAAAGCACAGCATACTTTTTATTCAGATAGGTTGATTTGGCAGTCTCTTTATTTCTAGCAAAAACTATTTATTGTGCCTATGCAGGAAAAAAATTCCAGCCTTGGACAGCCAGAATACAGGGTTTTTTTCTCTCCCACTGACAATTGCCTTCTGGATAGAGCTCAAGAGCTAATTTCCCACAGATAGTCCACTTCTATAGAATTATTAGAAGCTTGTGTGCCAAACTAATAATTTTGAATCTTTTATTTTTAATAAATTTGGCTACAAGTTAATGTAATTTTTATACTGGATGTGTTCAATTCATTCTTTGGAAACAGATTTAGTTTCTTTGGCAAAATGTTATTATTCTTACAGAGAAGTAACAAAGAGGTACATCACTTTAAAAGAAACTGCTGTGCACAAAGACCAGCATTTACCTTTTGTTAGCAGTATTTTTTATTCAGTTTTATTGCTGTGGACCTGCTGGTGATTTTCTGTATGAGAAACTAAATTTTCTGAGAATGAAAATATGGTTTCCTTTCTGGTTGTTTCCGAGCATGTGCTCTTTCTCATGATTTTTCATGTTTCAAAGATACCCCAGGGTGGCAGATACAGGAAGCAGAAATATCCTTATTCCTACAATTCTTGGCTGTACATTAGAATAAGCCCAGAATTTATGTCTCTGTGAAAATAACCTCAGGTCCATTAAACACCATTTTCTTGCTATACAGAAAAGCTCCCGGGGAAAAGAATCTTAAAAATAAATGAGTGGAGAGACCAACACACCATAGAGGCTAATTTGTGGCACTGAGCAAGCAATTATAACACAAGGTCACTAATTTTTTGGGTTTCCCTTGTCATACACTTGCCACAATTGTGGCAAGAACTAATCAACGGACAAATAATTGCTTCTTCAAGCCAGGACTCATATAGCACTTTTACAATTAAATATGATTATTTCTATTATAAACTACAATTTTCAGCATTGTGTTCTAGACTTAAACCACAGTTTTCTTGCTGAGCTTTTAAGAACCACAATATAGAACTCAGAAAGTGTACCTTTCTCAGTCCAGGTGTTATTGAAGTATTACTTTGTTTTAAAAAAAAAGCACAATCAAGCAAACAAATGTCATGTATGAAAATTATATTTTAAAATAAATATCTAAAATATTTAAATATGAAATTTTGGGAATTTTTAATTCTAAGAGCAATAAACATAGTGTTAAGACATCCCTTGTTCTGTAAAAATGTGCAACAGAAGAGATGAGATGAAAAACAATTATGCATGAGTTAAAAACTAATGATGCTCAGCTGTATCCTTCTGTGGCTCTAGGTATACTATGACTGTATTCCTCCAAGAAAACTGTGGGATTTGGTCATCACTAAGCAACTGTGAGCTCAGCAGTGATTGCCACCTAAATCACTTGTCCTAATCAGGAAGTTTAATGTGTGTCTATAATGTTTGTACTGAGTGTACCAACGCACATGCAATATATGACTCAGTGTGCTGAAGATGCTTTGTACAGAAATGTAGAAATTGGGCCCTGAGGAAAGGAGATGTGTTTCCCTCCTGAATAAAATTAGTATTGTTAATTGAGCACAGGGGACAGCACCTGACCTGCCAAGGTGTTGGGTGAGAGGGTAAGTGGGAAGCAGAAGGTAGATGGGCAGCAGAGACTTCACAACTCCCTCCTTTCCTGTCAGGGTTAAGGATAGGTGTGTGTGGATAGGAAGGCTCAGAAGGAAGCTCAGGATATCTGCATTTCAGCAGCACCACATCCAAAGAGCATCACCTTCCAGAGACCAGCATTCAGCAGCTGGATGAAAAGCAGCTGCATGGAGTTTATTCTGGTGAAAACAGATCCATGCTAGGAGGAAGTACATCCCCTAAATTCATCTGCATGCCTCTGATGTCCTGTGAGACTTTCACAACACAATTTCTTGTTTTAGCTGATCCATTCTTAAACAACTCCATCATTTCAGTTAGATGTTTTAAGCTATGATCATCTCAGCAACACATAAAATTAGGGCACAATAATTGCTACATTAATAAACACCAACACAATTAAAGTTTTTCAGAACCAAAAAGATATTTAGAAGAGGGACACAGGTATAGCCAACATGGATATTAGCAGTACAAGCTGGAGCCTGTGAACACAAAAGCAAATTCAAGGGCTGTTTCCTTTGATCAATCCCTGTGTATCTGGTGTTGGCACCAGGGACAGGAACCACATTGCCAAAATTTATGTATCTTGGAATAGGGCTTCATGCATCTCCTATCCTGATGGTTTGACAGGGAGGAGCAAACTTGAGGATATCTGTCATAGAAAGCTGTAGAGTCATAATTATCCATAGAGGTGTGTAATGTCCTAATAAGGGATAACAGCAATCCTAGGGTGTAGCCTACCAAATGAAAGGGGAACTCCAGAGGCATCTAGAAAAAACTTCATAATTGAAATAACTTCATTTATTTCTTGTGAAAGCTGCTGACAAGGCCCACATACAATTTCATTTCAATTAACGACATAGGAATTTTTAATTCCTTTTTTTGTTAACATGGAAATAATCCCCAATAGATATTCACTATGAGGTGAACTGCAGTATTTATTTACACATTTGTTTATACTGCTCTTTCTCTGGCCTACTGAGGGATTTTATTTAAAGCTGCTTGTTCAGTTTTGGGCTATTCACATAATCAGGGAGCCAACCTTCACATCTTCTTGACCTGGTGGATTTCAGATCACATTTTTCTGAGAATGTTTCATATGTATTTTAGTAAAATGGCAAAATCTCTTTCTGTCTAATTTTCCTTCTGTTGATTACTTTATCTTCCAAACCATATGTTTTTCTCATTTTGCTTTGTTTGTGATTGAATATAAAATTAAGATAGTTAGCTAATTCTCATGCCAGGTAGCAGAAAGTCATCTCAATTTGGCAATCATTAGGTTTGTCAGTGCAAATAGTCTATTCCTATGAGCCTTAATTAAACATGAAAAGATGGAAATTTACTCTCATTGAAGAAAAAGGAAGCTGATATCCCAAGGTACTGGAAGCGTTCAGACTACGAGCAGTAGAAATCTGACTGGAATGGCAACATGATAATAAAATCTGTGTTTGACTTGATAACTAACCAAGCTCCCAAATGCTTTCCCATTCCAGAGTACGCTGGAAAGCACTTGTTTCATTAGCTGCATGGCTGTGCTCCCCAGGGCAGCAGGCGCTGCAGGGCTAGCAGTGATTTCCCATCTCAGCGCACCCCAACAGGAGGGGCAGGCTGACACGGGCTGTGCCTGCCTGCGAGCACCCTGCTTCACTCCAACGAGTCCCCTTTCATTTCTGAGATTTGCACACCCAGCTGCAGTGACTCACTCCATCAAGTACATGTTAGTATGGTAAATTAACTTTCTGCAGGACTGATGAGTTTCCTGGGAGGAGAGAGGGAGGAGAAGGTGAGGCAGGGAGTCGGAGACAGTGCAGCGCGGTGGAGGGCTGTGGTTCAGAGCACCAAGTTCCTGTCCATACCTTTTGAAATAAGAATGTTGATTTCAGCTCCAGGCCTTGTGCACAAGTGAGATATTGAATGCACACTTTGATACTAGAGGAAAGCACTTTGATGTTTAAAAGTAAAAAAAAAAAAATTAAATCACATTAATTCACTCCAGTGCTGAAATGAAGTGCCCTGCTTTAATGCTTCCTTCAGGAACCCTGTAAAACTAAACAGCTTTTTTATACATATCTTAAACAAACAGCAATGTTTATAGTTCAATAAATGTGACAAGAAGATGTCCCTGAAAGACCATAGTTCACTTTGGCTCAAGTAACAAAAACACATGCTTACTTACTGGCCTTCAGAATAAGGCTGGTATCATCCAAAAAGGATGATTTGCATTTCAAAATCCAGGTCACTGAAGGCCTAAAATACAGTTTTCCACTGAGACATGGTCACACTTTAACTACAAGGCCCAGAAACCAGTGTAGATCTCAACTAGAGATGTGATTAACATCTGGCCAGAAGTGCCATATTGTTATGTGCATGTGTAACTCCAGGGAGGCATTGCTAAGTCATCCTGTAGGAAAAAAGAACAAACCCTCACTCCAAAGAAATTAAGTAAAGGACATTTATATTATGACCTATGAAATAATTGCAACCCTGACTTTGCTAAAGACATCTAGAAACTTCCAGTATTTCAATTGTTCATACATAATATAGAGACTTTGTGTGCTTCATTCATGACAATTTTATTTGATTGCAAGAGATCTCTGGAAGAAGTACAGTCACTATTACCTCTCTCTCTTTCTCTCCTGCACATCCTCAAGGATTTTCACTGGTTTTGTGAACACTCTTCCTTGTGATGAGAAGGAAAGCATTGAGGTGGGATGCAGGGAGGTAGGAAGCAGAAGTTTCAGGATGACAAAAGTCAGAAACACTCGACTTTTGCAACAGATTGTGTAGAGGCTGTGAACCACTGATCAGTCTTGATAGCTGCTGTGAGGACTGTGTAACAATGGTAAAATAAGCATTGCTACAGCAGCTAGTAGATCTAAACACCATTGCAGCTATGGGATGTGATGCTGACAGTTCCCTGGTTTTTTTCTTTGAGCTCTTTCATTCTTAGGGTTAGCAATGGCTCTCTCCATCCAAGCTGCAGCACTCCTTTATTACCCTCCAGATAACCTTATTAATGAATTCAGTATTTTACTTCAGAAATAATCACAGTATCCTAAATTCATTGTTTTGATTTCTCAGAGGAATAAAACATAGATCAAAGGTGAGCTGCAAAGGAAGAAGGTCTCTTATAAAAATGCATGACAGTTTTGGGAACTGGTGAACTTCCTTCAAAATAAAAGATGAAGTGAAAGTAATTTGCATGTTATTGTTGGAAAATTTACCCAGCCTGCATTCTTTTATCAGGCTATGCTGGAAACTGGGGCATGCATGTAAATGGTGATATTTTTAAGCATTCCAGGCTGGATCATCTTGTCCTGTCTAGATGTACTCTCTTCAATGCATTGGGAGTCAGTTTTAAATGCCTCCAAGAACCACATATAGCCACAAAATTACAGATATAGTCAATATTTGTTAATAATCAGAGGTTTGGACTAAATATTTGCATTCCCACACATCTGCTGACTCTGTAAGCTCTGAAGATGCCTTTGGACAGTTGGACTGCTTTCTGGATACATGTGACCATGATTCCTGCCTCTTCCAGACAGAGTGCCAGCATATGTTACTGATATGTTCAAGCATTAGGAAGTTTCACTCTACTAGCCTGGATACTCCACAAGCTACTGTTCAGAACAATTAAGATTTCGCTGTTTAGATTTCATCTATCAAAACTGTCTGACTTCCTCATTTCCCAGATTTAGAGTCTCCAGAGGAGATTGTCTAGAGGATATGAGCCATTATATGCTCTGCAACAGAATTTAAAAAAAAAGTATTTTAGCCTTTAAAATTAGCCACTAGCCATAATACTGCAAGGAGAAAAGTACTTGTCCTTCTTTGCCTTTGAAACTTTTTTACCAGCTTTAGGACCCTTAATTTCACCCCTTTCCTCCCAGATTTAGGTTTTAAACCATTGCTGCCTTTAGATCACAGCTCCCAGTGAGCCATTCTTCACATGTGGTGAGAGGAGCTCTCCAGATTCCAGATCCAGCTTGGAGGACTGGACACTAATGGTTAATGGAGCTTGCAGCAGCCTTCACAGCACTCGGGTCTCACAAAGATAAACAATTTCGGGAGCTCAGTACAGTCCTAAGCGCTTAAGTAAGGATCAGGAATGAAAATTCCCATTAGCTTCACTGAGATTAGTGTTTCAATCTAAACTGACTCCATTCCACGTTGTTAAAGGCTCTTAGTATCCAGTGTTGTGATTTACAGCCACATTTTCAGAACTGTTTGCTAGCCAGCATGCTGGTCCTCTTCTGGAAATTACTGTTTTCAATTTGCTTTGCAGCTTAAATGAGAATCCGTGGGTTTTTACTGTGTGGTTTTTTTTCAGTATGGTTGCTGATCTTTAAAGCTCTGTTTACTAAAGACAGATTTTAAAATCTGTTCCACAAAATTATACTAAGCCCAGACATTAGTTTTCCTGGGATAAGCAGAGAGACAGAAATGCAGCAGAAAGGCACATTACCAGTATCCTCCCCTTCCCTGAATTGCTGAAAGTCAGCTTCAAAGTTAACACTGCCTTCGGGGTTTGTTTGATTTTGGTTTTATAAGTAAGGAGCATTCTGGCCTTTGTTTTAAAATTCATGGAGCACAATCTCAGCTTCTCTTTGAAATACATAATAAGCCTTTTATGTGCTTTAGGAGTAGACCTGCATTTTGGCACAGGACCTGCCTATTCATGTCCATAAGGAGAAGAAAAATAATAATGGCAAAAAGAGTTTTGCATGGAAAACATCCAGGCAGCAAGACCATACCTTTTTTTTTTAGCCAAGTCCTGTTTGAAAAGCAGTTCCAATCACTTTTGGTTTTAAAGTTATCAGAACCCAGTTTTAATACAGCTTTGGAGCACCAAGAAGATTGCTCTTCCTGAAAAGCACTCCCCAGTGATAGTGCTGGGCCACAAGCCCAGTTGCTTTTCAGCACACTGCCATTTAGATTCTGCTATATTAATTTTCTTTTCAGAGCAACTTCACTGAACCTCTGGTGAAAAAGAGATTTTTTTTCCTAATGATTTATAGTAATTGTCTCAGATGTGCAGATTTGTATTAAGTGCTTAAGGAAAGCATTAAGAATCTCTTCCTCATCAACTGTTTTACTACTCCCCACATGCAAAGCTTCTACTGAGGCAAATGACGTTACTGTCATTACTTTCCAGACTTTACCTGCCCATCTAGATATGCACTGCTCCTTATAGAGCCATACTGTCATGTCCCCAAACCAGTGCTATTTGTTGCTCTATTTGTTTGCATCAAAAATTTCTAAAATAACAGCATTAGTTTTATTATTCCATATCAGTTTGAAAAATTCAATAAAGCAGCAGTAATATTAATAAGTTTAAAGAGTTTTCTAAATTAATCTTTGTAAATAAATACATATAATGTTTTCTGTGTTGCAGTTAAATTTAGGTGATCCATGCAAGCAAATATCCTGTCATACTGTCCAGGAATACTGCTGGCACACCAGATGTAATCTTCTGGAAGGTAGCAACCAGGCTAAAATCATTGTGTGGGTAGATAAATCAATATGCTTTTATAATCTACATTATTTCAAGACATGCTGAAGTTCTACAGCAACACAGGATTGGTATAATATGCTAAATATATCAATTATATTTGGCGTAATGTACTTAACATTGGTATAAAATACCTTAAAAGTATTCCTGTTACAGGGAGAGCTCAAGTGGCCAAAGCACACTCATAAAACCAGCACAGCTCTACCAGTTAAGAGATGATCCCAGGAAACATCCATTTCTGCCAGTACAATTGCATCTATGTTTGGGACATCTGTAAACACAGCTGTGCCATTCTGGAATCCTACTTTTTTACAGCCCCTGAAAGGCTGAAATCCAGCTCTAACCTGATGTTTTGAGGAGCTCTGTGCCATCTTTAGAAAGATGCTAGTCTGTTTTGAAAGAGGCTGCAAATACACCCACTTAAATTGCAATAGATTTTTGAGATTCTTTTGTTCTACGCATATTAAAATGAAGGACTAAAAATCAATTCCCTTCGAGGCCAGAAATATGAGATAGAAGCCAAAAATATGACAAACTATTAGATTCCAGTTAATGAAATAGCATTTTTTCTTTTTTTACACCCTTCATTTAAAAGTTACCTATAAAACTCCAAAACATATCTAAATAATATAGGGGCAATAAATTCACAAAGTTTCTTTCTTTATTAATGTTAGCATGATATTATGATCATTCCTAGCTCTACTCTTCCAGCTAAAGGACCATTGGTGCTTGTTTCTATTAGAGCAGAGATAAGCTTCTCATGTTCAGTGACCCAGTTCCAAGAAGTATCACAATATAGAAGCCTATTTTCCACTTAATAAACATGCATAATTCCTGTGGATATTAGCAGTGATTATGCACATTTACACACTCTAGGGCATCTAAACCCAGTGAATTCAAAAGATCTGAAGGAAAATGTATTTGGCCCTTTAGACTGCAAGAAACCCTAAAGAATGATAGGAACACTCAAGAGTTTTTTATTGGTATCTTTTATTTTAATGACAGTTTTGTATATTAATTTCTTAGCTCTCTGCCTGCAATGATAATGAACTTTTATGCAAGATAAAAGAATTAAGGACTTTTTAGGAGAGAAAAAGGAAAATTAAGGCAGCTAGTAAGGATTAAGCTTAACAGTTAGGATATTCTCTTTGAAGAAGGAAATTTTAGGTTTCAGCTTGTCTGATGCTATTTCCTACAGAAAAAGAGCTTAATTGGGATATTGCCAGCAGCCCAGAAGGTCACATCTCATCACAGGTAGATAAATGAGAGGGCAAGCAGTGCAGACTCAAACAGAGCCATGATAATTCACAGAATGGGTAAAGCTGGAAGACACCACAGCCAGAGCAGATCATCTGCTCCACCCTGTCTGCTCAAGCAGGGTTATCCCAGAGCACATGGCACAGAACTGCCTGCAGAGGGTTCTGCAATACCTCGAGTGAGGGAGACTCCCCAGCCTCTCTGTTGTTCCAGTGTGTGGTCACTGCACAGTAAGGAATTTCTTCCTCATATTTGGGAGAAACTTCCTGCACATCACTTTCTGCTCTTGACCTACTGCTGGGTACCACGGAGCAGAGCCTGGTCCCTCCTCTTGACACCTTCCCCTCAGATACTGGTAAACATTGATGAGATCCCCTCTCAGTTACTTCTTCTTGAACAGTCCCATCTCCCTCAGCTTTCTTTCATAGCAGAGATCCTCCAGTCCCTTCATCCCTTACCACCCTCTGCTGGACCCACTTCAGGAGCTCTCTTGCCCTGCGAAGCCCAGAAATGGTCACAGCCCTCCAGATACATCTCACCAGGGTTGAGTGGAGGGGCAGGGTGACCTCCCTTGACCTGCTGACAATGCTCTTCCTCTAACTGATTCAGTTTTCTACAGTTTAAGGAGTACACAAACCACTGTGATAAAGGTAAGGCAATTACATTATTTTTGTCCACTGTGATAAAGGTAAGGCAATTACATTATTTTTGTCACTTAAGAGAGAAAGCACATAGATTCCAGTCAGTTGATTTTGCTTTTTCTACTGTTCTAGATAGTTCTCTGCAGTAGGAAGATGTAACTCCCTGGAGAAACTTAGAATTTAGCACCAGCTCCTGTCCTAATCAATGCCTTGTGGTTTTGCATGTTACTTTACAAAACATTGGCTTGAGTTTTAGCTTCCTCAGAATGCTATCCACGGATTTGTCCCCCTCCTATGCTCTGTGCAGACTTTCAGGACAGCTATCTCAGTGTTTCAGTATTGAGGACTCTTTGTGGCTCTGGGCTTGCAGTACATGACCAGCTCTCCAATAAACTATTTAAAAAACTGCAGAACATTCACTTCATTCAGCACCATGGAGGGAAACATGAGCCCTAACAGTTTGCCATGGATTTTGTATCCCAAGAAGAATCTATCTACCAGTATTTTCAATGAACCTGCTATGTTGTAGAAAATGTTAAATAGGCAACAATATGAAGTATCTGTCTGCCTATTAACTGCTTATTTAAAAGAGGTACTTTTGGCTGAAAATTTTTATAGACACTTGCATTAAAAGTGCTGCAAATAATTTTTCTCTAGAGTCCATTGCTGAAACTGCTATTTTTTTTTAAGCACTGGATGATTTGTATTCATAATGGAAACTTCAATAGCAAATGTTCCTGAGCCAAACTAGAGTAATTCCCCCTTTGGTCAATACAGTATTTATCTACATCAGCAAACAGCCCAGTACAATTGATGCAAATACGTGGAGTTGGAAGGGTTTGTGTTGAGGACTGACATCCATATCACACCTGTTCTGGAGGTTCCCTTTCAGACCAACTCAAGCTTATTGGCAGGAATTAGATACAGTAACACATCAGGTATGATCCCAGGACACATCTAGTTATGCTTCATAAAAAAACCCCAAAAGAGTTTCCATGCCCTAAGACTGTGCACCCCACTCTGCAATTCTGATGGAAGAGAAGTGCATATAACCAGGAAATTCACTTCAAAGTATTGCTAATAGAAAATGTTTTGTCTGTTTAAGCTGAAGGTATTTTTCTAGTGTTTATGAGTAAAAAAAAGGAGCTTCCTTTGCACCTAAGTTAGATGACCAACACCTTTTTATCAACACATGGAAATGCTCCCCACAGCTCTCACAAACAAAGAAACAATGTCATGTTAGGTCAATGTGAATTGGACATGGAGGAAAGTCTTGTATTTCTTTTCAAAATATATTGATCTATGGAAATCTTCCTCAATAAAATCCAGTTCAGACAAACTGATAAAATGTCATCCCTCCTAACTAGAAGTTTATGCAGAGGAATTACAAATCAATACATGCTTCATGCATTTTCACCCTGAATATATTTCAAGTGAAGTGAGATGCTATAAATGTAATCATACAGATTTGGGTCTCCTGCTGGTGGCTCCTCCTGGAAAGATCAAATTTCACATCTGGGGGTTTCTCTGCAGCCAGAAGCTGGGGTAGACAGAATGTCCTCCACAGAAGAAGTTGCCACCATGGCCAACACTCAGACTATGAGCTCCTCAGCGAGATTATTTTACAAGCATTTCTGTGACACAGAGAGAAGTAAAGCTCTGGATTTACCACAGCTAATCATATTTCTCCTTGCAAGATTAGTATTTTGCCTCATATAGACATTCAATATAGGATGACAACAAACTGGACTAAATATATGGCAGTGCCATTAGATAGCAAAAATTAAACCCCACAACTACCCAAGCAAGGCAGAGAATCACATTTCATGTCCATGTCTAAAGATACATGAGGCCATAAAAGTAAAAGCTGGATATTGCAGCTTAGTAAGATTACAAAGCTGTCTTCAAATTTCAGGAGCAAAATACTCCTTGTGCTCTTTGTGTTATTTTTTGCACTACCATCTCTGCAAACATGATATTGAATTTACTCTCTGATGTGTCTTCACGAGTAAAGTATCTTGTGAAATATCTATGAACGCTTCAAACACCAGTTTGAAGGAAAGAAGTCCTGGAAGTTCTTAGTTATTTCCAGATGTTTTTCTTCACAGCATACAAAATCATAAAAAAACCCCAAACCACCACCCCACCAAAAAACCAACCAACCAACCAACCAACCAACCAACCAACCAACCAACCAAAAAAAAAACCAACCACATATCCACAACAACAACAAAGCCAAAAAAAGCCCCAAACAAACAACCAACAACAAAAATTCCAAAAACAAACCAACAGAACAAAACAAATCCCCAGAAACACCTTTAGTGTGATTTTACAAAAAGAAAAAATTATTTCTGAATAGTTGACATACTTTAATAAGAATTTTTTAAAGAAGGTTTACTTTTCCCAGAAACATGTATGAGAAATGACTAAATGTCTGCTCTTGTTGGATGTGCAGTGAGTACTGTCTAAAATGGAACTTATAAATTATCAGTCAATAACAAGCAGAACACCTGAGGCTGTGCAGATTCTTTCATCTGAAAATATAATTCATTACAAACTCATTTGTTTCTCAAGAACAGGATTGTGAAGCAACACCTTCTTCATCCATGAATATTAAAATATGAAGAAAGAAGCTTATTTGTGTAAGCTGAATTAGAAGTTTATGCTAGAACTGTCCATTAGACAGAAAAAGGGTCTAGGTAATACTCTGCAGAGTGACCTGGTTCAATGCTGAAGAAATTTAGGAAGGAACTGCAGCGTGCATTTGAGGAAAACAACAGTCCCACTTGTCTGCAAAAATTGCCAGTGTGCTCAATAGCAACTACTTACATGTGAAAGACTGCTTTATTTTTATTCAGCCTCACATTGTATTTATGATCCTACAGCTCATCATTGCCATTCAATATTTGTCCTAATTAACATTACTTTGAAGTGTCTGACCTTTAGGTCGACACCCAATTCTGAATTAAAATATAATTATCTTTGTAACATGAATACACTTTTTATGCTTCCCCCATGTTCTTCTTGTTTCAGAATAAATACATAATAAATGTAAGGGAAAGACTGCATTGAACATGACAAAGTAATAAAAAATAAGAAGAAAATAAACAGATCAGCCTGCTTTCCCTTCCCAATAAAATGAGAAAAAAGTGACAGCAGGGAAAAAATAAAGGCAATATCTAAAATTTATGGAAGAACTCCATTGTGCACAGTGCAAAATTTATCTGCAGGTCATACTGTCATGAAACTTCACCACTTTTATATAAATATATTCAGCAATCACATTGTTTATATTGAACAGGACCATGACCATCCTCTAAAGGTGAATGATGTCACTTTTAAAATTTAAATTCATGTCATGAATTTCAGAGCACAGAGAATGTATAATATTTCTTGTGAATAACTCACAGCTTTTTTTCCTAAAAAAAGGTTCTTGTTTTTGGTTCTTGTCACTATAGTTACACAAATCACTGGTGTGAAGAGGGTAACACTTCCCACTCATTGTCTCATCTTTACCATTGCTTCTCCAAGCAAAGTTATTCCTCAGTCTAAATGACCAGCAGCTCTGGACCATATGTTTGCTTTACATTACTTCTTAACCTTTTCTACAGGCAAATAACTTACTCTTAAGTTAACAAATAACTCAGTAAATGACTTACTTTTACGTAGAGCTGCTGAAACTCCTCAAGGTTCAGTCTCCCACTTGGACAGTCCTTTAGAAATCCTTTGTACCACTGTTTTAGCTCGTGTTCATTGAACTCCGTGCTCTTCACCAGATCCTCCATCACCTCAGGGGCCAGCTTACTATTTTGTTTCCCCATTTTGCCTTAGGAAGAAATAAATGAATACAATTAGCCAAATGTGAACATTTTAAACTGGAAATAGCCGCACAGCTTGAACATTTGTTTTGTATTCACTGCTGCTTTCAGTCAAACTCAACTGCACTGATTTGCTAGTGAACATGAACCTAAGTTATGCTCAATTATTGGAGGCTGAAAATAGTGAAAAAGGCAACATTCTTCTTTCATTTAGGAATCTTAAGGCCTGGATATAGATTACTCTTATTTGCCTTAAAATTAGGCAATTTGCAGCTTTTCTTTACAGTAAGATTGAAAATTATTACTTATTTTTTTCTTTGAATTTAACAAAAAAACCTACAGATTCAGGGATGTCCACAGAATTCCTCTTTATTTTTGTCTTGAAAATATCTTCTGATATGACAGCTACATGAGCAGCTACTCCTCACATGTCCAAGGCTGGGGACAGACAGGATTGTCATATACAGCATTAGGTACTCCACTGGGAGGAAGCAATGCAAGAGTCCACAAACTTGGTCTCAGCAATGACAAAAGCAAACTGTAAAAATAAATTTAATTCATATGCATTTGTACATATACATGCATACATACACATATGTATAAATAGATGTACATTTACATATTTAATGCATTATTTATTAACATTACATGGTTTACATTTCATCACTGTTTACATTTCATTACCATTAACTCTGAAGATATTCACTGCATTTGTAATATACATTTTGCATATATTTAAAATATTAAACAGAAATACAAAATTTGCATGTGTGTATAGATATATACAGTAATTTCAGTACTACTCATGCTGGTCCTTTGAGATACTTTCAGGTTCTTTGACATTTGACCAAAGATGTGCTTTGAGAGAACTTTAGAGAAAACCTCATCTTTAACTTTTTCCCATTTTGTTACAGTTTTTTCATGACAGATATCTTCCAGTTACTTTTTAATCTGATGATGGACAACAGTTAACTTGTCCTTGCAGAGAACTGCAAAGCAATGAATAATTTCTTTCCAGAGCCCAGCCCAGCTTTGCATTTCCATTTTTATCTCCAGTTTAGCATCTGTGTCTAATGACTGCACCACACTGAACGCATTGATTTCTAGTCCATACCACCACCCATTCCCAATTTTAATCTATTGCTTTTGGCATCTTCCCCTATTTCAAAGCAGAAGTTTCTTTCTCCTCAGAAGGACAGACATTATTCTGTTCCAGCAAATCAATATATTTATATAATTTCCTTTATGGGAATGTTTCTTGAGCAGGTGCAAGGTTAATAATTCCTCCTGGCCTCTGTGCGTGGTGCACATCTCCCCTGGTGCCCCAGTGCCAGCAGCACCAGGTCTGCTCCTGAAAGACTCCAGGGCCCCTCTCCCTTCTGGCCATGCTCCTCCCTGGTCTAAACCTACTCCAGGCTCTAAACTTACTTTGAGGCTCTGCCAAGCTCCTGTTCACAGATTTTGATAAACTTAGCACATGAGAATTCAATCTTGCAGTTAATTGTCACAGTTAAAACTGAACATGCAGATGTCCAGAAATCAGCTATTTTGACTAAAATGATGGGTTTGCAGTTTCTGGTATTGAGAGCAACTGCCCCAGCCTTATCTCTGAAGTCCCCATCTTCTCAAGTATGACAATGACCCAGTTTGGCACATTCTGAATTTAAATCCCATGGAGACTAAAGTATACTAATGCAGTTATTTCTCCAGCTTCCACTCAGGTAGGTTTTACAAGGAATAATGACTTTTTAAAATCTGTTTTATTCTTTATGGGGCATGTTTACTTCCTCTTTTTCTTTTTTATTTACACTCTGTTACCTTTTGAACTCATAAGGTGCTTTGCTTAGGATCCAGAAAACCCCTAAAGATACTCAGCAGTTATAGTAACTATTCTAGGTAGATTCAAAAAGCCATTCAAAAATCAGTTCTTCACCTGGATTCATATCCCCATAAGTATTTAACTCAACAATATTTATGGATGAAAAAAGCATCCTCAGTGGGCAAAAATCAGGTGGTTTTGATGGACCACTTCTCTGTTATAGCAGCTTTTTGATCTTTTTGATCCATGTTAGCTTTACAGCCCTTGGACTGGCACTGCAGAGAGCTGGAACAGAACAGATGTGGTGAATCTCAGCACACCTGCCAGTTACCAATGCTGCTTTCGGTGATGGGAAGATAATCCTCTGTACAGCACCTACAGAGCATGGAGTGGGCCTGCAGGTGTGCAAGAACAGGAATAAAGACACACATACCCAAACAACACCTATCACCAGTCAGAGAAACAAGTCAGCAGCTTTTCCTCAGTGATCCAGGTCCCTAATTTTGGGCAGCTGTCTCAGGCTGCTCAGTAAGTGCCAAACACCTTTCAGCCATTTCTGATGTACCTCACCACAGAATATCCCCCAGGAAAGGAAACCACAGCTGACATTTTGATAAACACTCTCAGAACTCTCTCTATTTTTTCCACAGAACCAAACCAGTGTTTGACAAAGGTGTAATTTGTGATTTCTGGGTTCTGCACTCTTATTTGCTGCTCCAGCTCAGCATGGTGAATGATCTGCTGGGCTCTGTTTGGGACAGAGTAAGCAAACTGACCAAGCTGGTCACAATGCTTTCCTGGAATTGGAAGCACTCATACTTTCTTCATGTTTCAAAGCTCTTTTCTTAGAGAAATTGAATTACAATCTTCAAGAAAGCTCAAGAGTCTCATATAATTATCAAATATAAACTCAGACTTCTGGCTCTGGGAGATCCATCTTATTTGGGAATAAAACTCAAATGCGTAGATTATCTAGTTAATCATATCCTAACATCTTCTAAAGCTTCATTGAATCTCTTATTATTATTGAAAAAGTACAATCACCCATTAGCAATGAGTATGCTACTGCCAACACATTTAGTTTTCTAAAATGAAAACTATTTTTAATTAACTTAAAATCACAGTTTCCCAAACAAGCTTTATCCTTGTGAAAATCTACAAATATGCCTTAGGAAAAGACAGGAGAGAGCAGCTGCACAGTCACTTAGATTTCAAGAGTAGGAAAGATCACTCTGCAAGCATTTTTCTGTTTGGTAAATTTTATAATTTTCAACTATAAATTTGTTTCCAAGTGCCATATTTCCTACCATGCAATGTGACAATCCAGGCACTGCTATTCATAATTGGTTGTGTTTTCTGGCAGAAAATCACGAAAGGAAAAGAAAATAAAAGCTTAATGTGGGGGTGAGATTCCTGATAACCAAGGAAACAGGTATGTGGGTGCCACATAGCATGGACACAATGTCAGGTCTGTTCCCAGTGAGATTGCTCTGGCAGGAGAATGCTTATGAACACTAACAAGGGCACCACAATCGAAATTAGAGATCAAGAAAAACATAAAACTCTACTGTTGGGCTACAAGTAGCAAGAGCAATGAAGGTAGAGTTTTAAAACATATCACTTTTCTGAAACACTTGAAAAGGCTGTCAGCCATCCAGAGAAAATTGCTTTTCAGAAATACTTGGTGGGCTACTCCAGTATTTCATTAGGTAACACCTTAATTGCTGGTTTTACAGGCCCATAGAAAGATTTTAAAGATGGAATTTTATTAAACAGCCGATCCCCAACCGAAGGCAGTCCAGGCTGTGCCAGCAGCAGGTGGGGCAGCATGAGGATGGATCTGCTTGCTCTTTGCCTTGCTGGACCTCAGGAGGCTCACACCAGACAGCTCCTCCAGCTTTGAGGCCTGGCATTGTTTGTTTGATGTATTTCCTGCAATGCTATCATGTCCCACACATGCTAGTGTTGTTTCAAAAGCTCTCCACTCCATCATCATCTAGACCTCCTGGTCAATGGCAAGGCTTTTTCCCTAGAATACTTCACAGCAGGTCCTGCACACGTTAATCAGGTCTGCTTCTCCCATTTGGCTTGCCAGCAGTAAACTGTCCATGTGAGCAAAGTTTCACAAAACAAAATTTAAACTATACACCTAAGAAATAAAAAATTTAATTTGAATAGCAAAACACGACTTACAGAATCTTGTTTGCTTTTTAATGATCTCAAAAGACCCCCCCATCCCCAGCTGTTGCTTACACAGCTCCATTCCCAGTCTTCTTTCCCCTCCCAGCTCCATTCCCAGTCTTCTTTCCCCTCCTCTCATTCCTTTTTGGCCTCCCTGGCATGTGCTCAGTGTTCATCCAAGGGACCAAGAACAAACAAATTAACTCTGGCTGTTGCTGAGGAAGAGTAAACTGAGTGCTGCCTGAGATCTATTTGTGCTGAAAAAGGACCCAAATTCCACTGAGAAGACAGCACCAACAATGTCCAGCAGTGTCCCTAAAACCCAGCTCTGTGTTGTTTCACCTACTTTCCTTAGGCATAGTCACATAACCCATTCTCTTTCCAAGTTGCTTTAGGAAAAGGGTTGCCAGCAGTTTGAGGGAGGTGATTCCTGCCCTCTGGCCAGCACTGGTGAGACAGCTCTAACCATTCCCACTGTGCCCAGTGCTGGCTTCCCCACACTGGACAGACAGGGACTCTGGAGTCCAGCAAGGGCCACAAAGGTGATGAGCACTGGTTATGGAAAGGAGGTCTGAGAGGGCTGGGGCTGTTCAGCCTGCAGGGGAGAAGGCTCAGGGGGTCTTACCAGGGTGGGTCTAATTACCCAGTGAGGTGAACAAAGACAGCAGAGCCAGCCTCCTCTCAGAGGTACCCAGTGAGACAAGAGGCAATGGGCACAAATTCAAAGTCAGGAAATCCTCTCTTGATGTGAGAGAACATTTCTTTACTGAGCAGGTGATCCAACACTGAAACAGATTACCCAGAAAGGTTGTGGAGTCTCCATCCTTGAAGACATTTAAACCTAACTGGAGCAATCATCTATAGTTGACCATGCTTGAGCAGGGGCTTGGACTTGAGCATCTTTGGGAGCCCTCTCCAATCCCGGGGATTCTGTCATTCTGTGAAACACAGGGAATGTGTTTCACACATAAATGGGGCAGTCACACCACCTATTCTTGATATCCACAGTAGCTGCCTAAATTCACTGAATTCCTACATGGGTAACAGAGAGAAAAAGTGGTTTTCCAAGCAACCTTTGGAGAAGAGGTACTGGTGACTCAAGCCACCTTCCTTCCCCCATTGATTCCAGGAGTGCAGAAAGATTCACCTCATAACCCTGGGCAAAAGCACCAAAGTGATTTAGGCTACACCAACTTATTCCCATGTACTCTGGCTGCTTTGGCACATGCCCATGTTCACATGCTCACTTTCCCAGTAATTCTGCTAGTCAACCAATACCTCTGCAGCCTCGTGAGGTCTCTGCATTAAATGAATTCCCTTGTATAGTGCATGTTTTTCTTGCTCTTCCCTGGCTTTGGGAAATGGGAATGAGTCGTGTGGACTATGCCAGAGGCAAATGACAACACTCACTTTGCCAGCTCAGCTGTGCTGGCAGGCTCTCATTAGGCTGGAAGGAAAACTGTGGTTCATCCCCACCCCTGTGCCCACTCCCAGCCCACGAGCTCCCGCAGGAACGTGCTGACTCCTGGGCATGACATGTGAAATCCAGGAGTGGTGGGTGCCTTTGCAGTCTTTCACCCAATGCAAATCTATAAACAGCACATCAGTGTACAGACTCCAACATACACACTTATATATGGCAACAAAACCCCAAACAATCAATGCTGGGGAAAGCAAAGACCTATGTCTATAATCTACAGAAGCAGAATAATTTTCACATGATTTTTAAGCAGACTGTTTATCAAATTTCCAGCCCTGTGCTGATAACTCCTAACAGCTCCCAGCATTGCTCCTTTCTCTTCAGGCTGTGTCAGACACTGCCTTTTCTCTATAATGCCAGCATGCAGGATAGATAGAAAGGCTATCACGCCACACAGACACCTCATTCCTTCAAATACATTTATTATTTCACAGAAGAAGACATTTGGAGCTAAAGTCTGTCTTTCACAGACAAAAAAACCCCCAACAGCCTCATACCCAAAGTCCCATGGAAACAAGTATCCAAGGAACGATATGTTTGGAAAATAAGAGGAATTTTGCCATCCCCATGGAGAGAGACTCTTTACTAGGTGCTGTATGACATGACAAGGGACGTTGGTTTTCAGCTGAAAGAAGGTAGATTTACCCTGGACATAAGGAAGACATATTTTACAGAAAGTGATGTCTTACTGTCCCACAGTAACTTGTTCAAAGAAGTTGTGGATGTCCCATCCCTGAAAGTGTTCCAAGCCAGGTTGGGCAGGGCTATAGGCAACCTGTTCCCTCTTCTAGGGAAGGTTCCTTGCCCATGGCAGAGGGGCTGGAACTAGATGATCTCTAAGTTCCCTTCCATCCCAAATTGCTACACAATTATATTTTCCCTAAGCAATTAGTGGAGCACCTCTTCACATCAGTTTTCTAAGTCAGCTTGCATGTAACAGGGATGATGTGGCGCCCTGTTGTATACCTTGCATAGTAGAACCACTCAAGAAAATCCTTTTTTCTCCTATTACATCCAAAAGATGAAGTTACTTTAGAGGAGGTTCTGGCACTGTGGCATGATACCAGCTGTTAAGATTCTGACACAACACAGGGCCTTCTGAAAAAGGGGTCAGTCAGCCTAGAAGAGACTTTCTCCTTTCACTATCTCTCCTGGAATTGGCCTTTACTTCATGATGTCATGGCATCTGCAGCTCTCCAAACTCCCACAGGGCAAGAACTGCCTCACTCAGCTCAGTCTCATCTTCCTGCTCTTTCCTCGGAACCCCTGGATCCAAACACAGAGCAGCTCCACACCTGCACTCTGCCCACCAGAAAGAAGGGCTCTGACAACCTGCAGGAGTGGAAGATGAAAGCAATCCAGCTCCAGGTGTTTGCTGTCAGGACAGAAAAGGCAGGCAAGGAGCAGCATGGCAGACAGGGGCAGAAGGTGCCCAGCACAGAGAGAGCCAAACGGGGCTGGGCAGTGCCAAGCACAGTGCCCCATTGCTTAGCTGACCCTGCTAGGTGGGGCTGAGCCCTACACAGTCTTCAGAAGTCCCTGCCAACCTCCACAGTTCTAAGACTCAAGAACTTTGAAGACATCCTTTCAGTAGATGTTGTGGGAGAAAATTGATTATCAGGTATAGGTAGATTTATAGACTTTCATATTGTTCTATTGACTGTAGTGACATCAGGACCAAGTTTTTCCCTTTACCCAGAAACAAAACTGATCCTGAACTAACAGCTCACTCCTTCATACAAACTTAGGGCTCTATTTTAAGTTTTTAACCTGCCATGACCAAAAAATAAGAATTGACTTGTATGTGTGTAAGAGGAATAACTTCTTTATTGTGCAGGTGACCAAGCCCTGGAACAGATTGCCCAGAGACTGTGGAGTCCCCCTCACTGGCCATATTCAAGAACCATCTGGGCACAATCCTGTGCCATGAGCTCTGGGATGGCCCTGCTTGAGCAGGACCAGATGAGCCACTAAAGTCCCTTCCAACCTGACCCATTCTGTGATCATGTGTTTGTGTAACACCATACTGAAATTAGCAGTCATGATTTATTGCTAACAGAAACCTCAAACTGTGGATGAAAAAATAGGCTAGGTTCCAATTTATGTGGCACTACAGCAAAAACTGGAATTAATCCAGTGATTTAAGATTACTTTACTGGCTTTACCAAATATCAGATTCAGGCCTGTAAGCTCTCTCTGTAAAAGAAATGGGGGAAAATAGAGAGTAATGGCATTAAGGAATGCAATTATCCAACCAAATTGAATAATAAATGCCCAAAAGAGGTCTAAGCAAAAGAAGAGATATATATTTTTAAATTTTATTTGAAATGAGATGGATATTCAATTAGATTCAAGCAATAAAGAAAGCATTTGAAAGGGTAAAACCTTTACAGGGGGATGCTCTAACATAACAATGACGGATATGTAGGACTTTTCTCTCTAGGTGACTAGAAAGCTAACATTGAACTTATTTCATTCAAAGCATGTATTTGTTTTCTGTTAATTCTGGAATGAAGCAAAGGGTGTTCTCTACATTTTCAACATGAGAATCAAGGCCATTCCAGACGCACTGCTGATGCAGCCCTGCGAGTCTCACTAGGGCTCCGTTCACAGCCTGAGGCTGAAGCCAGCAGCTTGGGCAGAAACAAACCTGAGACACACGGTCTGAACGACAGGGCAGGCTCTCATTTCTGCCCCCTCTTCTCATTTGGATTGGGAAATTGCTTACAAAAAGCCATAGCTGGCTTTCCTCCTTTACAAGTGGACAGAGATGACAGGACAAAGTGCAACTTGCTTGCCTTGTCCAACGAGACACAAGTGCTCAGAAGAGTTTCCAGGCTCTGCCAGTTAGTTTTAAACTTGGAAAGACAGGGACAAAATCCTTCTTTGGCTTGTTCTTTCTCTCAGGCTCTTTTAGACCACATGAAGGAGTGTCCACCTTTCTGGAGAAAGCTTAGGCTTTGAATGCTCAGTTCTCTTTAAGAAAATTTTTGTTTCACCCTTACCTCCATTATTTGACTTTGATACGTCATAGCTCAAACTTGGTTTTTTGTGGTTTATTTTCTGCCAAGTCTCATTTTTTCCAATATTTCAATAAATTTTAGTGTTTTATATGTTCTACAGAATTTAGTGATTAATTTCTGGTGAGAACAATCAGCTTATTAATGCTGAGTGTCAGACACATACTTGAGTAAATCTGTTGCCATAGTTTCATTTTGCTATTAGTCCAGTGGTGATAGTAATTAACAAAGAGGTATGATTTGAGGAGGAAGATTTTTCAGCAATGGAATGAGTATTTTCTTCTTTGGACTGTTGTCCAGTAAATTCTGTCCTTGTAAATAAAAATCTTAAAATGCCTGCAGAACATTTACCTTTCTCTAACAATTCATATGATGAACAGCATTGCAATCACCTAATCATACGCAATGCTCCAACATCAGAGCTTTGCTGTGACAAATTTGTTTTGTACCTTATATGAAATATAAGAGTTTTTGATAGGTTTCTCTGAGGTTTTATTTTAGAATATGGTTTCCAATAGTCTTTCCCTCATGAGATGAGAAATCTGTAACCTCCTGGACATGACAACTTCAGAGTGGCCACAGGAGAAAATTACACAGCAGCATTACATAAAGGTCACTTTCTGAGCCTTGCATTTCAAGTGTGTTTTATGCCATTTTAGATATGGCAGAGATCTGTCCAATATTCAGTACTGTACCTTTTCTGGGATAGTTGCTGTAAAAATCTCTTTTTTGGGGGAAGATTGACAGGGCATGCCTGAACATTATAGCTTCCCTGAGCATGTTCCAGTGTTCTGGAAGCAGTCTACATTTGTGGAGACCGTAAACAATTATTTTCTTTTGTTATGCCAAAGTGTATCAACATTTCCTCTGCCTGAGACACAGATTTTTTGTCAATTTGTAGAGACTAGTGTCAGTTCTATCATCAATTAAAATGCTGCTTTTCTTTGAGATAAACATTATTGAAGGTTCACGCTTGGGGATAGGGTTTTTTAGACTTTAGCCACTGCCTTGCCTTCATTTACATATATGCACAATTTTTTTTCTTAGTTTTCATTTGTTTGTAGAGAAATATTCGTCCGTAACAATGCTATTAAAAAATAAAATAATGCTATAAAAAAAGTTAACACGTGCTTTCTCTCTTAAATTACAGGATGTTTTATTTGCTATCGGTTTGTTTTATTGTTAGTTTGAAATGTCATTTTACTCTTCTGTTTGCTATATGCAAAGCCAAATTCCCTAAGGTGATATGCTTACCAAGAAGCACTTTTACTCTTCACCTTCCAGCCTCATTTTAATTTGAGTTTGACTCCATCAGGTGCCTTTTTAGGACTCTGACTCATAAGTCATTGTCTTTACTTGATAGTACACGCTCAGTCTTCACTTACATCCATATTCCTCATGACAATAACTGCCCTGCCTTCTGCAAAGGTGGATTAATCAAATCTTTGCTGTTTAAAGAGTCAGTTGTCTTTGGTCCCTCTGCAGTCAATGGAGAGGGCCAGAAATTTCAGTGATTCACCCTGTGCAGAGAGAGACGTCTGAAAGAGGCAGGATGAATATATGCATGTGTATTTTAAGACTGAATGAATCAGCAAGCATCTCTTTCTTTCTGCCACTTGTAGAGGCAGCCCTCTAAACATTCTTGGATCTGAAACTGGATTTCTAAATGCTTAAAGTGACGTAAGAAAAGTCCCACCTTGCTCCTTGGCAGTGGATAACCTAATGCTGTTCCTCATCTCACCAGGAAAAACATACATTTGCCAAAGTGCATTGTTCTTCCTATGCATCACAACACTTATTGATGGTGTGATTAATGCCATTACAAGTGCAACATGCGGGTGCACCAAATGCAATCCTTCCCACAATGCTATTTATGTCCATCATAGCACTGGAAAAACTCTCTTCCGCTCTTTTCCAGGCCCCCACAAACCAAAACAGTTTTAAATAGCTGAACTGCAGAGATCAAACTGTTCAGGATTGTTTCATTATGCCCTTGGCATTTCCTGCTTTTTCCTCAATATAGTTCTTAACCAAGTAAAGTCCCGGCCTTTAAGAAAAATATATATTTTTTTATTATTAAACACAATATTCTTTTGCAACAAATTTCACTCTGACCATCTAAATGCTACATTAATTTTTCCAACTCATCTCTAATATCCACCTCCCTCTTTACCCAACACAGTCCCTTCAGCAGCCATGTCCAGTGGTGCAAAGCCCTGTCTCACTGCTCTGGATTCTCAGGGAGAAGCAGGCATGGTGAGCACTGTGTGGCCCTCCTCCAGTCTGCTGGGAATAACAGATCTGTGCTCAGACTGCTTTCTCTCTGTTCCCAACTCACACAGCAGTGACAGGATCTCTTTTTCATCTGGTTCGTGCTCCTGTGTCCTGTAATGACAACTGTGATTCGCAAAGGGTGGAGTAAAACTGAGCAGTGGTCTCAGCACACGGTCTATAAATAGTGTTGTGATAACTGAAATAAATATAAGCTAACACATACAGACACACTTCAAACCTTCATTTCCATTCCATTTCTGCATGCAAAGGAGCACCCTGGTGTTAGCTGGCTTTTGCACACCCATGACTGCTGTGCATGAGCTGATTTCAACAGATCATTTTGACCTATGGGCTAAACTCCACATTACCAAAAACCACATGGCTGTGTTACAGCTGATGTTAACAGGAGTGGTTAGCAGGAAAGCAGATTACAGCTTTTTATTTCACTAAAAACCTTTCAAATTCAAAATAAAGTGTTTGTATCTTTGTGGCTAGTGATCCATTGACGCAATGCTCCCCCCAAATTCATTACAAATGAATCTCCAGAACTATCCCTTGTGACTGCTTCAGATGGAGCCTGATTAAATGCAGAGGAAATATATTACTGAGAAGATGAATCATAATTCTGCAGAATGAAATCAATGGCTTTACACCTTTGAGTTGGACACAGGGTTGATCAAAAATGTTACTCATATAGATGAGTGAACAGATGAATGGCATACACAGCTTGGACAGGAAAAAGGTATCTAAAATTCAATCAGAAGTAGCCTTGACTATGACAGAAAGCCAGAAGAAAAATTCAAAATGCTTTCCCTAAGGTAGAACTTTCAAATAAAAATTCTTTCTTGCACTGCTATGAAATGCATGGCTTTTTCATCACTTTTTATATTATGGTTTGGAATAAATGTAAAAATTTTACCTAGAATGGGGGGATGGCTCATTTGAAATAACATTTTAGTTCCTTCAATCCAGCTCTAAGCTGACAGGTTGTTAACAAGGATGAGATGCCCTAAGAAGTACCCACTGGTATGACTTAAGCCACTCCAGTCAGCTCAGCTGCTGGGACACAGGGTGTCCCTCGTGGATGTCTCAGACACCTTAGGTCCTTTCAGGTGGCACTAGACACCACCACTTAAGCAGATGGACCAGCCAAATGAGATCTTTCTCTCCAGACTTAGACACCTAACTTAGACTCATAGAATCTTTAGCTTGGAAGAAATGTCTAAGATCAATTCCAACCTTTACCCCAGCACCACTGTGCTCACCACTAAACCATATCCCCAGCTGACACATCCGTGTGCCTTGAGAACACTTACAGGAATGGTGACAGCACTGCTTCCCTGGGCAGCTTATTCCAATGTCTGAGCACCCTTTGAGGTAGGAAATTTTTCTTCATATCCAATCTAAACTTCTCCTAATGTAACTTGAGGCCATTTCCTCTCACCCTGTCCCTTGTTACCCCCACCACCAGCTTGAACCTCACAGTTAAATGCTGCAGTGCCCTGTTTCCATGGCAGAGAAAAGTCATTGCAGAGAAACCTTGCTCACTGAAATTGATTCATCAAGATTATATCTAAAGGCTCTCCCTCTGGAGTTTATGAAAAATCTTTGTCTTCCCTTAATCCCCATCTATGCTATGCAGGCAGTATCTGAAAGCTGGGAGGGAAATAAGGTGTTCCTGATGCCACTAAACCCACTGATGCTGCTGTGCAATGCTGTGCTAGACATCAAGCTGAGAGCCTTCCTGCCCACTCCAGCAAGCACACACCCAGCCAGCAAAGAGGGCATGTGCAGCCAGCTGCTGTGCCAGCAGTGCCCAAGGCAGAGCTGCCAACTCACCCGCTCTGCGCCTGCACGGGTCCAACCACAGAGCCACGGAATCGTTCAGGCTGGAAAAGATCTTCAGGAGCTTTGAGTCCAAGCCTTAACCCAGCACCACCAAGTCCCCTCTGCTATTTCATGGAATAATGCACAAATCACACCTGATCTCATTTTTCAACCTTGACTACTATCCTTAATGGATACTGGAGCAAAAAGGTCAAAGCTGGGAATGTGTGAAACTGAACGAATGCCACCAGGACTGAATTTAGAAGTATTCACTGACAACTGTGCTTCCTCCT